>NC_138872.1:59083503-59613417 GCF_965194805.1 Balaenoptera borealis | reverse complement strand
GCCCATTTGGTTTTAATCAGTTTATATCATGTCCTCAGTCTATGTCATTCTTTCAAAGGTTGAGCCCTGCCCCCTTCCCTCCTGTTTCACTTCCAGCGAGTTCTATACATTAACAAGGGTATTTTCTCTCTTCTATCTTGTAACATACAATGGTGGCATATAACATGCAACACCCTGAATCTTGCTTTTTTTTTTTCTTTAACAAAATATTACGGATCTGGCCCATTTTTGTCCATAGTACATACAACTCCACTGTGTGGATATACATGTCCTTTGTGTAATTCACCCGACCTCGTACAAAGGACATGGTCTCCAGTCTTTGGCTATCACAGGCAATAATGCTGTGAAAGATCTTGTGGATTTGTAAGCATATAGGATAGTGGGTCCCTGGAGAAAGAACCAGGCACGGCTTTTCTTGACATAAAAGGAGCCATTTTTGGCCTAAGCCATTTTGTGATCTAAGCCTGGCCACAAGGCTTGCCCTTGAACAAGTCTCAGTAATTAATCATCCTACGGGAAGTGAAGAAATGCAGGAACAAAGGAAAAGCAGTCAAGAAACAATAGTTCAGCAATAAAACTGAATCCTAGTTCTTCCTCAAGGGATGTAGGTAACAATCTGATACAGTGTTTGATTTCTGTAGGAACTAAGGCCCCCACCCAGGTGGTGGATGGAATGATGATGTTGACCCTCCTGATTTCAATCAGCTAAAGCTGGACTCTTGTCGACCAATTCTATGCTGAATTTTCCTCTGCTCAAGCCCCTTCATGAATATGCATGTACCCTTAGTTTAAAATTTCTCCAGTTTTGTTCTTGGGGAGACACTGCTTTGAGAAAGATCGCTGGTGTTCTCCTCACTTGATAAAGTAATAAATCCTTCTCCTGATCTTTGGCTTTAGGTGTGTCTCTTGGCCTGATGCCCACCAAGAGGCGAACCCAGTTTTCGGGTAACAGATTTACCGTTTTCCCCACAAGCAAGTACAGTTGTAGGATAATGTGGTGGGGAGGTGGCCCCTGAAGAGGTCCACGCATGAGTCTCTGGAGCCTGTGAATATGTCATAGCCCAAGGCCAGAAGGACTTTGCAGATGGGATTAAGTTTATAGACCTTAACACAGGAAGATTCTCCTGGGTTATCTGGGTGGTTTCAATGTGGTAAACTCAATGTGAATAATGGCCCCCAAATACATTCACATTCTGATCTCCCAAACTTGTGAATGTTACCTTATATGGCAAAGGGACTTTGCACATGTGATTAAGGTAAAAACCTTGAGTTGGGGGATTCTCCTGGATTATCCAGGTGGACCCACTGTCATCACAGTGGTCCTTAAAAGAGGGAAGCAGGAGAAGTCAGAATCAGAGGAGCAGGTGTGCCAGAACTGAAGCAGAGATTGGAGTGATGCACTTTAAGATGGAGGAAAGGGCCATAAGCCACGGAGTGTAGGAAGCCTCCAGAAGCTGGTAAAGGCAAGGAAATGGCTTCTCTCCACTCAGAGCCTCCATAAGGTATCAGCCCGGCCAACACCTTGATTTTTTTAGTCCAGTGAGATCCTTGTCAAACGCCTGACCCCCAGAACAGTAAGAGAATAAATGTGTGTGGTTGTAAGTCACTAAGTTTCTTGTAATTTATTATCACAGCAGCCATAGGAAACAAATACTCCCAATCTATCACATGAGCCCTTAAAAGCAGAGAACTTTCTCTGGCTGGAAGCAGAAGGATGTAATGGAAGGAAATATTCAAAGCATGTGAGGGGCCACGAGAAAGGCCTGAGAAGGAATGTGGGCAACCTCTGGGAGCAAAGCCAGGCTCCCAGCTAGAAACGGAGACCTTAGTCCTAAGATCACAAGGAACCGGGCTCTGTCAACAGCCTGAATGAGATTGGAAGCAGATTCATCCAATGAAATAAAATTCATATTTTATGGCAAGACCAGAAAATTCAAACATAAAAATTCTTCTCTGCCCTTTGGCCTCCTCTCTCCCCGCAGTGCATTGTGTGTCTGCATCCGTGTTTCAACCAAACCTCCCCATCAGCAGCAACACCTGCTCAGCCATAAAGAACAACATGCTCCCAGCATCACCAAGACAACTCCTTAAAAGATGACATTCCTTCTTGAGCTTGTGAGGGGTCACATGACCCACCCCAGTGATGCTTAGATCTGGATTATGTAAACTGTCAATAACATGTCATTTGATGTACAGCCCTCTGTCTCAAAAAAAAAAAAAAATTATATAACTGTGCCTTGACTTCTAACGGGCAGAACAATTTTCAGAGCTTTCTGAGACGCTCTTCCTGGGTTATAATCCTCAAATTTGGCTTGAATAAAATTGTCCATTTCTTTCTTAGATCAACGATTAATTTTTCATCGACAATCCCTAGAGCCTCCAGAAAGGAACACAGCCCTTGGCGGATTACGTAAATAGCACGTGGAAGCACACAGTGGAGTAGTACGCAGCTGCAGAATAGAACAAGTCAGATCTGTGATCTTTTATTAAAGAAAAAATAGGCACAGTGTCGCATATTTTAGGGCACCATTGTATGTTAAAAGACAAGACAGAAGGAAGAGAGAAAATACGAGGGTTTTCTTTTCAACGTGTAAAATTCCCTGGAAGGAAGGATCCACCAGGAACAAGTAACAGTTTGATCTCAGCCTGTGAGGTTTGAAGCAGCTGAGCCATTGCTGCACCTGGACTTCTGACCTCCAGGACTTTGAGATCATAAATGGGTGTTTTCGGCCATTCGAGTGGTGGTAATGTGTGTTATAGCAGTAGTAAAAAACTAGGTAAATTCCTAAAAAAAAAAATGTTTTCTAAAAGTGGGTCCAAAGTAAGTGCATTTAAATTTTAGCAGCTGCTAAATTTCCTCCTCAAAGTTTGTGCTGATTTCTGCCCTGATGTTAGTGCATGGAATGCTTGTTTCTCCACAGTGCAGCCAGAAGACCATTTGTTACAGTGCTTTATATTTGTCTATCTGGTGGATGAATAGGATATCACATGGTAGATTTTAAAGAGTTTTATTGAGGTATAATTGACATACAGCAAACCACACATATTTAAAGAATACAATGTGATACATTTTGACAGGTTTATACTGGTAAAACCATGATCACAATCAAGGTAGGGAAAATACTCATGACTCGCAAAAGTTTGCGCATTCTTTGTTATGTAAATTCCCCATTCCATGCAACTAGTGATCTGTTTTCCAAATTTTCAGTTTCTAGAATTTTATATAGGGACTTTCCCGGTGGTCCAATGGCTAAGACTCCACGCTCTCAATGCAGGGGGACCTGGGTTCAGTCCCTGGTCAGGGAACTAGATCCCACGTGCCGCAGCTAAGAGCCGTCACAGTCAAATAAATAAGTATTAAAAAAAAAAAAAACTTCAAAAGACAAGAATTTATATAAATGGAGACATACAGCATGTACTCCCTGCCCCTGCCCCGGCTTCTTTCAGAATAATAATAATAATTTTTTTCTTTAAAATAAATTTATTTATTTATTTTTGGCTGTGTTGGGTCTTCGCAGCTGTGCGCTGGCTTTCTCTAGTTGCGGCGAGCCGGGGCTACTCTTCGTTGTGGTGCGCAGGCTTCTCATTGCGGTGGCTTCTCTTGTTGTGGAGCATGGGCTCTAGGCACGTGGGCTTCAGTAGTTGTGGCACGTGGGCTCAGTAGTTGTGGCTCACAGGCTTTAGAGCACAGGCTCAGTAGTTGTGGCGCACAGGCTTAGTTGCTCTGCAGCATGTGGGATCTTCCCGGACCAGGGATCAAATGCATGTCCTCTGCATTGGCAGGCGGATTCTTTTTTTTTTTTTTTTAAAGATTTATTTGATTGATTGATTGATTGATTGCTATGTTGGGTCTTCGTTTCTGTGCGCGGGCTTTCTCTAGTTGTGGTGAGCGGGGGCCACTCTTCATCGCGGTGCGTGGGCCTCTCACTATCGTGGCCTCTCTTGTTGCAGAGCACAGGCTCCAGACGCGCAGGCTCTGTAGTTGTGGCTCACGGGCCCAGTTGCTCCGCGGCATGTGGGATCTTCCCAGACCAGGGCTCGAACCCGTGTTCCCTGCACTGGCAGGCAGATTCTCAACCACTGCGCCACCAGGGAAGCCCAGCAGGCGGATTCTTAACCACTGCACCACCAGGGGAGTCCCTCAGAATAATTATTTTGAGGTTCATCTATGTTGTTTTATGTACCAATAGTTTGTTTCTCCGGAGTTCTCTGGCAGTCCGGTGATTAGGACATCATGCTTCCTCTGCAGGAGGCGCAGGTTCGATCTCTGGTCAGGGAGCTAAGATCCCACGTGTCACGTGGCCAAGAAAAAAAAGTTTGTTTCTCTTTATGGCTGAATAGTGTTTCATTGTATGGATGTACTAAATACGTTTATCCATTCACCTATTGATGGACATTCGGGTTGTTTCCAGTTTTGAGCTTTACAAACAAAGCTGTTATGAATATTCGTGTCCAAGTCTTTGCATGGACATGTGCTTTCTTTACTCTTGGTTAAATATCTCAGAATGGAGTGGCTGGGTCAAATGGCAGGTGTATGTTTGACTTTTGAAGAAACTCACTTGGTAGCTTTATTTTGTATTTCTTTTATGCCTGAGGTTGAGCCTCTTTTAGTTTGATGAAAATCTATTTATGCACTGTTTTCTGTGAACAGGATGCTCATATACTTTGTCCATTTATTAAATAATCTGTCTCTCCAGCTATGTGTGATGCTATTTTCATCATGTGATAATTCCCATGTGTACTGGGTTCCTTTCTGGCCTCTCTCTTTTCCACTTGAACATAATATGGAGCCAGAAGACACTTAAGCAGTAATTTACAACCTCTTCATTTTGCCAATGAATAAATGAGTCCAGAGATATCAAGTGACTTTTCTAAGATCACACAGCTAATTGAAAAAGTAAAGAGATGAGCTAGCACTCCCCTCCAACCGTGGCGTTTCCAGTCTCACTAACAGCTAACATGGAGCAGACTTTATTTCAAAGACAAAAGATATGGCAAAAAATAGAAGTCATACAGGTCTGCTTTCAGATCACAATGGAATTAAACTCTAAATCAATATCAGAAAGACAGCTAGAAAAATCCTTAAATACTTGGAGATTGAAACACACTTCTAAATAACACATGAGTCAAAAAAGAAATCTCAAGAGAAAATTTTAAGTATTTTGAACTAAATGAAAATGCAGCTTATCAAAATGTGTGGGGTTCAATAAAAGCAGTGCTTACAGGGGAATTTATAGCACTGAATGCATATATCAGAAAAGAAGAAATATCTAGAATCAATAGGCTTCTGCCTGAGAAAACTAGAAAGAAGAGCAAATCAAAGAAAGCAGAAGAAAAGAAATGATAAAAACTCGAGCAGAAACCAATGAAGTTGGAACAGGAAACCAGAGAGAATCAGCAAAACCAAAAGCTAGTTCTTTGAAAAGATAAGTAAAATTGACAAGCCTCTAGCCAGGCTAACTAAGAAAGAAAGAGAAAGGACACAAATTGCTGATAGCAGAAATGAGGGATGAGACATCTCTACACATCCCATGGACTTTAAAAGGATAGTAAAGGAATATAAACAACTCTATGCCCATAAATTTGATAACCTAGATGAAATGGACCAGTTCCTTGAAAGACACAATCTGCCAAAACTCACCCATGACGGAATAGACAATCTGAACAGAACTATATCTGTTAAAGAAATTGAGTCAATAATTAATAACCTTCCAACACAGAAATTACTAGGCCCAGTGGGTTCACTGATGAATTCTACCAAGCATTTAAAGAATACATTATACCAATTTTCTACACTCTCCTTCAGAAGATAGAAGCAGAGGGAATAATCCCCTAATTCTAGGAGGCCAGAATTACCCTACTATGAAAACCAGACAAAGACACTACAAGAAATGAAAATTACAGATCAATATCTTTTATCAACATAGATGCAAAAAACCTTAACAAAATATTAGCAAATCAAATCCAATAATGTATAAAAAGAATTGTGCACCATGACCAAGCAGGATTTATCTCAACTATGCAAGATTGGTTCAACGTTTGAAAATCAATTAATATAATTTATTACATCAACTGGCTAAAGAAGAAAAATCACAAGATAATATCAATAGATGCAGAAAAAGCATTTGACAAAATCTTACACGCATTCATGACAAAAACTCTCAGTAAACCCTGAGGAACAGAGGGGAACTTCCTCAAAATGATAAAGATGATCTACAAAAATCTACAGTTTATGTCATACTTGATGGTGAGAAACTAGAAGCTTTCCCCCTGAGATCAGGTACAAGACAAGAACATCTCTTTTCACTACTCCTTTTCAGCATAATACTGGCAGTCCTAGCTAATGCAAAAATATAGGGAAAGGATATATAAAGTATATAGACTGGGAAGGAAGAAATAAAACTGCCTTTCTTTGCAGATGACATGATCATCTATATAGAAAATCTGAAAGTATCAACCAAAAAAATCCTGAAATTATTAAGCTATTATAGCAAGGTTGCAGAATGCAAGATTAATATACAATAGCCAATTGCTTTCCTATCTACTAGCAATGAACCTGTGGAACTTGAAATTAAAAACAATACCATTTACATTAGCACTCCAAAAATGAAATACCTAGGTATAAATCCAACAAAATATGTACAAGATCTACATGAGGAAAACTACAAAACTCTGAAAGAAATCAAAGAACTAAATAAATGGAGAGAGATTGCTTGTTCATAGATAGGATGACGCATTATTGTCAAGATGTCAGTTCTTCCCAATTTGATCTATAGTTTCAATGCAATCTCAATAAAAATCCCAGGAAGTTATTTTGTCGATATCAACAAACTGATTCTAAAGTTTATGAGGAGAGGCAAAAGACCCAGAATAGCCAATACAATATTGGAGGAGAAAAGCAAAGCTAGAGGGCTGACACAACCTGACTTCAAGACTTAGTATAAAGCTACAGAATTTGAGAGTGTGGTATTGGTGAAAATATAGACAAATAGATCAATGGAACAGAATAGAGAGCCCAGATATAGACCTACATAAATATAGTCAACTGATCTTTGACAAAGGTGCAAAAGCAGCACAATGGAGCCAAGATAGCCTTTTCAACAAATGGTGCTGAAACAACTGGACATCCACATGTGAAAAAAAAAAAATCTAGACACAGGACTTACACCCTTCACAAAAATTAACTCAAAATGGATTGCAGGGAATTCCCTGGCAGTCCAGTGGTTAGGACTCTGTGCTTTCACTGCTGAGGACGCAGGTTCAATCCCTGGTTGGGGAACTGAGATCCTGCAAGCCATGCAGCACGGCCAAAAAAAAATTAAAAAATGGATTGCAGACCGAAATGTAAAACACAATTATAAAACTCCTAAGGGACTTCCCTGGTGGTCCAGTAACTAAGATTCCACTCTCCCGGTGCAGGGGCCAGGGTTTGATCCCTGGTCAGGGAACTAGATCCCTCATACTGCAACAAAGATCCTGCACTCTGCAATGAAGATTCCTCGTGCCTCAACTAAGACCTGACACAGCCAAATAAGTAAGTAAATAAATATTTTAAAAGACAAAAAACAAACAAACAAACAAACAACAAACCTCCTAGAAGATAACACAGCAGAAAATCTAGAGGACCTGGGATTTAATGATGACTTTTAAAATATGACACCAAAAGCATAATTCATGAAAGAATAAATTGATAAGCTGGAATTGATGAAAATTTAAAATGTCTGCCATGCAAAAGACACTGTCAAGAGAATGAAAAGATAAGCCACAGATTGGAAGAAAACATTTGCAAAAGATACATCTGATCAAGGACTATTATCCAAAGTACCCAAAGAACTCTTAAAACTCAACAACAAGAAAACACACCAACCAATTAAGGTATGGGCCAACAATATCACTGATGAACACAGATGCAAAAATCCTAAACAAAATACTAGCAAGCAGAATCCAACAGCACATTAAAAGGATCATACACCATGATCAAAGTGGGGTTTATCCCAGGAATGCAAGGATTCTTCAATATATGCAAATCAATCAATGTGATACACCATATTAACAAATTGAAGGAGAAAAACCATATGGTCTTCTCAAGAGATGCAGAAAAACCTTTTGACAAAATTCAACACCCATTTATGATAAAAAACCCTCCAGAAAGTAGGCATAGAGGGAACTTACCTCAACATAATAAAGGCCATATATGACAAACCCACAGCCAACATCGTTCTCAATGGTGAAGAACTGAAACCATTTCCACTAAGATCAGGAACAAGACAAGGTTGTTTACTCTCACCACTATTATTCAACATAGTTTTGGAAGTTTTAGCCACAGCAATCAGAGAAGAAAAAGAAATAAAAAGAATACAAATCAGAAAAGAAGAAGTAAAGCTGTCCCTGTTTGCAGATGACATGATACTATACATAGAGAATCCTACAGATGCTACCAGAAAACTACTAGGGCTAATCAATGAATTTGGTAAAGTAGCAGGATACAAAATTAATGCAGAGATATCTCTTGCATTCCTATACACTAATGATGAAAAATCTGAAAGAGAAATTAAGGAAACACTCCCATTTACCATTGCAACAAAAAGAATAAAATACCTAGGAATAAACCTACCTAAGGAGACAAAAAACCTGTATGCAGAAAACTGTAAGACACTGATGAAAGAAATTAAAGATGATACAAACAGATGGAGAGATATACCATGTTCTTGGATTGGAAGAATCAACATTGTGAAAATGACTATACTACCCAAAGCAACCTACAGATTCAATGCAATCCCTATCAAACTACCAATGGCATTTTTCACAGAAATAGAACAAAAAATTTCACAATTTATGTGGAAACACAAAAGACCCCGAATAGCCAAAGCAATCTTGAGAGAGAAAAATGAAGCTGGAGAAATCAGGCTCCTGGACTTCAGACTATACTACAAAGCTACAGTAATCAAGACAGTACGGTACTGGCACAAAAACAGAAATATAGATCAATGGAATAGGATAGAAAGCCCAGAGATAAACCCACGCACATATGGTCACCTTATTTTTGATAAAGGAGGCAAGAATATACAATGGAGGTAAAACAGCCTCTTCAATAAGTGGTACTGGGAAAACTGGACAGCTACATGCAAAAGAATGAAATTAGAACACTCCCTAACACCATACACAAAAATAAACTCAAAATGGATTAAAGACCTAAACGTAAGGCCAGACACTGTAAAACTCTTAGAGGAAAACATAGGCAGAACACTCTATGACATAAATCACAGCAAGATTCTTTTTGACCCACCTCCTAGAGAAATGGAAATAAAAACAAAAAGAAACAAATGGAACCTAATGAAACTTAAAAGCTTTTGCACAGCAAAGGAACCATACACAAGACTAAAAGACAACCTTCAGAATGGGAGAAAATATTTGCAAATGAAGCAACTGACAAAGGATTAACCTCCAAAATTTACAAGCAGCTCATGCAAGTCAATATCAAAAAAAAAAAAAACAAACAAACAACCCAATCCAAAAATGGGCAGAAGACCTAAATAGACATTTCTCCAAAGAAGATATACAGATTGCCAACAAACACATGAAAGGATGCTCAACATCACTAATCATTAGAGAAATGCAAATCAAAACTACAGTGAGGTATCACCTCACACCAGTCAGGATGGCCATCATCAAAAAATCTACAAACAATAAATGCTGGAGAGGGTGTACAGAAAAGGGAACCCTCTTGCACTGTTGGTGGGAATGTAGATTGATACAGCCACTATGGAGAACAGTATGGAGGTTCCTTAAAAAACTAAAAATAGAACTCCCATATGACCCAGCAATCCCACTCCTGGGCATATACCCTGAGAAAACCATAATTCAAAGAGAGTCATGTACCACAGTGTTCATTGCAGCACTATTTACAGTAGCCAGGACATGGAAGCAACCTAAGTGTCCATCGACAGATGAATGGATAAAGAAGATGTGGCACATATATACAATGGAATAGTACTCAGTCATAAAAAGGTCTGAGTTATTTGTAGTGAGGTGGATGGACCTAGAGTCTGTCATACAGAATGAAGTAAGTCAGAAAGAGAAAAACAAATATCATATGCTAACACATATATATGGAATCTAAAAAAAAAAAAAAAATTGGTTCGGAGAACCTAGGGGCACGACAGGAATAAAGACGCAGACATAGAGAATGGACTTGAGGACACTGGGAGGGGGAAGGGTAAGCTGAGACGAAGTGAGAGAGTGGCATGGACTTATAAATACTACCAAATGTAAAATAGATAGCTAGTGGGAAGCAGCCGCATAGCAAAGGGAGATCAGCTCCGTTCTTTGTGATCACCTAGAGGGGTGGGGTAGGGAGGGTGGGAGGGGAGACACAAGAGGGAGGAGATATGGAGATATATGTATATACATAGCTGATTCACTTTGTTATAAAGCAGAAACTAACACACCACTGTAAAGCAATTATACTCCAATAAAGATGTTAAAAAAAAAAAAAATGTTTGGGCCAAAAACCTTAACAGACACTTCCCCAAGGAAGGTACACAGATGGCAAATAAGCATATGGAAAGATGATCCACATCATATGTCATCAGGGAAATGAAAGCTAAAGCAAAAATGAATACCACCACATACTTATGTAAATGGCTGGGCTCTGAAACTGACAACATCAAATGCTGGTGAGGATGTAGAACAACAGGAATTCTCATACATCTTTGACAGGAAAGCAAAATGGTAAGACTACTTTGGTTTTTGTCTTTTGTGGCCGAGTCGCACAGCTTGCGGGATCTCAGTTCCCTGACCAGGGATTGAACCCAGGCCACGGCACTGAAAACCCAGAATTCTAAGCACTAGGCCACCAGCCAACTCCTGGTACAGTTACTTTAGAATAGGGTTTAGTGGTTTCTTGCAAAACTAATTATACTCTCACCATATGATCCGGCAATAGTGCTCCTTAGTATTTACCCAAATGAATTGAAAACTTATGTCCACACAAAAATCTCCACATGGATGTTTATAGCAGCTTTATCCACAACTGTCAAAATTTAGAAGCAACCAAGATGTCCCTCCGTAGGCGAAATAAACTGTGGTACATCCAGACAATGAAATATTATTCAGCTCTAAAGAGAAATGAGCTATCAAGCCATGAAAAGACATGGAGGAACTCTAAATGCATATTGCTACGTGAAAGACATCAATATGAGAAGGCTATGTACTGTGTGATTCCAATTATATGGCATTCTGGAAAAGGCAAAACTACAGAGGCAGTAAAAAGATCAGTGGTTGCCAGGGACTTGGGGAGGGAGGGATTCAGAGGCTGATTACAGAGGATTTTTAGGGCAGTGAAAATACTCTGTATGATACTATAACGGTGGATCTATGTCGTCATACATATCTCCAAACCCACAGAATGTACAACACCAAGGGTGAACCCTAAGGTAAACTCTGGACTTGGAATGATGATGATGTGTCAGTGTAGGTTCATCAGTGGTAACAAATGTACAATACCATTCTGATGGGGGATGCTGACCATGGGGAAGGCTGTGCGTGCACGAGAGCAGGGGGTATTTGGGAAATCTCTATGCCTTCCTGTCAATTTTGCCGTGAACCTAAAACTGCTCTGAAGAATAAGGTCTCACAAAATATGGCTGTAAGGACAAAATCTTCTGTGAAATCCTTTACCCACGTAAGAAGAGCTCACTGCGCCCCCTACTGGTCAGGTCTTCTCTGCCATGGGGTATCTCTCGCGGCAGCTCTGCAAAATCATGCGTCTTTTGATGGTTTAAAAAGAAGTCTTCTTATTTTTGGTAACTCTGACTTGGGTGTGATGGACCTTAGTTTATCCTCTGCCTTATTTCAGAACTGGAAGCTCAGTCTCCAGTTGTCTGCCAACCCAATCCTGCAAATTCTTTCAAGGAGGAAGCAGGACCTAGTTTTCGTGGGAGGATGAAGAAAGAGGTGGGAAGGCTTGTCTAGGAGGATCTGATTGTGAATCAAGTCCTCGAGTCCCAGAGCTTCATCCTATCCGGGCATCAGATTTTTGTCCAGTAATGACAGACATGGGGAACGGAGGCCAGAGATACCCGGAGCCCTACCCCAGTCAAGTCCGGTAGACTGGGTGATGGCAAATCCCGCTGGTCATCAGAAAGGCCTGGGGGGCGGCTCCCCCACTGTGGTTCTGATTTTCCAGGCCTAGACTGTGATGTCGCTGTATTAACTGGGAAACACCACATGGAAGGTTGCACGGTTTTCTTTCAGATTCCTGACTGTGAAAGGAGAAGGAATCCAGACTTCCAGGCAGAGACCAGAGTCTCCTGGGGGAAGAGATGGAGGAAGTGATAACCACTGAGCAAAGCTGCCCAAGTCAAAAGAATAGGGACTCTGGAGCAACACTGGGTTTAAAATCCTCACAAGCTGTGTGACTTTGGGCAAGTGACTTAACCTCTCTGTGTCTCTTCTTCCTTGTCTGTACAACGGGCTGCTGCTAGTTCAACCTTGCAGGTTGTTGTTGGTAGGGGCGGGCGGGCGGGGAGGTTTGACTGAATGAGTTAATATTCAGTGAGTGCTTTGCCCTGTACCTGTACAGTTTAAAAAATAATAATAATAAATAAATAAATAAATAAATTTATTTATTTATTTATTTTTGGCTGTGTTGGGTCTTCGTTGCTGTGCACGGGCTTTCTCTAGTTGCGGCAAGCAGGGGCTACTCTTTGTTGTGGTGCGCGGGCTTCTCATTGCGGTGGCTTCTCTTGTTGCGGAGCACGGGCTCTAGGTGCGAGGGCTTCAGTAGCTGTGCCTCAAAGGTTCTAGAGTGCAGGCTCAGTAGTTGTGGTACATGGGCTTAGTTGCTCCGCGGCATGTGGGATCTTCCCGTACCAGGGCTCGAACCTGTGTCTCTTGCATTGGCAGACGGATTCTTAACCACTGTGCCACCAGGGAAGCCCCCAGTTTTTTTTTTCATTGAGATATATTTGACATGTGACATTATGTGAGTTTAAGGCCTCCAACATATTAGTTTGATACATTTATATTGCAATACAATTGCCATCGTAGCATTAGCTAACACCTCTCTTGCATCATATAATTATCATTTCTTCTAGTGTTGGGAAAAATTCAGTCTAGTTTCTTAGCAAGTTCAATGTTTACAATACCATTTTGTTGTCTATAATCACTGTACTGTGTATTAAGTCTCCAGGACTTATTTCTTTCCTAGTTGCAAGTATACAGTTTTCTAGTAACATTACTATCTATTCTTTGAAGTCCCGGGGAAATCTCTCCTTTGTAAATTGCTCCCAGTGACTCCCCACACAATAACCATTCCTTTCTAACCAGAGCTCTCCTTGGTACATTTCTTGCTTTTTTGCACGTGCATCTCATTTCCCTTCAAGAATTTTAGCTCCTCCAGGCCAGCCCTGTCAGATGTAGTTTTCTGCTTTTCCTCACAGCATTTAGTAGCCCCCCAGAACACATCGTGGGCCCCCAGGCAGCTGTAAGCTGAAGGGCCGTTTGAATCTTCAGCCCTATGGGGGTTTCTGCACTCAGCCAGTGAAGATGTTTGAGCTGGAGGACCGGAAGGTGAAATTACTGGTTTCAAAATATAAAAGAAAATGGCCCAAGTCTAAAAGCGTAATTAGGGAATTCCCCAGTGGTCCAGTGGTTAGGACTCAGTGCTTTCAATGCCAAGGGCCCAGGTTCAATCCCTGGTCAGGGAACTAAGATCCCACAAGCCACGTGGCATGGCCAAAAAAAAAAAAAAAAAAGACAAGCATAATTAATTATTTCCATAAGACATGATGTGTCAACCAGTCAAGTGGGTCTTAATTTAACTTTAACAAAATTACATTTAACTGTTAATTGAGGGATGAACGAACAAACAAATGTGGCTTATCCATTCGATGACACAATATTCACCTATAAAAAGGAATGAAATACTGACACACACTACAGCACGACTGAACCTTGAAAGCATGGTCTCACAGAAAGAAGCCAGACACGACAGGCCACATACTGAATGATTCCATTTCTATGAAATGACCCGAAGAGGTAAATCCATGGAGACAGAAAGCAGAGCAGTGGTGACCAGGTACTGGGGTGACAGGAATGAGGAATGACTGCTTATGGGGGGGTGGGATTATCTCTTGTGGTGATGAAAATGTTCTAAAATTGGTTCTGCTGTTGGTTGCACAAGTCTGTGAAGATACTAAAAACCATTGAATTGTGTACTTTAAATAGGAGAACTGTGTGATATATTATCTCAGTAAAGTGGTTTATAAGAAAGCACACTTATTGTGGGAAGCAGGTGCATAAGAGGAGGGGCTGGTCCACGAGGCCTGCAGGGGCTGAAGGAGGTGGTGGCTGAGGAACTTGGCTGTCTGGAGCCTAAACATCAAAGGGTGCAGGTAGATGTGGGGCTTGGGATCACGTGTGAGAGGACTCCCGGCCTCCCAGAGGACTTGCGCCCCTTCTCTGCTGGTGGTCCTAATGTATGCAGGAGGGAGGCCTTGGGCCTGAAGGATTGAAACACCCCTCAGCTGCTGAGAGCCGTTTCCGAGGCTGGGCTGGCCCTTCTCTTTGCTTTGCCCACCATGAGTGCTGGGAAAGACAAGCCCAAAATCAGACCTCAGAACTCGACAGTGGTGATGGTTGCACAGTGTTGTGAATGTAGTCAGTGCCACCAAATTGCCACTTTAAAATGGTTAAAATGGTAAATTTTATGTTATATCTATGAGACCACACACACAAAAAGGCAAACCATGCTCTGTTGCCTTCTGCCCTGAGAGCTTCATTTCCAAGGCTTGAAGAGGCAAACCTTTTTGTTGCCCCCTAGACTGAAAAGGGATTTTTCCCCCTCACTGGTCAGAAGCCCCCTCCCTCCCTCCTCGTGCTAGGAACTCTATTGGAGGCTTCTGAATGGCTGGGTCTTTGCCCTGGAAGCCACCTCCTCCCCTTCCCGTCCCCAACTCCTGTGCTGGGAGTGTGAACTGAAGCTGAGCCCTCCGCTTTGGGAAAGAAGCTTCCTTTCTGGGCTGCTCGGAGCCGCTCTGGAGAGGGAGACTGGCTGTGTGGGGCTCCCTCGGGCCAGCGGCAGTGCCAGCGCCCATGGGTCTCCTTGGTCTGGTCCTGCTCTGGGTGCTGACGGCAGCGACTTCAGGGAGTAAGTAAAGCTGCTGCAACCCTATTCCTTCCGGCGTGGAAGAGCGGCAGCCCAGATGCACTTGGGACAGCGTTTTTATAGCCAAATGTATGTTTACCTGGCTTTCTGCTGCCTCCCTTGGTTTTGCCTTTCATGGGGAAAAGGAGGGAGAGAGAGATTACAGGTGGATCCCTCATCTCTCACTCCCAACTTTCCCCAACATCCTCTGGAAACTGAGACCAGATCTGAAATCCTGAGTGAGGAAAAGCTGACTTCCAGACTCCCTGAGCCTGGGTGCAGGGATGCTTAGCTGTCTGCAGGGATACTAATACTCCGATGCAGGGTAGCAATGTGCAATGAACTTTATTTTTATTTATTTATTTTTTAAATGTTCCATTTTCTTCCCCTTTAACTTATCTTTTTTTTTTAAATTTAATTAATTAATTTATTTATTTATTTTTGGCTGTGTTGGGTCTTCGTTTCTGTGCGAGGGCTTTCTCTAGTTGCGGCGAGCGGGGGCCACTGTTCATCGCGCTGCGCAGGCCTCTCACTATCGCGGCCTCTCTTGTTACGGAGCACAGGCTCCAGACGCGCAGGCTCAGTAGCTGTGGCGCACGGGCCCAGTTGCTCCGCGGCATGTGGGATCTTCCCAGACCAGGGATCGAACCCGTGTCCCCTGCACTGGCAGGCAGATTCTCATCCACTGCGCCACCAGGGAAGTCCTGGAATGAACTTTAATTTGTTGTCTATTTGCTGCAGGAAGGTACAGGACAGTGCTATCCATTAAAAATACAGTGCAAGCCAATATGTAATTTTAAATTTTCAAGCAGCCATATTTAAAACGTGTAAAAAAAAACCAAGGGAAATTAATTTAATAGTTATTGTACTTAACCCAATATATCTAAAATATCATTAGAAAATGTAATTGATATAAAAAGTATTAACAAGATATATTTCCTGTTCCTTGAAACCCAGTGTGTACTTTATACTTAGAACATATTTCAATTTGGATGCCAAATTTTCATTGCAAATACTTGATCTCTTCTTAGATTTCTTAAAATTTCAAGTTGAAAAAGTACTTTTGTATACTAAGTTGTTGCAAACATACTTAAAAGTTTTCCAATAACTGACTTGAGCGCAGTTTTTAATTTAAATTTAATTAAAGGTTTCTTCATAACACCAGCCACATTTCACATGCGGCTGGTGGCTACTGTCCCAGACGGTGCAGGTCCCATCACAGCTGTTTTACTCACTGTATTTTCACCTATTTGCCTCTCACACAGCTGGTGTTTAGTGAATCTTGTGCTGGCTGGATACATAAATGAACGGGGATCCCAACTGACATCTGAGGAAGCTGAAATGAGACTTGATTTCATTTCTGGGCTGTAGAGATGACATCAGTTTCAATCCATTTCAGATCTCTCCCTAGAAGTGATGGAAAGATTTATTACCTCCCAGCACTCACTGTTTTCCCCTCCTTGGTTGATTTATTTAGTAGGATCATCGAATGGTCTTTGTTTTTCTGGAACCTTTTTTAAACTTTAGATATGTCTTTTTAAGTGCTTGAGAAATGGAAGGGAAACAGACTTGGTTCAAGCAGAATGCTCTCAGAACACACTTTACTCCTGGGAGCTCGTGGTGGACCTGGGCTTGCAGGCATCATTACCCTCGGCATAGCAGGGCGGAGAAGCAGATGTAGAGGTTATCGGCGGAGCAAAGAAGCCAGAATGCTGGGTCTGTGCACAACTGGGAGTTTAAAGATTATGCACACACATGTTCAATCTGGCACCCAGGGTCCAAGTGATCAGAGTTGAAAGAGAGTTGAAAGGGAGACTGATTGACTTAAATGTCTTTGAAATGTGATTTTATCCATTGATATTCTACTTTAATGCAAAGAGCATTTTGTTGGATGAGCCAAAACATTCAGGGGTAAAAAAAAAAAACCCTGCCAAATACCCTAACATGTTCTATTATTTCAAAGGGTTTTAATGGAATGGTATAAAATGCACTTTCCCCCCATTCTGGGAAAGCGTATTTTTCTTAAGGGATTAAACAGGCTGGCGTGTGTAATGATTACCAGTTGAGGCACAGTGGGGTGGTTTTGAGGATAGAAATGGTATTATTCGAAAGTCATTGTATGAAAATGCCTGCAGATGGACCCCTGGCTAAGGCTGCTCTGGAAGGGTATGGATGATGTCCAGGAAATGCCCAGGTGTGTGGTTGGAAGGAAGGACAAACGAGGAGTGACAGTAGGTGGAAATGGGGAGGCTTTCAGGTGAGGTTGGGACGGGCAGATGGAGAGATGCTGACCCTTTCCAGGCAGGTGGTCTGAGCAGCCGCTGCAGGGTGTCCTCGGCAGCATGAGGAGGTCCCTGGCCGTTCTGTTCATACTCTGGTTGTTCTGCAGCTTAGATGGTGGCTAAATGAGGTATTACGAGATCTGCTGGGGAACCAAACTAGATAACCATCCTTTACTGCTGTATCCTCTCGGTCTTGCCTTTGTTGGTTCACCTGTTCCTTTATTCACTCACTCACTTATTCCTTCATGATAATGTAGTGGTTAAGGCTGTGGACTCAGGGTGCCTGGGTTGAAACCCTGGCTCCCCTCCTAACTGTGTGCTCTCAGTCTCTGTGCCTCAGTGTCTTTATCTGTAAAATGGGAATAATAACTGCCCTTACCTCAGGGGATTCTCAGGAGATTGAAGGCGTTTAATGTATAAATTGCTTGGAACGGTGCTTGGCACACGGTAACTGCTGTGCAAGTGTTAGTTGTATTCATTCATTTAATCATTCCCGTCTGTCCTGGGGATCAGGAGCTGGGGGATACAATTTTGACAAAGGTGACCAAGATAATGAAATCATTAAAGTTTCACAAGCCTTATGAAGAGAATAGGATGCTAAGATAGACTACCAGGTCTGTATCAGAGATAGACACTGACAGGTGAGGACAGAGAGAGATGTTTTATTGATTGATTGATTGACTGATTTGGCTGTGCTGTGTCTTAGTTGCGGCATGTGGGATCTTTAGTTGTGGCATACGGGATTTAGTTCCCTGACCAGGGATTGAACCCGGGCCCCCTGCATTGGGAGCTCAGGTCTTAGCCACTGGACCACCAGGAGAGTCACCAGGGAGAGATGTTTATGCTGAGGCCTGAAGGAGCCTAGGATGTGAGAGCAGGTGGAAGAGTGTTGAGGCCAGAGGGAACAGCATGTGCAAAGGCCTTGAGATGGAGAAGGACCAGCATGGCTGGAGGTCAGGAGTGGGGGTGAGATGTGGCCAGAGGCGGGCAGACAGAGGCCAGCTCTCATGGGAAGGATTTTATTATGAGTGCATATGGGTTGGGGTGGGGTGGGGGGAGACTTAGGGGCTGTTAAGCAGGGAGTGATGTGATTGGATTTAGACTTTTAAAACATGACTAACTGTGGGGGATGAACCGTGGACATGGGGGATAATTAGGAGGCTGTTGCAGTTGTCTAGGTGAGAGAAGATGTGGCTTTGCCTAGAGTGATGGTGATGGAGATGGAGAGACAGAAGGATGGAGGGAGGGAGGAATGAATAGAGGGGGGGATGGATGGGTAGATGGAGGGAGGGAGGGAGACCTGATGGAATTGGCAGCACTTGCTGACACATGGGACTTGGGGTGATGATAAGGGAAAAGAGGGGAAGCACACACGACTCCCAGGTACCAGCTCCAGCAATGGGGTGACGGTGGTGCCAGTGCCCAAGATGGGGAAGAGCAGGGTGGGGACGGGGCAGGGAGTGACTCCCAGCCCCATGAGAGAGAGGAGAGGTGGAATGATCTCTTTTTGTCCCCTTGGCCCCCAGACCCTTAAATGTCCTCTTTCAAGAGCAGGTCAGCAGCCCATGGGGTGGGGCTGTCGCCTGCCTCCTCCTGGCCTTGCCCTGGTTCCATCTGACTTGTGATTTCAGAAATTCCAGACTCGCTGGTGGAGCAGGCGGCCTCCTGCATGACTTCATGCTCAGGTGAGCAAGTTTCTCCGGAGACCTTATCACACTTCTGGTGACCCTGAACCTGAGACAGGGCGGGGGAGGCGAAGCTGACCACTGCCAGGTGTGATTAGGGACAACCCCAGAGGGCCTTGGCCACCTTCCCAGGGAGGCCATTTGGGAGGAGCAAGACACGTTCTGCAAAGGCCACCAAGTCCCCAGCATTTAGAGAAGCAAATAGCACCCTCAGGTTACAATGGCCTTAAGCCATCCCAGCCCTGAGGCCCCTGGGCTTTTTCCTCATACCTTGTGGTCTCCAGGTGGAGTAAAAGACTTTAGCCAAGTGATTCTATTTGCATCTTGGGGTGGAGTAGATTAGAGAAACTTGGGGCAAATTGTTTGGAAAGAAGCATTTTGGGAATGTGAGATGTGGTTATATTTGAGCACAAAGAAATTAACATGAATGTGTTAATTCAATTCCAGGCTCAGGAAAAGGGTGAGGAGTCATAATTAATAATTTAATAGTATTTTGCAATTGGTCCGCTGGTCTAAGTAGAAGGTTCAAGAATCATAGACTCTGATAAACCATAATGGAAAAGAATATATAAAAATATCTATATGTGTATAACCGAGTCACTTTGCTGTACAGCAGAGATTGGCACATTGTAAATCAACTAGACTTCAATTAAAAAAATAAATAAAAAAGAAAGAAAGAAAGAAAGAATGACAGACTCTGCTCCCTAGATCTGATCTTCCCCAGAGCACCTACTTCACCTCCCCACTACCTCCAATACCTCCAGACTGGCCAGCCCTACAGTTCTGTTTTCTGTAAAGATCAGGATAATCTCTCCAACCCACCTCCTGCCCCCACTGATATCCACCAAGGCAGTAGGTGAGGAATCAGACTGCCAAGGTTTGGATCTCTGCTGTGCAACCTTGGGTAAGTTAGTTAACCTCTCTGAGCCTTGGTTTCCAACTCTGTAAAATGGAGAAAATAAGAGTGCCCACCTCAAAGTTGTTATGAGGCTTCCATAAGTTAATATAAAATAGATCAGTGGTCCTCAACAAGGATGATTGTATCTCCCAGGGACATTTTGCAAATTCTGGAGACATTTTTGCTTGTCACAACTGGGGTGTGCTACTGGCATCTAGTGGGTGGAGGCTGGAGATACTGCTAAACATCCTACAGTGCACAACAGAATTATATGGCCCAAAATATTAATACTGCCAAGGCTGAAAAACTCTGATGTGTATAAAGCTCTTAGAAGAGGGCCTAGAACACTGGGTAACATTTATTAAGCACTTATTGTTATTATCTTTATTTTCTCCTTCACTCTCTTGGGGTCTGCAGCCACCCAGCCTTCCCCTGAGCTGGGAGCAGGCAGCTCATAGACCAAAGGAGAGAGGGAGGTGGCAGTAAGGATGGCTAAGTAGTCCACGTGGAGTTGAGTCTCAAAAGGTTTTGGATTGTCAAGGTGACACTGCGTCCTCTGCCCTCCAGGTTCAGCTGATCCCCACCTCCCCCTGGGCACCAGATATACCTATCACTTTTCCACCAACACCAGCACCAGCCTGCAGGGGGCCCAGGAGGAGGGGAGTGGCCTTGGTCTCCAAGGCTTGGTCACCCTTGATGTGCTTGGTCCCTGCCAGATGGCTTTACGGGTGAGTATCTTTGGGTAACCAGGAGGTCATGTTGACATGGGGGAGGGCCAAGGGGAAGCCACAGCCCCTGAAATTTCCCATTTGTCTGATAAATGGAGAGGAGCTTTCTGAGGAATCTCAAATTCAGCGAGTGAGGGCTCTAGAGTAACATGGGAACAGGGTGCCATTTTGGTTGTAGGAGGTACCATGGTAGGTCCAGTGGGGGGAGGAGTGGGGGTTAAAGAAGGAGTGAAGGGTATTTCTTGGAGTAAGTAGAGCCACAGGATGGGGACAAGCTGTGTCCTTGGGAGGACTGAGGGTCACAACTGGGGAAGCTGCAAGTCCCAGGGGTGAGCAAAGTCAAAGCAAGTTAAGGTCTTGTAGACAAAGGAGCAGACTAGGGTGGTCACGGAAGACCTGGTTGGGGCCTCCAGGGCTGCCCTGGGTTCCTTCGTACAGGCACACCTCGGAGATATTACAGGTTCGGTTCCAGGCTGCTGAAATGAAGCAAATATTGAAATAAAGGAAGTTACACAAATTTTTTGGTTTCCCAGTGCATATCAAAGTTATGTTCACACAATACTGTAGTCTGTTAAGTATGCAATAGCATGATGTCTAAAGAAAGAACATGCCTTAAATAAAAAGTATTTTATTGCTAAAAAATGCTAATTATCATCTGAGCCTTCAGTGAGTTGTACTATCTAATAGTAACATTAAAGATCACTTACACAGCTCATGCTAACAAATAAAATAATAATGAAAAAGTTTGAAATATTTTAAAAATTACTAAAATGTGACACAGTGACAAAATGAGCAAATGTTCTTGGAAAAATTGTGTTGATAGATTTGCTTGATGCAACCTTCAGTTTGTACAATAAAAAACGCAATATCTGGGAAGCACGATAAAACGAGGTATGCCTGTACTGGGCAGTGGTGGTGTTAGTACTGGCTTCAGTCAAGGTGGAATTATGAGCTAGATTCTCTTGGTGGTTGTAGGTTTCTTTCTCATCAAGATTTTCCTGAAGCTCCTCCATGTTCTTGCAAGTGGAAATGCCTGCCCATGCTTCTCTCTCCCCTTTCTGATGACTCTCATGTGTTTCCTGGACAAACCCTCCCACCCTGCCTAAATGGTCTCTTAGTTTTCACTAAAGTCTTATGTCCTATTTGGGAAGCGTTTTTGAACTGGCTGGAGCACTTGCTGACAAGAGTTTCTCAAAACTGCTTTGGGGGATTCCCTGGCTGTCCAGTGGTTAGCACTTGGCGCTTTCATTGCCAGGGCTGGTTGGGGAACTAAGATCCTGCAAGCCAGGCGGAGCGCGGCAAACAAACAAACAAAAAACAAAACCCAAACTCTTATGTTTCATGTAGACCTCCGGATGGAGTCTTTTATGGGGTGGCTCTGAGCTGCCTCTGAATTCTTAAACTATCCAAAATGTTAGTCCTGGTCAGAGCTGCCACTTTACTAGTCTTTGCTGTCCTTTAATGTCTATCAAAACACTTGTAGGTGTTTTTTCTGCAGGGCTAGTTTTCACAAGGCAAATTGTGTACTGCGGTTTTATTTGCTTGTTTGCTTTGTTTTTAGCATTAAAAAAATTGATAATGTCAAATGTTGGCAAGGGTAGAAAGAATTGGCTCATTTCAAAGATTTGTGGCACAGGGACTTCCCTGGCGGTCCAGTGGTTAGGACTCCGCGCTTCCACTGCAGGGAGCGCGGATCCAATCCCTGGTCGGGGTATTAAGATCCCACAAGCCACGTGGCGCAGCCAAAACAAAAACCAAAAAAAACTATTTGTGGCATAAATGGAAAATTTACAGCCACTCAGGAAGCAATCAATTAAATATATTTTTGAGGGAAACGGGTGAAAATAAGTATTGAGAACAATGAATTTCACTGATTAAACACTCCTCTGTAGCCACCCCCAGATCAAGAGACCCCCATAACCGCCCTCATTCTCTCTTCCAGTCACTTCTGCCAAAGGCTCTCCTGAGTTCTAGCACGAGTTCTAGCACCATAGATTAGTTTTGCCTGTCTTTGAACTTCTCTTTAAATATTTATTTATTTATTTAGGCTGCGGCCGGGTCTTAATTGCGGCATGCGGGCTTCTTTGTTGCGGCATGTGGACTCTTAGTTGCAGCATGCAGACTTCTTAGTTGTGGCACGTGTGATCCAGTTCCCCGACCAGGGATCGAACCCGGGCCCCCTGCATTGGGAGCTCAGAGTCCTACTCACTGGACCACCAGGCAAGTCCCTGAACTTCTCTTTAATGGAATCATACAGGATGTTCTCTTTTGTGCCTGGCTTCTTTTTATTTTGATTAAAAAAATTTTTTTTTTATTGTGGTAAAATGTACATAACATAAAATTTACCATTTTAACCATTTCAAGTGTATGATTCAGTAGCAATAAGTACATTCCTAATGTTGTGTAACCATCACCACTCTCCATATCCAGAACATGTCATCATCCTAAACAGAAGCACTGTACCCCTTAAACACTAACTCCCCTTTTCTCCTTCTCACAGTCCCTGGTAACCTCTATTCTACTTTCTGTCCCTATGAATTTGCCGATTCCAGGTGTCTCATGTAACTGCAGTCACTTATCACAAACAACTCACGATCAACCTGTGACCTTTTGTGTCTGGCTTCTTTCACCTTTTATAAGGTCTTTAAGGTTCATCCACATTGTAGCATGTAGCAGAACTTCATTACCCCCCCCTTTTTTTAAAAATATGATACTTTCCATCTTTGTTTTTTTTTAATATTTATTTATTATTTTGGCTGCACCGGGTCTTTGTTGTGGCATGTGGGCTTCTTCGTTGTGGCATGTGAACTCTTAGTTGCAGCACGCATGTGGGATCCAGTTCCCCGACCAAGGATCGAACCTGGGCCCCCTGCATTGGGAGTGTGGAGTCTTACCCACTGGACCACCAGGGAAGTCCCCCCCACCTTTGTTTTTTAAATATGTTGGTGTTGTAATGTATTTTAATTCAATGTGTATATTTTTATTTTTATTTAAAAAAATTTTTTGGCCACGCCACACGGCATATAGAATCTTAGTTCCCCGACCAGGGATCGAACCCGTGCCCCTGCATTGGGAGCATGGAGTCTTAACCACTGGACTGCCAGAGAAGTCCCCAGAACTTCATTCCCTTTTAAAAAATTAGTTTTTATTTTTTTGTTGTAAAAACGCTATAAAGTTTACTTTTTTGTTTTCATATTTATTTATTTATGTATTTATGTATTTATCTGGTTGTGTTGGGTCTTAGATGTGGCAGGCAAGCTCCTTAGTTGTGGCTCACAGGCTCCTTATTTGCAGCTCTCCGACTTCTTAGTTGCAGCACATGGGATCCTTAGTTGTGGCAGGTGAGCTCCTTAGTTGCGGCTTGAGGGCTCCTTAGCTGTGACTTGCTGTCTCCTTAGTTGCGGCATGTGGGCTCCTTAGTTGCGGCATGCGAACTCTTAGTAGCGGCATGCATGTGGGATCTAGTTCCTGGATCAGGGATTGAACCCGGGCCCCCTGCATTGGGATCGTGGAGTCTTAACCACTGCACCACCAGGGAAATCCCAGTTTACCCTTTTAAAGTGTGCAGTTCAGTAGGTTTTTTAAAAAAAATCTCTCTCCTGTCTCTACTTAACTTTTAAAACATATGCTTTAAAAATACGGTTATCATGGATAGCTTTCAAGCAAGTTGTCAGACATAAGTGGTATTGGTAATGTGGCCGAGGGGTTCATTGTCCAGGACCACATCTCAATGTCAAGTGGAACTGTATTTCACCCTAAGATTTCAAGCCTGGGTTACTGGGGAGGTGACAGACCCTCTGTCGGGGGAGGGGAGCTGGTGTTGAGGAGACAGGGGAATTAGGTTTTAGACAAGGTGAATGAGGACTAGTTACTTTGAAAAAGTGAAATCACGGGGCAGTGAAACCATGTGATACTATAACGGTGGATACGTGTCATCATACATTTGTCCAAACCCATAGAATGTACAACACCAAGGAACCCATATGTATACTACAGAATCTGGGTGATAATGACGTGTCAGTGTAAGTTCATCAGTTGTAACAAATGTCCCATGCTGGTGGGGATGTTGATAATGGGGAGGCTGTACATATATGGGGGCAGGGAGTATACAGGAAATCTCTGTACCTTCCCCGCAATATTGCTATGAACCTAAAACTGCTCTAAAAATACTCTAATTTAAAAAAAAATGAAACCAGTCAGGTTAGGGATGCAGGCTTTAGGGGTGATTTTATTCATCTTTAGAGAGCCCATCTTTTGCAATAAGTACACACACACACACTCACCCCCCCAAACACACACGCGCAACCATGGTGGTATTGGGACATCCAAGTCTTTTATTCAAGATGACAAAGCTTTTTTTTTGGTTTGCTTTGCAATCCTAACTTAGTTTTGTTTATACCGTGGAGCCATATGAATCTCTCACTCAAACTTCCAGGGCCTTTTGGGGCAAAACGAGAAGCTAATGAGAACTTTCTGTACATTGAGTGGGGAGCAGAGGTGCCTGGCTATTTAAATTATTTATCCCTAGAGATATTCAGCATCTACCACCCCGACACTAGACTCTTCCGCTCAAGGGATGGATCTCTCTGCCTAACGCTCCACATGGATCATGCTGGGTCCCAGAACTGCTTTAGGTGGTGCGGGTGCTGGTGCGGTCCTGGAATTCCCCAGGAGAGGTCACCAGCTCTCCGTGCTTTCCGCTTCAGCTCCAACACTTCCAGGTGACATCCATCCTGGGGTCCAAGGTGGAAGTTCTGAAGGAGTCAGAGAGTTTGAGGTAAGACGCTGGGCCTCGCTCCCGGTGGGGCTGGATATGTGAGCCCTGCGCCCTCTTCCAACGGCCGCCGGGCACTGGGTGCACCAAATTATATTGGAAGAACCCGATTCGGGTGACCCCGCTGCAGCAGAAAGAGGCCGTCTCGGACTGAAGTTCAAAGAGGGTTCCACCTTTGCTTTGACCATGTAAACACCCAGACCAGACCATTGATGAGAACCACTGGGAGCTGTCGTGATGTGGGAGCCTTGAATGACTCCACATGGCCTCAGGCGGCCTTCCCTTATCTGGTGGAAGGAACTCGCCCCATATTTTCCAGGCTGTCACGCCCAGCATGTCCAGATTTTGTGTCTGCCCAGCACCCTCTGGCCTTCATCCTTAAGAACATTCTGGAAGACACTGGGCACCCATTGAGGTCTGCCCTTCTCCTTCCCCACCCCCGCTAAGATGGGGGTTTTCCTGGAGGCCCATAGCTTCTCCCTTCCCAAGCCAAGCTCCCCTCTGTGTCTCAGCCAAGCCTGGAACTCTCCCTCGGCTGTGTTTCCCAGGGATCCTGACAGCGGCTTCAGTGGCCTCAAAGCTCAGTCCAGCCACCAGCTTGAGGACAAGCCCATCTCCACAGATTCCTCTTCCTTTTTTATTGCAAATTCATTTGTTGAAAAAATAAAGCCTTTGTGTGGGCAAAGGGGGATGGGGGGTGCTGCTGAGGGGGCAGATGGAGCCCTCCTGAAAAGCTCAGGGTGGCCTTCTCCAAGGGGACAGCCTGGGCTATTGTCCCTCGGCGCCTCATCAGACATGCGAGTGGGCAGGGCTGTCAGCTCCTGAGAGACCAGACTGACACTAGCTATTCTGGAAGGGGTGGGCGCTATTAGCATTTCTCTAGCCTGAGGCCTGAGGCCCTGGGGGCTGCCTCCAGTGGGGGTAGGCTTGGGGGCCCCAGACTCCACTGGGAGCTGGAGAGGGGGCGATGATCTCCCCCGGGAGGTTCAATAGGGCCACTTTTATCCCTCAAGATTCTGCTTGCTGGCTAGCTGGTGGGGTTTGGGGTTTTAGCAGTTTTCCCTTTATCGTGGGGCACCTCTCTCTCCCACCTCCATCCATCGTCCACAAAGATGGGCACTCCCCCAGGCCTCACCCCCGACCTGCCCCATCCCCTCCCTCACCAGGCCATACCAGACACAGGCTCCTTGTGGGCAGGCGAGGGGTGGGGGGAAGAGAGCATTGGGCTGAACTCTGGTCCCAGCTCCTCGCAGACTGGCTGTGTGATCCCCTCCAGTAGCTCCCTCCACCCCATTTCCTCCTCTGTACGGTACTGGAGTCTCAGACACTTCCAGCTCAGGGTTCCTGAGACCTGTGACTCTGGAGCCATCCTGCCTGGGTTAGAATCCCAGCTGTGGCCCTGAGCAAGTCGCCTTACCACTCTGAGCCTTAAGCTTCCTCATATACAGCGTGAGTGGGGGATGCTTGCTCCCTGGTGCGCTGGGAAAACGAGAAGCTTTGCAATGCAGGATGCCCTTGGACGCTCAGCTTTCTGTTTAGTCAAGCTGGGTTGACACAGGTACGTTTCGTCCAAGTGGCAGCAAGGTTGGGAGCAGCTTGGAGCAAAGAGTTGGCTGCCTCCTGTGTAGTTTGAGAAGTAGCTGGAGAGCTGAGCTGAGGAGGGAAGCGAGACCATTTGGGGGGATATGGCGGTACCTGGGCGCTTCCCATGGGACTGACCCATGGGGGGGCGCGCAGGAGGGTCAGGGATGTTCTGGCCCTGACGCGGAAGAGGTGGCCTGGGGCCTTGGAGGGGTCCCCCTGACGCCCGGCGCCCCCGCGCAGTGCCGCTCTGGGCCGCGTGCCGCTGCGCTTCGTCCTGCACGCAGGGCGCGTGGCACGCCTGTGTCTTGGCCACCCCGAGCCGCGCTGGGCGCTGAACGTGAAGCGCGCTGTGCTGAGCCTCCTGCAGGGTCGCCCGGGCACCCGCAGCCCCCAGACCGTCGAGGAGGTGAGGTTGGAGCCTGGAGGGGGTGGGTGGTCGAGTGAGGGGGGAGCAGGGGGCTGACCGGGCCCCGCTCGCCCAGGTGGACATCCTGGGCAGGTGTCCTACCACGTACCAGCAACGCGGAACCAGGCTGCACAAGACCAAGGACCTGGCGCGATGCTCCTTGCGCAGGGTGCGCGCCTCTCTGCGCTCCCAGGCCCTGCCCGCCGCGGAGGTGAGTGCTGTGCCCGCGACCCTCCCATCCTCCCTGCCATGCCGCCTTCTTTCCCCTCCTCCCTCCTTAGCCCCCCTCCCTTTTCTCTGCTCCCCTCCCCCCTCCATCTCTCAGCTCCTCTGCCCACCACCCTGCCCCCCTCCCGCTGCTTCTGTCCTTTCCCTTCCCCCACTTCTTCTCTCATCCTCCTCTCCCTCCACCCCTCACCCTACCCCCTCTTCCCCTCCCCTCCTCTTCCCCCTCTCCTCCTCTGGGGTCCGTAGCTCCCTGCAGGTGAAAGTGTTGTGTAAATAGTAAGCAACTGTGTAAGGATAAGGGATGATCACTGCTAACACGATTATACAAAGCCTCAGCATCTGGAGGCTGATGCAGGACTGCAGACTCTGGTGGTGTTACTCATTTTCCAGCTGAGGCTTTATCGTTCCTCTCCTTGGGGTTACTGCTTACTGCACGTTCTTGCTTTTCTTGGCCTTCCACCTCTCTCTATGGGGAGGGGGGTCCTGAAGCTCCAAGGTAGCCCCAAGTGGGCTCCCCCCAGCCTTGGCCCTTGCTGCCGGTTTCAGGGGCCCCAGGGGGGGGGTCCCTCACTGCCAAGGCCTGGCCTGAGCCTCCGCCTCTTCCCCCCACGGTCCAGGAGGCCTTCCGCCTGACCTGCGTCCAGAGTTTCCAGGCCGGCGTGCTGGGGGAGGCGTCCTGCATGGAGCTGGACACTGTGGGGCCCCTCTCCAGGGAGGCGAGTGCGGTGCAGATGCGGACCCTTTCCTCGCTCACCCTGCTGTATGAGATGCCCCGGGACCCGGCTGTCGCAGGTGAATGAGGGTGGGCACAAGGACCCTTAGGTGAGCTTCACAGCCTCCTCTGGCCAGAGGGGCTCAAGCGAGCCTAGGCTCCATCCCTCTGTCCCTGTCTGGCCACTCTTGAACTGTTTCTTAAAGTGGCCATCGTCAGGAGAGTGAGCCTCTCTTTCTAGAAGTTTCTCTGGAAGTTTCTCTCGGCTCACATGGCCCAGGCTTGGTCTTGGCCTCCTCCCTGGGTGGTCCTCAGTGGAGATGGAATCTTCTGGTTCCCAGCTTTTGTGGGAGAATCCAACTTACATCTGATGACCCTTCAACCTGACCATTTTGTGGGCAAACTGACTCAGGTTTCCTGATTTTCTGGAAAGTTCCTGCCAACATGTAGCAGCCCCTGGAGCTTGGGTCCCTTCTATGATTTCGCACAGAAAGAAACAAGCAAGGCATGCATCTGAGGAAAAGACTTGTTTGTTTTTGTTCTTGTTTTCCATGATGGAAAAATGGCTCTTTCCCTGAATAATGAAATAAGGGTAGTTAGTTCTTATTGCTGACAGTTTGGAAGGATTTACTGTGGGCCAGTATCTGTGCTGAGTGCTTTATGTGGATTATTTAATTTAATTCTCATCATGACCCCATTAGGAAGTTACTGTTATTATTAGTTGTATTTTTCATTTAAGGAAAATGTTTCCAAGAGGTAAAATGACTTGTTTGAAGTCACAGAGCTAATGAGAGACAGAGCTGGGACTTGGACTCCCGGCGTCTTTTCTGTAGCCCTGGTGGGTTGAATCATGTTTGCCTCGGAAGACAGACTCCCTGCCTGCACCACCCTGGGGAGAACCCAGCAGGTGGGGACTGAAGCCCTGGGTCTTCCCAGCATTCCCTCTGGCTCCGCGGAGCCCAGGCTGAGATTCCAGGCTGACCTGCTCCCTGAGCCCTCCCTCAGGCGCAGACACTGGCAGTGCCTGGGACATCTAGTGTCAGGACCTGGTGGTTCCCCGTTGAGTGGAATGAGCTTTTCATATATATATTTTTTAAACAGCTGTAGTTGAGATGTAATTCACATACTGTGCAACTCATCCATTTAAAGTGAATAATTCAGGAAATTCCCTGGCGGTCCAGTGGTTACAACCCGGTGCTTTCACTGCTGGGGTCCTGGGTTTGATCCCTGGTTGGGGCACTAAGATCCCCCTAGCTGCGTGGCGTGGCCAGAAAAAGAAAAAAAAGTAAAGTGAACAATTCAATGGCTTCTAGTAGAGTCAGAGTTGTGCATCCATCATCACAATCAACTTTACTACGTTTTCATCACCCCAAAAGAAACCTTGCACCCATTTGCTGTCACCTCCTGTTCCCCCAGCTCCTGGCAACCACGAATCTACTCTCTACATTAGTCCATTCTGGACATTTCATGTAAATAGAATCATATAGTATGTGACTTTTTTTTTTTCTTTTTTTGGCCGCACTGTGCAGCATGCAGGATCTTAGTTCCCCGACCAGGGATCAAACCTGTGGCCCCTGCAGTGGAAGCGCCAAGTCTTAACCACTGCACCACCAGGGAACTTCCTAGTATGGGGCCTTTTATGACTGGCTTCTTTCACTTCCCATAATGTTTTCAAGGTTCATGCATGTTGTAGCATGTGTCACAACTTGATTTCTTTTTCTTGCTGAATAATCTTCCATTGTATGGATGAAGTTTTTATGTTTTCTCTGTCAATCCCAAGAGGGCTTTGGAGTCAGCTTATTTGGCCATCCCTTACTGATGGGTACATAGGCTGTTTCCCGTCTTTTGCTGTTAGCAGGAACACTGCCATGATTTTCCTTATTCATGTTCCCCTCACCTGTTGCCAGAAGCATGCTGAAGGAAGCATTGGCAGGGTGAGGGGGGGGGGGCTCCCAGGGGTTCTTCTACTCACTCTGACATTTCCCCCACGAGGTCATCCCTGGCCAGCACTTCCCATCTCAGATCCAGATGATGGAGACTTAACCCCAAGCAGCCTGTTGTACGAATGGGAGGAGACACCGTCCCAGGCTACGGTGGCCACGGTGGCTGCATCAGTGAGGAAGCTGTGCCTGGCTCAGACCACAAGCTTCGAGGTAAGTGGCTTCTCCAGCCACAGGCCAGAGTCTGCCTGGGGCCTGGTTCCCTGGGACACCTTCCTCTTCCTACCAGATCCTTTACGGTCTACTTGCTCAGATGTTCAGTATCAGGACTGCTGTGTACTGTTGGGCAGGTTGTGCACTGCACAACTATGTCTGGTTGTGAAAGCAAAGAAGGGGAAGAAATCTAGCTGGTGTGTGCAAGCCTTGGCCTAGTGTAGGTTGGATATGAGCTTAGAGGAGGCCTTTTTCTCCTCTGTCTGTCTTTGGGCAAATGGTCCTTTTGGGCTCATGGACTAACCTTCTGGACCTGGCCTGTCCTAGAGATCTCTCAGGAAGTCTCCAGCCATACCCAAGCCTCAGCATTGAGGAGTTTCCACCAAGTCAAAAACACATGGCCCAGGCCTTCCCTGGAATTCCCAGCTGTTTAAAGTCAAGGGGTGGACATGACGTCAAGGTCTCATAGCTCAGAGAGGTTCAGAGGTCTCTGAGACATCTGGCTGGTTCCCTCCTTTGTGACTGATGACAGTGTTTCTGAGAGTACCAAGGCCATGCTGTGATGATGTGCCTTCTCCCTGCCTGTTTTGTCCTGAGACAGAGCCCTCCACCCGCCTGTAAGAGGAGAGCCCTGAAGAAGGCTTAACGCCCTTCCTGGGGAAAGAAAATGATGCGTCTGGGCTCCGTGTGGAGTCTGCCTTCCCACGTTGTCCTCCTGATAGGACCTTCCACATCACAGGAACAGTGTTCCCATTGGCAGGGCCCTGGTTTGCCCAGCCTGTGAACTCTTTGGTTTGTTCAGCAAGATGAGGGGCTGACTCTGTGCCCTTATGATGAATGAGACAGAAATAGTCCCGCTTTCCCAGAGCCTAAAATGCAGTGTGGGGGAGATGGATGGTAACCACTGCAGATGTACAAGGGTTTTAGCTGTTGATGAGCAGTGAGAGAGCAGAGCGGGGATGTGGCTGAGTGACTGCCTTAGGCCAGGGGTCTAGCAGGATACGTTGCAGTTGAGACCTGGGCTGGTCCCTTGAGAATCCAGGGGAGCAGTGCTCCAAAAAGAGGGTTTGGCCAGGGCCAAAGTCCTGAGTCTGAACCTCGTGGGTGTGTTTGGGGAGCAGGCAGCCCAGCCTGGCTGGAGCTCGACGGTGAGGACCAGTGGGGTCAGCTCCTGCAGGGCCTCGTGGTCAGGATGCCTTCCAGAACATTCTAGGCACATAGCAATCTTTGTTGTAACATCCCTGCCGTCCACAGCTCAGGGCTGGATGTCACCAGTGACATTTTGGGGACTTTCACTGTGTCCACTATTTCTGCCCATCTCAGTGTTGCTGATGACTTCAGCGTGAGAACCCTAGCCTTCCCTGGAAGGCATTAAAGATGCTGGGATTTTTCTGATTCAAGTCCCAGGGCCTGTGTGCCGAGGAGAGAAGCATGGGGTGTTTTTACTTTGACCCCACAACAGCCTGGGAGGGTTCAAAATATACTTGCTTGTTGATTTGGGATGCTGCAGATTTATAAATGCCTGTTTCACTGGCTGCTTTCATAGGACCGAGGACTTGGGGGCTGTCATGTGCCCAGCTGGACAGAAATAGGTCGTTCCAGGTGTGGACGGGCTGGGTGCGGCGCCACTTCTAGGCATGGTGCCAGGTGTGCCAGGAACACCCCCTGCCCTCCGGAAGCTCGGCTTCCGGGCAGCACTTGGGTAGGGGGCCTGTCAGATATAAGGATGCCCTGCCCAGACCCCAACCTTTGACGTTCTGGCCTGGCAGGTCTGGGCTGGGAACCAGGCATCTGGGTGCAAAGCTTTGTGTTTCTCGGTGTTGCTCACGTGAAGTCAGCGGAGAAGGATGTTGTGAGGCCAGTGCCTGTCCAGCCACAGCCTCAGATCCAGGAGTGCCTTTACTGCCGGAAATGTCTCCATCTGGAATTCTCAGCACCAGAGGCCCTCACGGATGCCTCTGGCTGCGTGAGGCGAAGCATTTAGTTCAGAAGAGAACAGGGCTGGGGGCATCCAGACTGGGGTTAGTCCCCCTCGGTCCCTGAGGGGCTGGGCTGAGATGGCTCAGACCCTTGTGTCCTGCTCAGATGCAGGAAGCAGAGCCAGGTCCCACTGCGCCTGGGACCATGGGCCCCAGGGGGCTGGGGAGACAAGTAGAGCAGGGAAGAGGGGTGAAGGGGGCAGGTGGGGGAGGCATGGGATGCAGTTTTAAATGATGGATGCCCGGGAAGGCCTCACTGGGGAGGTGATGTTGAGTAAGGACCAGAAGGAGGTGAGGAGTGAGTGGGGTGGATAGGGGTTTGGGGGGGGACCGCCAGAGTGGGGGGGCCCAGCATGTGCTCCAGGGCAGGAGCTGCACGGTGAGCGAGTTTCAGCACCAGTTTGAGTGGCAAGGAGGCCTTGTGACTGGAGCAGAGTGGGAGGGTGAGAGGAGACAGGGTCGCCTCCTTAGGGGAGCACACAGATTGCTTTTTTTTTTTTTTGCCTCACCGTGCAGTATGAGGGATCTTAGTTCCCTGACCAGGGACTGAACCCATTCACCCTGCAGTGGAAGCGCAGTCTTAACTACTGGACCGCCAGGGAATTCCCCAGAGTGCTTTTACTCAGGGTAAATGAGGAGCCTTGCGGGGTGTTGTGATCTGATGTACATTTCAATGCTCACATTCCGGCTGAGGGTGGAGAATAGACTGAGGGCCAGTGGGATGCCGGGAGACAGGTTAAGAGGTTGTTACAGTAACACAGGTAGGAGATGAAGGAGGCTTGGTCTGGGGTGATAGTGGGGGGGTTGGGGAGAAGAATCAGATTCAGATATACGTGGAAAAAAATATATCTAAGAATATATTGAATATGTATAAAATATATTGAATATGTCATCAATAACTATAGACTAGTATATATGCACATACTGAATGCATATTGAACACTCACACATGTACACACACATTGTACATTTTGCGTGTGTATAGCAGAGACACGTGTGCAGCTGGCTGTTTACTGTTTCAGGGACCGGGAGGGAGCCAAGGCCCATGCTCATTGTTCTCTGGAATCCTTGATCTCGTGGGCCTCGCGGGAGTCAGAGAGCAGCCCCAAGGAGAGGGCCCTCAGCCCTGCGAGGTGGGGTCCGAGCCCACCAGCTAGTGGGTGACAGAGCCGGCTGTTAGTCCAGGCAGCCCGGCCCACAGCGGGGATTCTCACCCGGGCACTCCTGAGCCCTTGGGCCGCCTTGTTCACTGTCAGATGTGCAGCAGCATTCCTGACTGTTACCCACTAAGTGCCAGCATCACCCGCGTCCCAGTCATGATGACCCAAAGTGTCTCCAGAGGTTGCCAGCGTGCCCTGGGGAGCACGGTCACCCCCACTGAGAACCGCTGCTCTACATCCTGTGTTCTAACCTGCCTCCTCCCGTCTGGCCCCCTGACTGGGCATTTCCCCTGGCAGAGGTGGCTCGGGGCCGGGCGTGCTGTGGGCCTCTGTCTCCCCTCCTGGAGACTGGCAGTGCCGGCCCCAGAGGGTGCAGGGCGGCTGTCCTGTATTTATACTGCTAACAAGGAAGCAAATTGTTCCCACTAGGGAGGTCCCCTGGGCTGGGGGTGAATTACCCAAGGACCTTGTTCCTGAAAATGGCTTTTCAGGGATGCCTTGGTGCACATCAAGCAGTGCCTTGGCCTCCCCGGGAGGGCTGAGGGCCCGCCAGTTACCGGGGGGGACCGACCCCGTGGGCTTCAGCTGGGAATGCCTTTGCCCCTCCCTATTGCTAGTGGGCAGGAGACAAGATTGGTTTTTCAGTCTGGAAACAAAACCAGGACTCAGGACTCAATAGAGAGCAAATTCCCCAGCCTGACCCTCTGCAGAGAGGCCCCCGAGTTTCCACGTGGGGGGCAGTGGGCTGGGATGGCCAAGAGCCTGATGGAGTGAAGGAGAGGATGGGGAGAGAAGCAAGGCAGGTTGGGCCCCACCCCCTCCCAGGGCTGCCAGGGAGGACGCCTGGGGAGGGCACAGCTCCTGACCACCATCCGGGTTGCTCGTAATAGGACACCCAAGTCACAGATATTGATTCAGCACCGACTTGTGTACGGCGAAGTGTGGACGGCGGTGTGCGAGGCTGGCTTGTACCGATTTGCCAGAGCCAATGGTTAGATTCCAGAAATCCTGCAGCCTGGTTGTTAAACGGACATTACTAAAGACTAAGTTATACCGACTTACAGTGAAAATGAATCATATTCGAAACAAAGGTAATGAATACTCAAAATCATCACTACCTAGTTATTTTACTACATTTTTATCTTTGCACTGGAGGTTATTTGCATCCACTGCAGGGTGGAACTATGATGCAGTGTTGTGCTTCTGTACAGTGATTCCCACGTCTGCGTTCAGTGGTGGCACACGGGCCGCCGGCAATGGGCTGCAGTGTTCACACCTCGGAAACTGGCAAACAGGGCTGGCTTTTTTTTTTTTTTCCCATGGCCTTGAGTGTAGGACCCTGGTTAAGAGTGTGGGTTCAAGTCTCGCTCTGCCACTTAGTAGCTCTGTGTCCACTGGCACCTGACTTCAATGCTCTCTGTTAAGTGAGGATAATGACGGCCCCTCACAAGGTCAAGGTCAAATGGAATGGCGCCTGTAAAGTGCCTAGAACAGCACCTGGCACACAGCTGAGGCTCCAAACAAAGTAACCATTGTTGTTGTCATTGTTTGCATAGATGTTGTTAGTGGCGATGGTGGGGACGGGCTTCTCACCCAGGAGGCAGGAATGGCATCTTCCTTCCTCCACCCGCAAGCCTTCCAGGACGAGCTGCTGCAGCCCCCTCCTGCCGCGTCCGGCTCTGGAGAGCTGGTCCTGAAGCCAACGCTTGCAGCCTGAGGCCTCCCGGAGCAGGAGGCATGCTCCGGAGCGGATGCCCGGCCAGGCCCGGCGGCTGCACACGTGCTGGAGGTCTTAGAAGCACATGTGTTCCGAGTCTAGGGAATCACACATGATGCCCGGGCAAGGCAGCCACCAGCTGGAGGGAAATGCACCCGAGCCTTTCCGGAAGGCAGCAGGGTTCCTGGGGTAGCTGCCCCAAACTAGGCCGACGCCAGTCAGGGCCACTCTAAAGGTGGTGGTCGGCCCCAACAGGGGGCTGCTTGTGTGTCCTGCATGAGGAAGTAAAGGCAGCACCAAGGGTCCCCACCGGCTCCACCAGCAGAAGGCACACGACGGGGGTGCTGCCCAGACCCCGGGGGCAGACGTGCTGGTGAGCGGGGAGGGGAGGGTGGGCTAAGCTGGCCTGTGAGAGGCCTGTTTCGCGTTTGCGTCTTGCTGAGGTCAAGCTCTGTGCGCGGGGACTCAGTCCCAGCTGCTCAGAGCAGAGGAGGCCTGAGGTGAGGCAAACCCGTGCCAGCAATAGTGGACCCCTGGCTGGGTGGGGTGAGGGCTCATTCTTGGCCTTGGCCAAGCGCAGCAGGAAGCCAGGACCTCGGCACTCTTTCTGTGGCTTTGGGTTCGGGCCGAGGCAACGAATCTGAGACTGAAGAGGCACCGGGGAGGGAAGGCAGGATGTGGGGTCGGCATCCCAAACCAAGCATCTCCTGAAACCCGAGAGGTGCGGGCTCTGAATAGAGTCCTTTATTTCCTTGAGTTTTTGGAGACTTGGTGACTGTGCTGGTCAGACCTGCAGACAAGGGGCAAAAACTGCAAACCCCTGTTGATTAGCCATCACTGCTCATAACTCTGAAAAACGCTCACATATTTTTTTCATTAAAAATATCAGAAAAGATGGCTATCTCACTAACTTTGTGAAATATGCTGACTCATTATAATAACTAGATTATAATCGTAGTGAACGTGTATTGAGCTTTTATTAGAGCATAAAGCCCACAAATGCAGATGCCATGTCTCTTTTTCACCCGCACATCCCTGGCCCCTGAAGCATGCCTGGCATGTAGTAGGTGCCCAATAAATGCTTGTTAAATTAAAGAAAAAAAAATGGGCCAGCCTGTGTGCCAGGAGCTGGGATTCAGTGGAAGGAAGCCCAGACGAGCAGCCTCGTCTCTTTGGGTCTGTGACACCGTAGGCAGGAGATACTAGTGTTCCCAGCCATGTCTGGAGGCAAGGAGATGGATGGAGGTGACCTTTGCGGTTGGGGCCTCTCACACTTTCCCCTCTGATTTCCAGGCCGCAGAGCTCTTCCTGACGCTGGTGTCTGAGCTCCGGGGCCTCTCTGCGGATGAGCTCATGGAACTCTGGGAACATTCTTTTTTCAAATGCCGAGACAACTGGTAAGGGCCTCTCCCTGAGTCGGGGGCTGGGCCAGAGGCTGCCTGGGGGTCCTGGTGGGCTGGGTAGTCTTGATGCTGTCCTAGGTCCCCACTGAGAGATGGATGGTGACATTTCAGCTCATCCCTGTGATACTGACTTGTCGTCCTTCAGTCTGGGGACGTCTGCCAAGAAGGCGATTAAGAGGGGAGCTTGGAGGATTCCCACGGGGGCTTGGAGGCTGCAGGGCCTGGCCGGATAAAGACAGGCATTGTTCCCTCCCCACACAGGGACCCTCTTGCTGAGAGCTGGAATTAGCATTCCAATGTGCCTTGGGTACCCTTCTCCTGGGAGTGGAGGGGTGCTGGGCAGGGCTGGGGTCCCAGCCTCAGAACCTGCTGATGTGAGGCCAGCAAGGGGTGTAGAGAGACCCCCAAGTGTGGAGGGGACACTCTGAGGACCTAACTCCATCGGCTGAGGGCTGTGCAGGGGAAAGCTTGCAGCTCCTTCCCTGAGTCCAGACGTTCACTGGGCCCCTGAGATCCAGATTTCAGGCTTGTGAGCTTTTCAAAGGCTCTCAAAAAGATTTTGAGACCTGAAAAAATATTATCGACTTGGAACTGTGAAAGACCCCCATCCCCAAATCAACATTACCAAACGTCTAATTGAATGACCACCAAACTTAGTAGCTAATAATGCACAGATACCTTCCAAGCGTTTTATCTCTATTCACTCTTTTAATCCTCACAATGACCCCATGAGGTAGGTGGTTTTATTATTCCTATGTTACACCTGTGGAAGGAAACCAAGGCACAGAGCAGTTAGGAAACTTGCCCAAGGTTACACAGCAGAGTCGGGATTTTTGACCCAGGTGGTCTGTGCTGCTCCATCGAATTCTTATGGGCTTAAAGATAAATGATATTTGACTTGGACACATTTTAATTATCTTTGGTGTAAGAAGGGGCCCCTGAGTCTTCTTGTGGAGCTGCCTGTTCCCCCCCGTGACTCACCCTACTTGTCACTCGGGATTTTCCCACAAACCCCTGTCTCTTACTTGTCTACCTAGATGTCGGGAATCAGGGAGAGGGGAGACCCTCCCCAACTCTAGAAGTTTCCAAGAGGACTGACACTCTTGAGAGATTTTTCTTGCCCTCACCTCCTCCTCCATTTCTGCCCAGAGGCTGGTTTTCCAAGGCCCAAATCTATAAGGAAAAGAGAAGAAACACAAGGGCAAGAGATGGGAAGGACAGGTGGGACATTCCTCAGATGAAGTGGCCTGTGTTCCTGAGGGCTCACGCTCATCTTGGGGCTGGTCTGGTCATCAGCATTCCCATTTTATAGATGAGCAAATTGAGGCCAGAGACTATTTATGGGCAGATGGTGTGTGTGGAGCGGGGCAGTGGGGGTGCCTGGTCCTTTGTGGCCATGGATGCCACTCATCAGGGTTGATGGGGTGGGGTTCCCAATCTACCCCACCCTCCCTCCATGTGCCCTGCTGCCTCGTGTGACCCCAGCTCTGGGAACCTCCTGTTTCTACTGTGACCTATGCACCCACCCCCGTTCAGTCATCATTTTCCTGTTTAGACCCATCATTGTGCAAAGGTTGGAAACCTTTCCGGAACTTCTCAACCTTTCCGTAATCTTAAAAAAAAAAAAAAAAAAAAAAAAAAAAAAAAGGAAAAGATCCTGATGTTGGGCTGAGAACATGAGAGGTTTAATGGGAGGCAACCTGCTTATTGTTGATTCCTGTTCTATGCAAGGGGTTCTCACCCTACGTGGTGACCATGGTCGGTTTCTGGAGAGCAGTGGGCAGGGACTCATGTCGCCCCAAACCGCTGTGTCTCCAGTGTGGGCAGAACTGCAAGGGTTTAGACTGGGCTGCTGGTGTCTCTGTGGCCCTAAGAGCACAGGCCCCGGCCAGGCTGCCTGGCTCCCAGGCCCGGCTCGGCCCCTTCCCGGGGGTGTGAGCGTGGACAGGTCCGTGCTGCACCTCTCCGAGCCTCTGATCGCTCCCGGATGACCTGAGGCTTCACAAGAGATGTCCTGGAAGGCTCCTGGGGTGACTGGGTCGCCATCGTGATGTTCCCTGGGTCTCTCTCCATCTCAGGCAACCGCTGGTGGATGCCCTGCCCTCCTGTGGCACCAAGCCCTGCGTGAGCCTCATGGCGGAGCTCATTGTGTCCGGGGAGTTGGAGGCAGATGAGACAGAGGCGTGGCTCTGGTCGCTGGCCTTTGTCCCGCAGCCCACAGATGCCATGGTCCACGCGCTGCTGGTGAGCCTCTGCATACCACCCCGCCCCGTGTCATCCCTCCCCTGCTCCACTGCTGATTGGATGCAGTGGGGAGGGGTGGGGGACCTGCTGTCCTCCAGGCTTTGTGCCAGTGCCTCGTGGGACCAGTGGAGGCAGGTCAGAGAAATCCGGGTTTGAGTCTCAGCAGTGTCCCTCCCAGCTGTGTGATCCTAGGCAAGTGACTTGACCTCTCTGAGCTTGTTTTCCAATCTGTAGATGGGGATGGAGCAGTACTTCCCTCTTGGGCTCATGGTGAGAAATGAGATGCTGAATGTGAAGCAATTCTCCTGATGCCTGGCACAGAGTCCAAGCGCTTTAAATTAGAGCTGCTATTATTCCTGTAATCAAGCATATTTAATGAATCTTGAGATTAAGAAAGCATGTGAAACTAGGCCAATGATTTCTGACAACACAAGGAGGTCTTATTTAACCCCCACGATGCCTCTTTGAAGTAGGTGCTTTTATTACTCCCATTTTACAGATGAGGAAACTGAGGCCCAAGGAGGCTGGGTAGCTGGGTGATGCAGCTGCTGTGCCTTTCCCTTGGACCATGGGGGGTGTCCTCACTCAGCTGGTGGTGGGGTCACTTGTCAGTCCTCACCCTGCTGTCCCAGACTGGTAGTGGGCCAGGATTCAGAGGTCACCAGTGGGGAGTGGAAGGGGTGATGGGCCAGCCAGGGTCCCTGGACCCCTGTGCTGGCTGATGAGGGGGTCTCCAGCAGGATCTTTCGGTCCCTCATGCTGGAGGGGCTCTGGCCACTCTCCAGTTGGAGTGTAGGGAGCATTCACCCCTGGCCTGACCCCTGACCCACAACTCCAGAGTTTGCAGTGTGGCTGTTCCAGGCTGTGTAGTTGGCTTCATTCATTAGGGGATCGGGCACTGACTTGGAGCCAGGCGAGGGCCGGGCCCCAAGGGGCATCGCCCATAGCTCATGGCCTAGCAGGTGACACTCTGGCCACAGGGACATCAGCGCCATCCAGGGCCTGCGGGGGCTCAGCCAGTGCTGGGCAGGGTCGGGCTCCCTATTCCTTCTTTGTTTGTTCGGCATGAATGCAGTGGCCAAAAGCACAGACTCTGGTGCTTGATTCCCCTGCTTCAGAACCCAACCCTGTCCCTACCAGCACGACCTCGGGCAAGATGCTTCACTGTCCTGTGCCTCGGGTGCCCATCTGTGCGGTGGGGGTAACTCGTAGGGTGATGGTGCAGACTAATAGTTGTTATGACGTGGGCTAAGTGTATGTACGCACTGGTGTCGCTGCTGTGACCACTTGCCAGGGACACGCCGTGAGCAGAGCAGGCGGGTCCCTCGGCCCTCTCGGAGCCCAGGATCTTCTCTCACCTGCGTCTCGTAGGTTCTCGTCCTGCTAGACCAGAGCTTGCACCTCTCTGGACTGTATTTGCTTGTTCTCTCATCGTGTCACAAGGACGCACATGTGCTGGGGATGCAGGCTTGCTTTGTGCAGCCTGAACGGGGAGGATGGGAGGGAGAGGGGAGTAAGAAAAAGAGGGAGGGGGAGGAGGAGGAGGAGGGAGGGGGAGGGAGGAAGGCAAGAGATGATTTTAATACACTTTTTATTTTAGGATAATTTTAGATTTACAGAAAAGTTGCAAAGATAGTACAGAGAGTTCCTTTACACCCCTCCCCACTTCCCCCATTATTAACATCGTACATCACCAGAAAGTGTTTGCCACAACTAAGAAACTGACCTTGCTATCTTACTGTTAACCACCTCCAGCTGTTCAGATCCTACTGCTTTTTCCACTAATGTCCTCTGTCTGTTCCAGGGTCCCGCCCAGGGTCCCACGTTGCAGTTGGGGGGGGTGTTTTTACATTTTAAACTATACATTCAGGAGACTGCACTGCTCTTAAGTATCTAGTTTGATGTTTTCACATCCGTGTTCACCTGTGTAACCACCCCTGGACAAGATATAGGACATTTCCGGCTCCCAGTCGGTGACCCCAAAGGTCATGGTGATTCTGACTTTTCTGACCATAGCTAGGTTTTGCTTGCTTTTGACATTCACACCTGTGGGCTCGTGTGCATCTGGAGCTTGGCTTCTTTCTCCCACGTTCTCTGTGAGATTCTGTCCATGCCGCGTGTGCATGCACACGTGCGTGTCGGGACTTTGCTCTGTTCTGTTGCTGGGCTGTATTAATGGTGTCTTTTGATGAGCAGAAGTTCTTCATTTTGGTGAAGTCCAGCTGATCAGTCTTTTCCAGCTAGTGCTTCACCTCCCCAAGCTCATGGTGCTTCCTATGTTTTTTTTTTTCCTACCAGCTTAATCGCTTGGCCTTTTGGGGAGGGCTGGTTTGGATATGAGGAACTGGGTTTGGGACAAGATGAATGGGTGTTAAAGTCACATTGGAAAAGTGGTCATAGGCTTAGGGATAATTTTATCTTTCCATCTTTAAAAATTAAAAAAAAGAAAAAGTTGAATATTTTAAGCAGACTTTTAATTGAATTATTTTTTTAAAATACTGTTTTATTTATTATTTATTTATTTATTTTGGCTGCATTGGGTCTTAGTTGTGACATGCGAACTCTTAGTTGCTGCATGCATGTGGGATCTAGTTCCCCGACCAGGGATCAAACCCGGGCCCCCTGCATTGGGAGTGCGGAGTCTTACCCCCTGGATCATCAAGGAAGTCCCGAACCAAACCTTTTTAAGTCAGAGATTTTGGCATTAAGATCTGGTGTTCTGACTCTTGTGAAATTGAGGGAGGCTGGCAATTCTGGACAGACCCCCAGGGCAGCCATCAAATGAGCAGGGTCATTACTGTCTGGACCCTCTTGGAGCCCAGGCCTGACACTGGCCCAGCTGTCCTGGCCCTGTAGCTCCCAGCAAACCAAGTGGCTCCAGCTGTCCTGCCCTCCCCACAGGGCCCTCCCAGGCTTCTGGCTCCATCTTTGGCCCTGGGAGGGCCCAAGTCTTCCCTGCCTTCCCGCTGGCAGCCTTCCTGGGGCAGAGTGGGCAGAGGTGAAGGCCTCTGGCAGGCAGGAACCCTCATCCCGCGGGTCTGAGTGGCTTCTCTCCATCTTTTCATAACCCCTGCATCCCAGCCGAGCCCTGCTTTCCCTCCTCTGTGTTAAGAAAACAGAGTGTTTGTTTTCATTTGCCAAATCTGGAATAACATTGAACATACTTTTCCAAGCCACAGGTCCCCGTTCCTTCCACAAAGGAAACACACACACACACACACACACACACACACACACACCCAAGACTCACATACGTATACCCTGAAGATGGTTACATGGGAACATATGGGGACACACATCCACAGGAGGACACATATCCACACGTACCCACATATTGAGACGTACACACCAAGACTCACACACGTGTACCTGGACATGCAGATGTACTCACACAGACATGCCATACATGTACACACACACACACACCAGGACACTCACACACAGGGACAAGTAGGGACATCCACCCACACCTGGACACCCCCCCCGCCCCCGGATCAACTGGGACAAGTGTGCATTCACACACTGGGACTTGCATGTGTACATATGGGGACACACCCACATCAGTACATGTGCACACACACATCAGGGCACACTCGAATGAGTGCACACACACGCATTGGGACACGTGCCCTGGGATATGCATGTACACTGAGACACGTGCACACCTACCCAGGAATGCACACACCCACAAACACTGAGGTTCTAAAACACACACACACTGAGATGCACGCACACAGATACCCTTGTATGGACACACAGACCTGGTTAAGACCATGAACCCAAGGGAAGAACAGCTGGTGCAGAGGCTGTATTTTCCCCAGGCTGCCCGGTGGTCCCTGCTCTGGGCTGTAGGAATAATAGAGGCCACTGCCTGATGCCCAGTGCCCGGGTCTGGTTTTCACAAATGAGCCCAGAATATGTATTTTGAGAAACAGTGAGTGTAGGGGGAACGCCCAGCCTGGGAACCAGACCCTACAGGGTCAAGTTTGGCTCTACCACTTTTTGGCTGGGTGACCTTAGGCAAGTTACTTAACCTCTCTGTGTCTCAGGCTCTAAGCAGGTGACATGTGTGCCCTGTTAACAGCAGAGCCTGGCACATAGGGAGTGCTGTGTGTTTATTAAATAAAATACGTCTTTCTTGTTTTTCCTCCGAGAGGCCTAGAACCAGCGCTCCCCTCTTCTGAGCCCCCCGCCCCCCCACTTTTGTCTTCCTCTCAGCTGAAAGCTTCAGTGCCCCGGGGTAAGGGTGGCTGAGCGTCTGGGGGAGCTCTGCTGAGCAGCTGGAATGACCCTCCTCCGACTCAGCCTGGCTGAGTCCCTGCCACTGCGAGGCCCCCGGAAGAAAGGGGCCTGTCTGAGCTGGGTGAATTGGGCAGTCTGACCCCCAAAGGAGGGCTGGGTCTCCTCCTGCTCCTCAGGGAACCAGACCGAAGGACCCCAACATGTGCCGTGGGAGAGTCTTGATTTTCAGGTAGTTTTCGAGCTGGTTGATAAACATAGCCATTATTAAAACTTAAATGATCTAAGCTTGCAGTTAGAGAAATCATATTAAAATAAAGGTACGAGATGGATAATTTATTTATTATTTATATTTGGTTGCATTGGGTCTCTGTTGCGGTGAGCGGGCCTCCGATCGCAGTGGCTTCTCTCGTTGTGGAGCAGGGGCTCTAGGCGGGCGGGCTTGAGTAGTTGTGGCGCGTGGGCTCAGCAGTTGTGGCTCGCAGGCTCTAGAGCGCAGGCTCAGCAGCTGTGGCACACGGGCCTAGCTGCTCCGCAGCATGTGGTATCTTCCCGGACCAGAGCTTGAACCCGTGTCCCCTGCATTGGTAGGTGGGCTCTTAACCACTGCGCCACAAGGGAAGCCCCGAGAGATGGATAATTTCTAACGCTCTTACTATGCGGTCCCGTGTCCACACCCTCAGGCTTATTTGCATTGCTTGTGTCGTGTGTGGACCAGTCACAGGAGGTGTGCCTGCTGCTGACTCCCCATCTCTCCCCAGATCCCTCGTAGTGACTCAGCGCAAATCGGCCAGGGTGGGAGCATCTACACCATGGAAACTGGCAAGCACTATACGCAAGGGACTTTCTTATTTCCTGGGTCTGTGTTACCAGACTCAGGTTCAGCTGTTACCACTAAAAAGCCAGTAATTCGAGAGGCAAGTGTCAGTAGAAAGGAAAGTTGCTTTAATCAGAAAAGCCGGCAGTCTGGGGAGAAGGTGGACTTGTGTGCTGAGACCAACTCTGAAGATTCTGCTCAGCCATGACAGTTTTTAAAGGGAAACACGGGGGGGAGGGGGAGAATCTCAGTGAATCACTGGGGCAGGAGGTTGGGTTCTGCATTGTTCTCTGCATGCAGACTGGCTGACTCTCTCTTCAGATGTTATCTTGCCTGCAGGATTCCTTAGGGGGCTATTGGGGGTAGAGAGCTAGTCATTCTTTATTCTTACTTACTTTCTTCTTTCTTCTTACTTCTTTTTATCTAGGAAAAGAATCAACAGGTTAGGCAAGGCATGGTGTGCATTCAGAAAAGCATAAGTCAGGAGGAGTTCATTTTAACTGCTTAGTGATCTCATTCCTATAATTAGGCTTTTAGGGTTAGAGGGGGGACAGAAATGGGTGAACAGGAAAGGGGCAAAAGAGCTGCTTTCATCAGTAGGTGGGCTGGGCAGTTGCTAGCCATTTACCCTAATGCTACTGGCCATGCCTTTCCATTTGGGTTCTTTTGGATTGGACCCAGAGCCACCTCTGTTAAAGAGAGTCTCCACTCAGAGCACAACCTTTCCTCTTTCCACCTTTTTGCCCAACTGCCTATCAAGACCCTGGGAGAAGAGCAAAGCCAATGCTGGGTGCCCTCAAGCCCCCACCAGGTCCAGGACAGCATGGTCCCAGTTGCCCCAGCTGGCAGACAGGAGGTACAGTGGCCTGGGAGCTCTCTCAGCCCTTGCCAGCTCACCCCTCTCACTCCCGGAACTGGGGGCGGGTGATGCTATTTGGAGAAAACCAGCCTGGCTGGGCGGCAGGACACAGCTTGTCTGGTTTCCGTCTCCCCTGCTGTAGACAGGGCACTGTGACCACTACCTGGGGATCATGTGGTCCCAGAAGAGATGGTTGGTCTCTCGTGCAGCTTCACAGAAGGGCACAAAAAGCTGGCTTACTTGTTTTACCCATTGATCACAGAGAGAGAACTTTGGTTTTATTTCTTACACGTTTCATGTATTTTGGGAGATGGCAGAGCCGTGCCACCACCTGGCGTGGGCCCTGACACTTTGTCGGAGATTCTTCACCATATTCCACCCAGAAAAACCTCACCACCCCCACCCTGCTCCCCCAACCTGGTGATTTAGCCCAGAGTTTCTCACCCCTGGCACTGTTGACATTTGGGGCTGGATTCTCAGTTGGGGGGCGTCCGGTGTCTTGGGGGATGTTTAGCAGCATCCCTGGTCTCTGCCCACGAGATGCCAGCAGCACTGTCCCCCATTTGTGACAACATCCCGTCTCTAGACATTGCCAAATGTCCCCTGAGGTGTGGTTCTCCATCCTCGATGCACATAAAGGGTCATCTGGGGTGTTTTAAGAAATGCTCCATGCAGGTCCCACCATGGACAATTTATTCAGACCCTCAGGGCTGGGGGGCCGGGGCCTCTGTATTTTTAGGAAGCACCCTAGATCTGCACATGGTGAGACCTGGGAAGGACCACTTACCAGGCTTCTCGGCTGGGGTCGGGGGGCCGGTTTCTGTTCCCAGCCACTGCTGCAGACCCCGGAGGCCAGCCCCAGCGCCTTCCTGGGCATCTCAGCTCTGGTGCATAACCTCTGTGTGTCTCTGGACGGGCCCTGCGGGCAGCTGCCTGGTGTTGGCTCCCTCATGAGGATCCTGGAAGACGCCTTGGGTGCCAACTGCACCTTCCAGGAGCCCTCGGATGCTGATCAGGTGAGGACAGCCCCGTCCTGGGCACGGCCCCTTGATGGGGTCCCTGTCAAGTGGGCGAGCTGTAGGCTGAATGGGTGGGCTGGGCGCACCCATCAGGCATCAAGGCCCCACCACCATCTTGTTTCAGCTCCAGCTCGTGCTGAAGGCCATTGGCAATGCCGGCCTGGCGGCCGTAGCTCTCACCCCCAAGCTGAGCACTTGTGCGTCCCTGAGGAGCGGCCCCCCTGAGATCCGGCTGGGGGCCATCCAGGCCTTCCGGAGGGTTCCCTGCTCTGCAGACGTGAGCTTCTGCGTGTTATTTCATTGTGGTTGGCATGGGGCAGTAGTGGGTCTCAAACCACTGTTAATTCGCAAGAGAGACTGCATGGCCTGCAAAGGCAAAAAAAAATTTGACTATCTTTCCCTTTACAGGAAAAGTTTGCTGACCCCTGTACTAGTGGGTCCTGTCTCACTTAGAGTCAAAGCCAGAGTCCTTATAATGACTTATCAGGACCTGTAGTCTGACCACTGACCCACTAGCACCTCTTGGCTTCACCTCCTACTTCCCTTGCCAACCCCCCACTCCTCACCAGCCATGCTGGTCTCCCTGTTGTTCTTCAAGCCTGCAGGGCTTACTTCTGTCTCAGGTCATTTGCACATGCTGTTCTCCCTTCCTGGAATTCCTTTCCCCTGTATATCCCCAGGCTTTACTCCTTTACCTCTGGAAGGCCTTTACTTAGAAATCACTTTGCTGTCAGTCTTCCTTGGCTATTTCACCTGAAATTGACCTTTTCAAGCCCCCCATGCCTCCTGCTTCCCCATTTTATTTTTCCTTCTTTAGCAGTTATTATCGCCTAACGTATTATATATTTCACATATTAACCTTGTTTACTGTCTGTCTCTCTGCACTAAAATGTAAGCTTCAGGTGGATAAAAGCTGGCTTTGTCTTGCTCATAATTGTCACCCAGCACCTCGCACCTTGCCAGGCACATAATAGGTGCTCAGTAAATATTGCTGCATGAGTAGATGGGTAAATGGCTGTGCTATGAAGGAAACCAACAGGTGCTGGGGCAGAGAATCACAGGGTAGGGGAGGCGGCTTGCTTAGGAAGGGGGGTCGGGAATACCTCCTGTGTGTCAGTCCTGTGCTGTGCTGTTTTTGTAAATGAAGTTTTCTTGGAATGCAGCCACGCCCACTTGTTTATCCGTTGTCACTTGTGGAAATTGATGAGGCTCTGGCTGGCCTGTGGGAGGATGGGGATTAGCAGTGACTGGGGAACCTACTACCTCCCACAACCGGGCCACAGGTGAGAGTGTCTGGAGCAGCTCTGGAGACGTCAGGAGAGCTGGGGCAGGGCATCGGGGCCACCTGCTGGAGCCAGTGCAGATGAGGGGACATCGTGCTCCTGGGTGGAGGTGGGTGGTCCCTGAGTGATGACTTTCCCCCTGCCCGAGGCAGCGATCCGTGCTCTCCAGCCTGTACCAAAGCCCCGAGGAGGACGCTGAGATCCGCATCAATGCCTACCTGGCGCTGATGAGGTGCCCGAGCGAGGAGGTGTTTGCCCAGGTGCGGCGCACCCAGGCAGGAGAGCCGTCCACCCAGGGTGAGCAGCTGCAGCTCGGGGTTGGGGGGCTGGGGCTGGCCTGGTGCCACCTGGTGGGCACAGGGGTTCAGGAGCATGCTCACGCTCCATCCGTCAGGTGTTCTGTCCCCTTCCTGTTCCCCTTTTCTTAGCACACTGGACAAGTGGCCTTGCATGCTCCCCTCACCCACATGGCAATTGAACAACCTTGGAGAAGTTGGTTCTCTCTGGTCCTCAGTTTCCTCATCTGTAAAATGGGGTGGAAGTCGCTGAGTTCCCTTCTAGCTCTGGTCAGGTCATGGCACAGTACCTGGAGGAGAGCCTCGAGGCAGAGGAGGAACAGTGTCTGCGAATCTCAGATCCCTTGTGGGGTCAGAGAGTTCCCTTTAAACAGGTGGAACTTCAAAAAATAGGTTCAACTAATTTTCAAAAAGTTTTTACATAATGCACAGCGAGTTGACATAATTTACAGTGAGTTGAGAGCCTGGGGCCTGCCAGCCTGGGTTCAAATCCCAGGTTGGCCACTTCCTACCTGTGTGCCTTTGGACAAGTGACTAAACTTTTATGAGCCTCCATCTCCATCTGTGAAATGGGGATAATAACAATACCTCCCTCACAGAGGAAGCATAAAATGAGTTAGTACAGGAAGACATTTAGAACATTGGAAGAGCTGTGTGCATAGCTGTTACTTTTAATGTTATTACCACCATTGTTATTACTACTATGTAGCCAAAATTTCAAAGCAGACGGCAAAATATAAATGGAAAGTTAAAGTCTGCCTTCCATGTCTCCTGATCCCTACGTCCTGTTTCCTGAAGGTACTGACTGTGACCGGTTCTCTTGTGTGTCCCATCAGAACGTGTAGTGCATGTATGAACATGGGCGTGTATCTCCTTAACAGCAGTAACAACTCAGGATCATGTTATACATGCCATTTTGCTCCTCAGTGCGTCTGGGAGCTCTTTCCACATCGGCACACTTGGACTCTTAGCTACAGCTGTTCGGTGTTCCACTAGGAGCTTAACCGTAATCTACTTTAGCAGCCCCACCGATGGGCACTTAGATTGTTTCAGGTCTTCTGCCATGAGAAACAACCACCAAAATGAATCTCTCTCTATATCCACTCCTGGGCCCTTGTGCTAATCTAGCCAGAGGAGAAGTAGCCAACGTAAAGGGGCACACATTTAAAAGTCTGAAGTGACACTGCTAAACTACCTTCTAAAGAAACAGCAAACCCCGCCCCCTTGCCAAAAGGAAAAGAAATGGTGCTGCTAGAAGTTGCAGACCGCTGTTGGCAGGTTCAGGGGTGGAATGGGGGTGGGGGAGGGGCCTGCTCTGCATCAATAGGCCACTGGGCCAAGCCCCTCAGAGGGGATCAGCCAAAGGACAGCCTCGATGGAGGCCCTGGGGTATCAGGCTTGCATGTTGCCTGATGGAAACAAAAGGCAGACTCAGCTCTGTTCCGTGTGGATTGTTCCAGAAGCTCCCTACTGGGCATTCTGAGACATCCTCTGGGACAAGCAAGAGGATTGGGGTTCCCAGTTAGAATAATATCCTCTGTTGGACTTTCTCATTGGTGCTCTCATTTCATTTTTACCACTCTAGAGAGCCTCAGAGGGTCCCCATCGCGGATTGCGTGTCACCCCTTTCCCAGCCCTGAAAGATACTCAGTCCTTTAGGTCCAGGCTCTGCCCTTGACTGATCTGCACAAACAGCCCTGAGAGATAGTTCATTATAGTTCATTTTACAGATGAGGAAACTAAGGCTCAGAGAGGTGGAGTAACCAGCCCAAGGTCACACAGCTCATAAATGTGTGAGCTGTCTGAACTGGGCACTGCTCTTTGCCGCTGTTTCTTCAAAGAGGACATGGTTCTCAGTAGCTAGGCTCCTGAGAAGCCCCTGGTGGGTGGAAATAGCAAGACCCAGGAAGGGGGGTTGGGGGGTCTTTTCTCTGGGTTGTGCCAGCTCTGGGTCCTCCCTCACCATTCCCCCCTCCCCTCCCCGCTGGCTGCGCTGGGACTCCAGTGGGCTCCTTTGTGTGGAGTCACCTCCTGCAGCTGCTGGAGACGGACGACCCCCTGAAACGGGCCCTCCGGGAGGCCATCCCTGAGGACATTGTCAGCCAAGAGTTCCATCCAGAGACCTGGAAACACTCGTCCTACTCTGACGTCACCTTCCGCTCAGGTATGGGCATCCTGGGCAGGTATTGTCCTGCTCTCGGACCACAAAGGCTTGGCGACCTGGGAGTTCTAACTCCTGAGGACATGTGGATCAAAGATACCATTTCCGAAATGTCAAATGTTCACATGCCACTTGCTTGATTTTTTATTTTTTATTTTTATCTTTTTGGTATATCCAAAATAGCACCTGCCATTTTTGTTGGAAGAGTTAAAAAATAGTTAAGTATGAGCCACTTCATAGCATTCAACTGAATAGTACTTCCATCTTTTCTCTAAACCGGTTCTTTTAAACTTACACTTATTCTAAAAGGAAACCTTTTATCCCTACCATTAGTGGAAGATCGGTTTAACTCTGTAAAAATAGGGTTATCCTAAAAAGAAATGCAATATCCGTGAAACACTGTTGTTCAATTCTCATGGATTCTTTCCTGCTGAGGGCTGTGAAGTTGAGAACTGCTTTTTCCTGGTGAGAAAAGGAGATTAGCATCGAAGAGAGACAGCTGCCTCCTTGTAATTAATCAGAATCAAAAAGGGACCCTGTTCTAGCTTAGGTACCCAAACCCCCTCAACTACTCAGCAAGTCCGGGGGCGGGGTGCTCTGGCTGTCCCCTGTCTGCCTATCGGCAGGTGTGGGTACACTTGTGACCCTTCTGTTCTGACCTTCCCTCTGCCCTTGGTAAGGCTTAGGTCTGAGCTTCCTATCCTGGCCAAGAGGATGCACTGTGTGTCTGGCCCTGTCTCCGGCGATGGTCCCTTGGTGGCCAACTCCCACCTGGTTAACGGTGTGGTGTATACTGATCCTCTGTCTCTTCTAGCATCGGGCAGCCTGGGAGCCAACCTGGAGGGGACCCTTCTCTTCTCTCCGGCCTCCTTCCTTCCCCGTTCTGCCACAGCCAACCTGACTGTCCATGCCCTTGGTCATGCCTTCAACCTCCTAGAGGTAAGAGGGGGCCTTGTTTCTCCTCAGGGCCTCTCCTGGGCTTGGGGCCATTCATCTCTCTTTCCATCCTTCACCTCTCATATCTATAGATCTACTCTCACATCTTATACTTCCAGCTCTTGATGTCTACCCACCCATTTATCTGCCTATCCACCCATCTATTCACCCACCTACTGACTCACACATAAATCCATTCAACTACCACCCACCCCATCCCTCCTTCCCTCCCTCCTTCTCATCCATATCATCCATCTCATCCATCTCATCCATCTGTGTACTTTGCATTGTATCTCCATCTACCTTTGCACCTACCCATCTATTCTTCCAGTTATCCATCCATCCATTCACCTATCCATCCTTCCACCCACCCACCCACCCACCCATCCATTCACACCCCATCTGTCATCCATCCATATATTCATCTATCCATCTCATTAATCCCTCTCATCCATCTATCCATTTATGTACCCTCCCACCCATCTCTCCATCTACACTTTCACTCAATCATCTATTTATTCTCTCAGTCACCCACCCATCCATCCACCTATTCACCTACCCACTTACCCATCCATCCACATGCTCTTCCATACGTCTATACCTCTGCTCTGTCCATCCATCCACCTATCCATCCTTCTATCCTCATCCATCTATTCATTTATGTACTTGTCTACCCATCCCTCCATCTACCCTCTCATTCACCTATTTATTCATCTACCCTTCCACCCACCCATGCACCTATCTATCAGTCTTCTCACCCACCCATCTCTTCATCTATTCTCCCACTTATCTACCCATCCTTGCATCCATCTATCCACCTGTCATCATTGGACAATATCCATCTTCTACCTGACATGTACCAGGCCCTGTGCTTGGCTCTGAGAATACGATGATGAACAAGAGAGACACGATCTCTGCCCGCTTGCTGCTCACAGCCCAGAGAGGTAGACAGATAAGAAATGAGTAGACACATTGATAAAGCGATGGCAACTTTAGGTAGTGTGTTTAGGGAGGTGAAGTTTCAGCTGAGATCTGAAGGATGAACAAAAGCAGCCATGTGAAAAGCTGAGGTAAGAGCCTTCCAGGGAGGGGGCCCAGTATGTGCAAAGTTCCTGAGAAGAGAAAGGGCTTAGTGTGTTCAAGGAACAGAAATAGAGTAGAGAACAGTAAGTGCAGGAGAATGGTAAGATGGGAAGCACAGTGAGGGAGCAGGGCTGTGCCGAGGCAGGGTTTTGAGCTGGCGGGTGATAACTTGAACGTTCTGGCTGTCGTGTGGAACATGGATCGTGGAGGGCAGCAGCGGAAGAGGAAAGATTTCCGAGGCCGTATGTCCAGCAAACTTTATTTTTATTTATTTTTTGTGTGTGCGTCTGGCAAGTGTCGATTTTTCTTTATCGTCCAGCAAACTTTAAAGTAATGGATTGCCTTGGGGCCCTTCCATCTCTTCCCCCCAGGTCCCTGGAGCTTGTCTGAGGGAGGGTGCTCTGTGCCGTATCCCAACCCTTTCTAATTTATGGAGAACAGGGAACCTATCATCCAAACTTTGCCCGCTGGGCTTAAGGCTGACCCTCTGGTGATTTCTCTGCAAATGCTCTCAGAGACACTTGGATGGGAGGATGGAAAGAAAGGATGCAAGAGTGACTGAACAGATGGGTGGATGGATGGGCAGATGGAAGGAAGGAGGGACTTATTCATTCATCCATCAAATTTTGAGAATCCACCAGCTCATCTGTTAGTCAGGGTTCTCCAGAGACATAGAACTATTTCGATAGGATTATGGAGGCTGACAAGTCCCAGACCTGCAGTCAGCAAGCTGGAGACCCAGGAGAGCTGATGGTGTAGTTCCCGTCTGAAGGCAGGAAAAAGCCAGTGTGCCAGTCTGAAGGTAGTCAGGCAGGAGGAATTCCCTCTTATTTGGAGGAAGGGCAGCCTTTTGTTTTATTCAGGCCTTCAACTGATTGGATGAGGCCCACCCACATTATGGAGGGCAATCTGCTTGACTCAGTCTACTGATCTAAAATGTTAAACCCATCCAAAAATGCTCTCACAGTAACACCTGTAATAATGTTGGACCAAATATCTGGGCACCCTGTGGCCCAGTCAAGTACACACAGAATTAACCATACCACCAGGGATTGAGTGTGCTTAGTGAATGAGACACAGGTCCCTGCCCTCATGGAACTCAGGATCTTGCAAGGGAGACACACAAATGAGTCTGAGTGTGACCTTGGAGTAGTGTGCTTGACACTCAGAGGAAGGAGTGATAAATTTGGCTGGGGGAGGGGAGGGGGAATGTGTGAAGGGAGTGATATGGGTATTTAGGGAAGGCTTCCCAGAGGTGGTGACATTTGAACCAGGGCTTAAAGAATCAGTAGGAATTCTTGCTTTGTGGCACTTGCCAAGTAGATCTGGAGCTTGATGACTTCCTAAGATTGTACCTCTTGGCACTTGGGCCTGGATGTACCCTGGGGAGCCCAGGGTCCCCTGTTCAAGCTCCCAACCCCATAGCTCTTGGTCAGCCTTGTGACTGGGTTACTCCTCCCTGAGCCCCTGGCTTTCCTTCCTAGCTGGGGCTCCGGCTGGAAAATGCCGAGGAAATGGCCCGCAGGCTATTTGGCCCGAAGTCATTCTGGGGGCAGGAAGAGGAGAGACAGGCCCAAGCAGAAAAGCCCCCAGAGCCAGGACCAGGACCTACACCGCAGCCGGCCCACCCCGCCTGTCCAGGAGAAAGGTCCAGAAAGATGAGAGACCTGCCGTGGAAGGTAAGGGAAACGCCCAAGCCCACCTCACGCCCACTCCTCTACGCTGTCAGGTGTCAGCTTGGGCTTTGGGACTGGGGGACCTAGGTGTCCATGAACTCTGACCCTGCCCTCCCACCCCCTTACAGAAGCAAATTTCTGGTCCAGATCTCAGTAGTGAGCTGTTAGCCTGGCTTCTTTTGAAAAACGATTTATTAAAGTATCACATACATAGAGAAGTGCCCACCTCGTGTGTTTCCCCCAGTGGAACACATCTTTACAACCAGCGCCCAGACCCTCAGCTCCCCAGACGCCCCCTGCAGCCCCCCTCTTCTGGTTTACCCACCCATAACCAAGGGTAACCACTGTTCTGACCCCTAAAAGCATCAATGAACTCTACTTTAAAGTCAGCTTTGTTGAGGTATAATCGAACTACAATAAATGGTATGTGTTTAAAGTGTACAATTTGATAAATTTTGACATATGTATACATCATGAAACCATCACCAACTAAATCAACATATCCATCACCCCCAAAGTTTTCTTCATGCTTCTTAATCCCTTCCTCCTGACCCCTGTTGTGATAGGCTTTTTCTGTCAAAATAGATGTTTGCATTTTCTGGAATGTTACATAAATGGAATCATGCAGCATATACTTTTGTTTTTAAAGCAAGTACTCCTTTTTGGCCTGACTTCCTTTATTCAGCATACCTATTTTGAGATTCATCCGTATTGTAGAGTATACTAATAGTTTATTTCTTCCTATGGCCGTGTAGTGGTTCATGGTATGGATGAACCACAGTCTGTTTATGTATTCACCTGTTGGTGGATATTTGTGTTATGTCCAGTTTTGGGCTGTTACAAGTAGGGCTGCTATGAACATTCGTGTACAAGTCCTCATATAAATATATGTTTTCATGTCTCTTGGGTAAATATCTAAGGACGGGATGGTTTAGATCATATGGTAGTTGTATGTTTAATTGTTTAAGAGCTAGCTAAACTGTTTTGCAAAGTGGTTGTACCATTTTGCATTCCCACCAGCAGCGTATGAGAGTTTTAATTCTTGTACATCCTCGCCAACACTTGGTAGGATTAGACTTTTTAGTTTTTGCTATTCTAATAGTTTGCAGTAGTATCTTGTGGCTTTAAAGTACATTTTCCTAATGCTACTGATGTTGGGCATCTTTTAGGTGCTTATTTGTCATCCATACCTCTTTGGTGAAGTGTACGTTCAAATATTTTGTCCTTTTTTAAAAATTCGGTTGGCTTCTTATGCCTGAGTTTTGAAAATTCCTGCTCTATTCTGAACACAAGGCCTGTATCAGATATGTGACTTTCAAATATTTTCTCCCAGTGTGTGGCATGGTCTTTTCATTCTCTTAACAGTGTCTTTTGAAGAGCAGATATTCTTGATTTCAATGAAGTCAAGTTTATCCATTTCTTTTATGCATAAAGTTTTGGGTGTTACATCTAAGAAATCTTTGCCTAATGCACTGTTACAGAGATCCTTGGGACCCTCTGGAGATTTCCAGAGTTCTTTCTCTGTGTGGCTCTTTCCCCTCTTGTACTCTGCCCTGCAAAGTCCAGCTACCTTGGTCTCCCTGGACTCCCAGATCCTCAACCCTGAGAGTCTGTCATGTCCCGCTCTGTTCCCCTCCCTGCACCTCAGCCTGAGCTCTCTCCAGGCAGTAAGCTGGGGCTCACCTTGCTATTTCCCATCTCTTGGGTTCCTTGTCTCACATTACCTGATGTCTAGTGTCTTGGGAACTTTTTTTTAATCTGTTTCATCTGAGTTTTGGGTTGCTCCACGTGGGAAGGTAAATCCAGTCCTTGTTACTTCAATCTGGTTGGCAGCAGAGGTCACATCCAGCTTCTTTTGTGAACTTAATATAAATGGAATCATTCACTGTGTACTCTTTAAAAAAATGAGGTGAAGTTCACATAACGTAAAATTAACTATTTTAAAGTATACAATTCAGTGACACGTAGTATATTCACAATGTTGTGCAACCACCACCTCTGTCTAGTTCCAAACATTTTCATCACCCCAAGGAGACCCTACACTCATTAGTGGTCACGCCCCATTCCCTCATTTCCCAGCCCCTGGCAACCACTAATGTGCTTTCTGTCTCTATGGATTTATCTATTCTGGACATTTCGTATAAACAGAATCATACAATATGTAGCCTTTTGTGTCTGGCTTCTTTCACTGAGCATGTTTTTAAGGTACATTTGTATTGCAGCATGTATCAGTACTTCATTCCTTTCTTTTTTCTACTGCACAAATAGATTTTTTATTGAAGTATAGTTGATTATAATGTGATAGTTTCTGGTGTACAGCAAAGTGATTCAGTTATATATATATACACATACATTTATGTATACACACATACGTATATGTATACATACATACATGTATGTATATATACACATATATGTATATATACATACATAACTGAATATATACACACACACATATATATACTTTTTCAGATTCTTTTCCATTATAGGTTATTAAAAGATATTGAATATAGTTCCCTGTGCTATACAGTAGGTCCTTGTTATTTATCTATTTTATATATAATAGTATGTATATGTTAGTCCAAAACTCCTAATTTATCCCTCCCCAATCCCTTTCCCCTTTGGTAACCATAAGTTTGTTTTCTATATCTGTGAGTCTGTTTCTGTTTTGTAAATAAGTTCATTTATATCATTTTTTTTAGATTCCACATATAAGTGATAGCATACAATATTTGTCTTTCTCTCTCTGACTTCACTTAGTATGATAATCTCTAGGTCCCTCCACGTTGCTGCAAGTGGCATTATTTCATTCTTTTTTATGGCTGAGTAGTATTCCGTTGTGTATATATACCACATCTTCTTTATCCATTCATCTCTCAGTGGACACTTACGTTGCTCCCATGTCTTGGCTATTGTGAATAATGCTGCTGTAAACATTGAGGTGCATGTATATTTTTGAATTAGAGTTTTCTCTGGATATATGCCCAGGAGTGGGATTGCTGGATCATATGGTAGTTCTATTTTTAGTTTTTTAAGGACGCTTCATACTGTTCTCCATAGTGGCTGTACCAATTTACACTCCCACCTACAGTGTAGGAGGGTTCCCTTTTCTCCACACCCTCTCCAGTATTTGTTATCTGTAAACTTTTTAATGATGGCCATTCTGACTCGTGTGAGGTGGTACTTCATTGTAGTTTTGATTTACATTTCTCTAATAATTAGCAATATTGAGCATCTTTTCATGTCCTTCTTGGCCATCTGTATGTCTTCTTTGGGGAAATGTCTACTTAGGTCTTCTGCCCATTTTTTGATCGGGTTGTTTTTCTGATATTGAGCTATATGAGCTGTTTATATATTTTGGAAATTAATCCCTTGTCGGTTGTATCATTTGCAAGTATTTTCGTAGGCTGTCTTTTTGTTTTGTTTATAGTTTCTTTTGCTATGCAAAAGCTTATAAGTTTGGCTAGGTCCCATTTGTTTATTTTTGCTTTTATTTCTTTTGCCTTGGGAGACTGACCTAAGAAAACATTGTTACGATTTATGTTAGAGAAGGTTTGCCTATATTCTCTTCTAGGAGTTTTATGGTGTCATGTCTTATGTTTAAGTCTTTAAGGCATTTTGAGTTTATTTTTGTGTATGGTGAGAGGGTGTGTTCTAACTTCATTGATTTACATGCGGCTGTCCAGCTTTCCCATCACCACTTGCTGAAGAGACTATCTTTTCTCCATTGTATGTTCTTGCCTACTTTGTCATAGATTAATTGACTGTAGGTGTGTGGGTTTATTTCTGGGCTCTCTATTCTGTTCCATTGATCTGTATGTCTGTTTTTGTGCTTCATTCGTTCTTAAGGCTGGATAACATTGCATTGTATGGATGGACCACATTTTGTGTGTCCCTTCATCTGCCGATGGACTTTTGGTTTGTTTCCATCTTGTGACGATTGTGAATAATGCTGCTCACATCCTCTTTGTTGTGTCTGACTTCTTTTGCTTAAAGTGTGTTTGTGAGATCCATCTATGTTGCTGTGTGTACTTACAGCTTGTTCATTCTCCTTGCTGTGTAGCATTCCATGGTGTGAATGTAACACAGTTTCTTTATCCATTTACTTTTGGTGGGCTTTTGGGTAGTTTCCAGTTTCTGGCTTATTACAGGTAGTACAGTGAACATTTTGTGCATGTCTCTTTGGTGAATATATGTGCACATTTCTGTCCAGTGTGTACCTAGCAGTGGAATTGCTAAGGTGTGTGTGTGCTTTCCCTGGTCTCCCACTTCATATTGTTACTTGAGTATTTTCTTACTGAAAACTCATTGTACGCATACATTTTAACACCCATTCTGTGGGTGTGGATCTCACTTTACATAACCATTGCCCAACAATAGACATTGAGATTGTTACATCTTTTTGCTCTTATAAATGTCATTTCCACATACATCTGGGGGTAATCAAAGTGGTGGCTGGGGCATTTGTTCAAACGTTAACATGTTTACTAACCACCAACTGTGACCCCAGGGCCCAGGAACACAAAGATGATCAGGACGTGGTCCCTACCATCAAAAGCCTCTTGGACTAGATCTGGGGCCGCAAGTAACTTGAATAAGGGTGGTGGGCTGGATATAAATGTTTTTTCTTAGAATCCACAATCCCTTTGGTCTGTTGTTTTCTCCCTGTGATAGACTCACATCCCAAGATGTATTTTGCACAAGCACAGTGATGAATGGCAACAGTCCTTGGCCTGAGTGTTGGAGAGACAGCAGGGAATGGTGGGGAGTATGGCAGTCAGGCATGTAGCACAGGCCTCAGCTCAGAGTGGCAGTCACTGCTCAGCTCTGAACACTTGTTGCCCCTTGTTGTGAGTGTGGGCTGGGAGGGAGCAGGAGACAGGCCAATATTTCTCTTTTTTGAGATGCTGGCTCTGTGGATTTTATAGAAAATCTCCCAATTTTTAAATATTAGAAATAAATTTAAAAATACACACTGCATGAAAGATAAAGACCAAGAAACTGTCACAGACCAGGGCAGACTGAAGAGACATGACACAACACTAAATGCCATGTGGCACCTGGATTGGATCCTGGAATAGAAAGAGGATGGAATGGAAAAACTGGTGAAATCCGATAAAGTCCAGAGTTTAGTTAATAACATGCTGGTGTTGATGTCTTAGTTTTCACCATGTTTCCTGGTCATGTAAGATGTTAACAATGGAGGAAACAGGGTGATGGGTCCATAGGAGCTCTCGGTACTATCTTTGCAACTTCAAAAAATATTTTCTTATTGGAGTAGAGTTGATTTACAATGTTGTGTTAGTTTCAGGTATACAGCAAAGGGACTCAGTTATACCTATAACTATATCCACTCTTTATTAGATTTTTTTTCCCTTATAGGTCATTACAGAATAGTGGGTAGAGTTCCCTGTGCTGCACAGTAGGTCCTTATTAGTTATATCTGTTTTAGATATAGTAGTGTGTATATGTCAGTCCCAATCTCCCAATTTATCCCTGCCTTCCCTTTCCCCCCTGGTAGCTATAAGATTGTTTTCTACATCTGTAACTCATTTCTGTTTTGAAAATAAGTTCATTTGTACTATTTTTTTAGATTCCACCTATAAGCGAATCATATGATATTTGTCTTTCTCTGTCTGACTTACTTCACTCAGTATGACAATCTCTAGGTTCATCCATGCTGCTGCAAATGGCATTATTTTGTTCTTTTTATGGCTGAGTAATATTCCACTGTATATATGTACCACATCTTCTTTAGCCATTCATCTGTCAATGGACATTTAGGTTGCTTCCATGTCTTGGCTATTGTAAACAGTGCTGCAATGAACATTGGGGGGCATGTATCTTTTCGAATTATGGTTTTCTCTGGATATATGCCCAGGAGTGGGATTGCTGGATCATATGGTAGTTCTATTTTTAGTTTTTTAAGGAACCTCTATACTGTTCTCCATAGTGGCTGTATCAATTTACATCCCCACCAACAGTGCAGGAGGGTTCCCTTTTCTCCACACCCTCTCCAGCATTTATTGTTTGTAGATTTTTTTGATGATGGCCATTCTGACAGACGTGAGGTGATACCTCATTGTAGTTTTGATTTGCATTTCTCTAATAATTAGTGAAGTTGAGCATCTTTTCATGTGCTTTTTGGCCATCTGTATGTCTTCTTTGGGGAAGTAACTTTTCTGTATGTTGAAAATTATTCCAAAATAAAGTTTGCTAAAACACTCTCTCTCTCTCTGTCTCTCTCTGTCTCTCTCTCTCTCTGTCACACACACACACACACACACTGCATTGGGCATTGGGTAGACTGTGCAGGTCCAAGAAAACACATCTGCAGGTTCTGTCTCTGGGCCATGAGTTTTGCAAGCCCTGTTCTGGACCGCACAGCCCTTGACTTTTCTCTCTAGGTGCCCCTTCCCCCTCCCAAAGTCCAGGTACCTTGCCTGGCTAACCCAGACCTGTTCCTGGTCACAGGTGGCCCAGAGGCATCGGGAGCGGCGGGCGCTGCAGTGTAAGCTGAGCATGAAGGTGTCTGGGCACGAGCTGAGCTTTGTGAACTGCGGGGCGATGGGGAGTCATGTGACACGCCAGTCCCTGAACCTGGCCGAGCTTGCTGTCAAGCTCCTGAAGGTACCTCAGGCTGGGCTCGGCCCCTCCCTGCCCTCTGGTCCGAAGATGTTTCGTTTGATGCTTTGGGGAAATACTAACGTACTTTCAGACTTAAGAGCATGGAATTTGGAGCCAGACTGCCCAAGTTCAAAAACTGGCTGCACCACTTACCACCTTGGGCATGTTGCTGAACTTGCCACGGCCTCAGTTTCTTTATCTGTGAAATGGGAATGATAGAATAGTAATAGTATAATAATATCTACTTCATAGAGCTGTTGAATCAGGTGACTTAATGCAGTAAAAATGCAACAACACGTTTAGAGTGTGCCTGGCACATACTAAGTGCTCTGTACCACAGGCAGGGCCCACACCCCTCCTTACCTGGCTGACCCTGGATGCTTGACCTCTGACCATGTCCCTTGGTAAATTATCTTGGTTCAAACCCCAGCTCTTCCTGTTTCTAGCTACATGGCCTTGGCCGGGTTATTTTATCTGTTTGTGGGCTCTGTTTTCTCATCTGGAAACTGCAGACAATGATAAGGTCCCCTCTGAGGGCTGTGTGAGGGGTAAGTCAGGCCGTCACATGCACTGTTACGGTTCTCTGACTGCAGGGGCAGGAAGTGCAGCTGAACCGAAGGCTGAACCTGGCCATGGAGGAGCTCACTTTTCCCACCATGTCTGGACTCCTAGCCCGGCTGACCCTAAACGCCTCGGCTGCCATCAGCATCCAGGTCGGAGGGACAGCCAACTTCCAGCAGCGCTCGGATTTCTCTGTGAATGGTTATGTCAAGCCCAGGTAGCTGGCTCCTCAGAGCTGGGGGAGATGGGTGGGTGGGGGCCTCCCCCTGCAGAGAGCTGGGGCATCAGCGTGGGCTGGATGGGAGCCCCGCTCTGCTGACCACCTGTTATATCAGCTACTGTTGATGGAGTGTTTTTTGTGCCAAGAGACTTTGAGGAGAACCTGGGCGGCTACACCCACTTTACAGGTGAGAAGACTGAGGCTTGGCAAGGTGAGGTCCCGTGCCCGAGGTGGCACAGCAGTGTGAGGCAGCTGGGATTTGTCCCATGCCACAACTCCACTCTTCCCTCTGCCCCCTCTGCCTCTGAGGGGAGGGGAGATGGGAGAGAGGGAAAAGCATTTAAGGCACATGGGCTCTGAGCCCACTGAACCCACATGGCCACTCACGAGGTGGACACTTTTCTTCTTCCCACTAAGGGTTGAGGAAACTGAGACTCAGGATGAGTGCACAGCTGCCCCAGGGCCACATGGCACGAAGGATTTTGAGCAGAATTTGACAGTGCTCACCTTCCCAGGCCTGCTGGGCGACTGTCCCAGCCACTAAGCCAACCTGTGCTTGGTTTCTGGGTCTGACGTGGGGTATGTGGGTGTCCTGTGCTGGCTGCTCTTTGGCATGGAGACCCTGGGTTTGGGCTCAGTCAGCTGGGGCTCCAGAACTGGCTGTTCCATGTCCCAGCTGTGGGACCCATACAGCTGCTGTCACCTCTCTGAGCCTCGGTTTCCCCATCTGTGACATGAGACTAGTGGTGGTGAGGATTCGATGGCGACGTGTAGAGTGCTTGGCACACACGGAGGGCATGGTCAGTGGTGTCCGTGCTGGAGGGGCTGCTCTGGCTCAGGACCACGGAGAGCAGCCGGGTGGGTTGGTGCTGGCTTTGCTGTTGCCTGGGGCTGCAGGATGCAGTTGTGTGCCTCCTCCTCAGCGCCCTGCTCCAGATCTCGGCGCAGATGGGCACCGTGGGCACCCTGGGGCAGGCTGGGCTGAGGTGGGTGACCGGCGTCCGTGGCACCGCCAGCCTGGATGGAGGGATCCGGATGAAGAAGGGCCAGGACCTCAAGGTGCATCTGAACACACCCGAGGAGGCTGTGGAGCTGCTCCGCTTCAGGTGGGTTCCCGCACCTGGGGGGGGGAGCCCGTGAGTGCACCTGTGTGCGAGCCAGGGTGGGCACAGGTGTGGGTGCATGTGTCTGTGAGAGTGTGTGCATGGTCGCCCGGGCGTGTGCACCTCTGTCTGACCACGTGTATCTGTGAGTGTGTGCGCCTAAGGATGTGCCTGTGAGTCTGTGTATGTGAATGTGTGTCTGTGGGCATGTTTGTGAGAGTGCGTGCGCGTGCCAGTCAGTGGGGTATACGTGGGCGTGCGTGTGTGTGCACGTGTGTCAAGGTGGGGTGGGTGCGTCTGTGACAGGGACTGAGGGCAGCCTAGAGGTGGGGATTCCCACACTCCTCAGCAGTTTACGGGGGTCCCCCCTGGGGCCTGCTTGTCCCCAGCCCCCTGGAGAGGTGGCACTTGGAGAACAGTGATTTCCAAGCAAACAGGAGAAGCCAGGCTGTCCCCACCTCCACCTGCCTCCTTCCCTGTGTCCCACCCTTGCTGGAGGCACTGCTGCCCTCCTGACGCTCTGCCGGCAGCAGCCAGTGGGGTCCTTTAAAATGTCAGTTAAGTCCTATCATGCTCCCCCCTCCCCTGTTTAAAATCCCTTGCTTGCTTCTAGGATAACCCAGCTCCGCATGATTCTCCTGCCCGATCGAGGCCCTGCCCACCCCCCTCACCTGTCTCCTGTCACTACTTCCTGCCCCTCACTCCCCCCTTCCATTCTGACCCCCTCTCACCACCTTTTTTCTGTGCTCCCAAAGAGCCCCCTTTTCTCCCACCCCAGAGCCTTTGCACCTGCTGTTCCCTCTGTTTGGAGTGCTGGCTCCTTCTCATCCTTTGATTCTCTGACCGAATGTTACCCCTACAGAGAGTCCTCTCCAAACCCCCAGCTGAAGAACGTCCTGCTCTGTCTCCAAGACAGACCCTATGCCCATGCCGTGCCCCATTTTAGGTTTTTCATAATGCTTGTCACCCTCTGTGTTCATGGAGTGTCTCCCCTACCAGTGTGCAGACTTCCCAGAGGCCTGTTCTGTTGATAGTGGGATTTGTCCCAGTGCCTCGCCCTGGTGGCTTTATGGATGAATGAAAACAACTCGCCTGGCACTTTCCTCCTTTCCCACCCAGCTCTCAGCTGTTTCTCATCACTGGGGATGGCATGAGGAGGCTCAGTCACGCTCACATCCCTTCTGAGGCCCAATCCTGTACCGACAAGGAAGGTAGGTGCCAGCAGGGCCACCGTGTCATTGTCCCGAGATGGTTGCCCTGGGGGCTGAGTGGTAAGATGCCAGATCCAAATTCCAGAGTTACTCTTCTGCCCTAAAAGTACTTACGCCCCTTAACTCAATGATGCTGCTTCTAGAACTCTACCTTATGAAAATAAACCAAAATCATTTTAAAATGCCCTGTGCCCAAAGATGTTCGTTGCATCATTACTTACAGAGCAAAAAATAGGCAGCAACTCAAATATCCAACAGTAGGCGAATGGCTTATTATAAGGGCCTTTGAGCTAAGAATAGACTTTTACATTTCCAAATTCAGAAAAATAATCAAAAGGACTATTTCATAACATGAGAAATTTGTGAAATTCATATTTCAGTGTCCATAAATGAAACTTTATTGGTGCAGAGCCACGCCCGTTGCCTGTGGCTTTTCTTCAACAACAGCAGAGTTGAGTAACAGACTGTGTGACCAGCAAAACCTCAAATATTTACTATCTGGCCATATACAGAAAACGTTTGTGAACTCCAGGTTTAGTAAAGTACTGAGATATCCCATAACTTTTAAGCTCTGTAATGAAGGGCATATTTTAATAGCACGAGAAAATTTTTTGATAATAACATCAGGTGAAAGGCAACAAAATTGAAAACAGGGGGGAAGGAGGTATACCAAAGAGTCACAGATCTTGCAGTCATGTTAGAGGTGAGGGAGGGGCCTCCTTAAATGATTTCTTTAGGCTAAATTCTGTCATAAATGCTTGCTGAGCTGTTAATCCTCACAGCTACACCATGGGGCTGGAACTGTTCTCAGTCCCAGCTGTCAGATGAGAAACACCAAAGCACAGAGATGTTAAGTAACTTGTCCAAGGTCACACAGCTGGGAAGTGGCAGAACTGGAATGTGAATCTAGGCATTCTTGCTCCAGAGCCTGTGTCCTACACAGTACTGCCTGACACTGTGATAGTCTACACCAGCGGTCCTCAACTGGGGACAATTTTTGGCCCCTCGGGACATTTGGCGATATCTGGAGACATTTTTGGGTGTCATCCTGTTGCGGGAGGTGCTACCAGTATCTAGTGGGTTGAGTCCAGGACAGCTTCCCACAGCAAGAAATTATCCAGACCAGTGTGTCGATAGTGACAAGGCTGAGAAAACCTGGTCTACACGGTACCACCTCATACAATTAATGTCTACCCAATACTGTTTCTCAAAAGAATGTAGAGATGCTCCTTCTTTGCTGATGGGAGCATCCATGGCCCTGCCTCGAGCCCTCTGGCTCTCTACTGACCATGCTGCCTGCTCCCTTTCTCACAGCGTCCCGCACTTGGGGCTGGCAGCTGTGCACTGAAGTGAGCTGGCCTCCAGCCGGGCAGCCCTACCTGCTCTCGGTGCCTGTGTTTGCGGCTGTGATGCTGAAGAAGCAGGACCGGGGGCTCCAACACTATCTGCTGGAAGCTACCTATACCCTCCATCCCCCGGTAGGCCCTACGGAATGGCTCCTTCTTTCCCAGCCAGGTTCTGGGTCTCCCTAGGTCTTCTACTCAGGCCTCAGCCTTGGGGATCACTCATAAAGACATGGGCCTCCTCCCTGGAGCTGGACCAGCTGGGCTGGTCCTGCTGTAGTCTCCCTCCTGCCTCAGGACCCTTGCACATGCTGATCTTCTGTCCCTGGCTTGATGACTTGTAACTCTGAATCAATCTTCAGAGCTCAGTTTAGGGGGGTCACCTCCTCAGTGAAGCCTGCCCTGATTACCCCGAAGTGGTCATATTCCCTTGTTACGTGCTCTAGTAGGATTATGTTCCTTCCCTTTAGATCACATTTGTGTTCATTACTGAAACCAGTTGGTTAAGATCTGTCTTCCCCACTAGTCACTCCGTTCCTGAGAACAGATCCAGTGCCTGTTTTTCTCACCCCTGTGTTCCCAGCACCTGGCACAGAATGGGCACTCAGCAGCCGCCTATCTGATTTCCCAGTTCCCGCTCTTGTCTCCTTACCATATGTTCTCCACCAGCAGCCAGACAGACCTTCCAGAATCCCAAAAGGACTGTGTCCCTCCCCTGGTCAGAACTCTCCAATGGCTCCTATTCCTCTCAGAGTAGGACCCACTCGCCCTGACCGATAGGCTTTCAGTGATCCAGCCATGCCGGCCTCTCCTCCCCATCTCCCCAAATGTTTACCAGGCTCACCGCTCTCCAGACACACTGACCTCCTTTTTATTAAATGCCAAGTGCATTGCTGCCCCAGGGCCTTTGCACTGTCTGTTTCCGCTGCCTGAAACAGTCTTTCCCAGACATCCACTCGACTCCTTCCCTTGCTTCCTTCAAGTCTCATCCAATGCCCCCTCCTCAGAGACAGCTTCCCTCTCTGACCGCCCAGTGCAGAACAATGACCCTGTCAGGGCCCCTGACCCGCTGAGTTTGTCAGCAGAGCGCTCACCACCACCAGCTGCCATCTTACCTACTTCTGTGTCTGGAGGTCCTGTGCCTCCCCCTCTAGAATGTAGGTGCCAAGAGGGCGGGACTTTGTGTCTAACACTCAGTTGCATTCCCCATGCCTGCAACTGTGCCTCACACACAGTAGTCAACATTTATTGGTACTAAATGAATGACGATGATGCAGGGTTGTTATTTTTTTAATTAATTAATTAATTTTTATTTATTTTTGGCTACGTTGGGGCTTCTTTGCAGTACGTGGGCTGCTCATTGTGGCTTCTCTTGTTGCGGAGCACGGGCTCTAGGCACGTGGGCTTCGGTAGTTGTGGCACGTGGGCTCAGTAGTTGTGGCTCGCGGGCTCTAGAGTGCAGGCTCAGTAGTTGTGGCGCACGGGCTTAGTTGCTCCGCGGCATGTGGGATCTTCCTGGACCAGGCCTCGAACCCGTGTCCCCTGCATTGGCAGGCGGATTCTGAACCACTGCACCACCAGGGAAGCCCCTGATGCAGGTTTTTAAAGGGGGCCCGTGTCTTAGGCTGTGTTTTCCCAGAAGCAGACTGGAGCCAAGGATTTGGGTAAAAGTGTGGATGAAGAAAAGACTCCAGGAGGACCCAGGAAGAGGGTGGAGAAAATAGGGTAGGGAAGGGGAAGAAGCTGAGCAGGAGTGATGGCAGGTGCGGTGGCAGCCTCAGCGTGATCCCTGGGCAGCCCTGGAGCAGGAGTTACATCTCAGAGTTTGGTCCCCTTGAGGCTAAGGAGCCGGGATGTTTTTCCCTCCTGTGCCGGAGGGCAATGCTCTGGAGGTCCCAGGTACCAGGGGTTAAGAGCAAAGTGCACAGAAGCTGGGACATGAGCATGCTGAGCTAGTCAAGGGGTCCGAGGGGATCTGGGCAGGGTGCCGATGGTGTGCGATAAGCCTCCTTCCCTGGCTGCTGAACAAACTGAGATCCTGTCCCTGTGGTCCTGAGTTGTCCTGTAGGACTCCCCTCCAGGATACGGATCCCCAGATTCCTGGTTTGGGGGTTCTTATCTGGCGAGGACAAGGATGAGCATAAGAACTCAAGTTTTTGAAGGTGGGGGGGCCTGGATGGGTTCTTGATCTTGAGGACTCTGCTGTGTTTCCAGAAGGACTCCTGGCTCCCTCAAGAAGCCTCAGCCCACATCTTCATGGGCACGCCCAGGTCGGAAGTGCCCAGGGACGTCGGGGTGGATGTCAGCTACAGCTGGCCCCAGAGGAAGCTCCGGCTCAAGCTTGTCCATCCCAAGAAGAAAATTGAGCTGGACGGTAATGACAGCGCTCCTCCCCGTCACCGTGCCCTCGGCCATGTGCCAGATGCAGCGCGCTCACTGTGGACTCCTCAGCCACCTTCTGAGGTCGGCACTACATAGAGCCCCGTTTTATGGGCGAGGAGCCACAGGCTCAGAGATTAGGAAACCAGCAGGACATCCCCTGGTGAACACAGGGGCGGATCCAGGATGTTGAACCCTGGTCTCTAAACTCTCGTTTTGTCTCCCAGGGAAGATTGACACTCTGCAAAGTGCCTGCATGGGTCACCTGGAACTGATACTGGATGACAGGGACGTCTACTACATCAAGGTTTGTTCTCTGTCCTCAGCCCACCGGTGTTGGCTCCTGCCACCTCCCTGGGCATTTCAAGCCCCAGTCCTTGCTTACTTATCACCACCTCCTTTGGCGTTTTAGCTGTTCTTCTCCTTCCACCTACCAATAATGTTTGTGACTTCTTGTTACCCAGAAGAGTATGAAGAAGAAAATGAGCTCAAATCTCACCACTATTGATGTCATAAATTGATAATATTAGTAACACAGGAGCATGCTTTAAAAAATTCAGAGTAGAGAAAGGTATAAAAAGGTAAGTGAAAGAGTGCCACTCCCCAAATTTCCAGAAGAAATGTCAATGCACACACCAAGAAATCTGTATGAGTTCCCCAGGGCTGTCTTAAAAAAGTGCCCCAAATTTGGGGGTGCATAAACAATGGAAAATTTTCCCTCGCAGTTCTGGAGGCTGGAAGTTCAAAATCAAGGTGTTGGCAGGGTTGGTTCCTTCTAAGGGCTGTGAGGGAGAATCTAGTCCATGCTTCTCTCTAAGTTTTTAGTAGCCTCAGGCATTTCTTGGCTTGTAGATGGCTGTCTTCTCCCTGTATCTCCACATTGTCTGAACTCTGTAGGTATCTGTGTCCAAATTTCTCTTTTTGTAAGTTTACCAGTCATGCTGGATTAGGGCCCATCCTAATGACCTCACTGGATCATCTGCAAAGTCCCTTTTTCCAAATAAGGTCACATTCACAGGTCCTGGGGGTTAGGACCTCAGCATCTTTTGAGGGGGCGCACAGTTCAACCCATAATACTACAGATTTATAAAACCTTTCAGTTTTGAGTTTAGTTTTTGTTTTATATGAAAGGATCACATCCTATTCTTCGCATGTTGCTTTTTTTTTTTTTTTTCAGTCAAAAATATGTCTTTTTGTACCAGCACATACTGGTACAATTTAATTTAGTTAAAAAAATAGGTAATACGTTTAAATGATCCCAAGTTCAAAAGGTACAGAAGGGCGTAGAACTGAGTGTCTAGTACGATGGCCCCTATACACATGACTATTTAAGTGAGTCAGAGTAACAGAAAGTTAAAGATATGGTTTCTCAGCTGCACTGGCCACTTTTTAGAACTTTCCCATCATTGTAGAAAGTTCTATTGGTCAGCACAGGCATAGAGTTAAAAACTTTCCCTTACACCCCTCCTCAAAACCCATCATTGTTCATTTTCTGTGACTCCTCTTAGAAATCATCTATGCCCACAATCCCCAAATAGATATCAATATATTTCCCCCCCCCCCATCTTTTATTTTAAAAACAAGAATGTCTACCATGTATTTTGAATGGCTGCATAATAGTCAGTGGGATGGAATTTATTTAGCTGGTTCCGTAGTGGAGGGCTCTGGAGTTTTTCCCGTGTTTTTGGTCTTACAAATCACCCTTCCATCTTCAGGGTAAATTCTTAGCAGTGGAATTCCTGGAGCAAAGGTGTGTGCGTTTTTCTCTTCGTTATAGGTACTTTTTAAGGTTCTCAACCAGGAGGACCTGGATGGGACTCACTGGGTCCATTGAAGCCCCTGCAATTGTGCAGAAGTTTTGTGTCTGTCCCCCTTCTGGGGAGAGGGTTTAGACCTTCCATCTGATGCTCAAGCAGGTCAGTGACTCCAAAAAGGATAAAAACAGCAGCTGTAGACTCGCTCCTGCCAAGCAGGACCTCTGGGCCCCTTTGGCCATGAGTCTGGTGATTCTGCCTCGGTCTCCAGTGATTTCTCAGAGAGGTCTGGGTTGAAAATCTGGAGCCAGGGCTGGAATTTTTGCTGCATAAACACACTCTCAGCTCCCAGGTCTGCTTCCTGTCCGGGTGGGAAGACCAAGTATCAGGGGAGACCATCTTCCTCCTCAAGCCCCAGCTGCTTGACGGCTGAGACGACGAATCATTTTCAGAGCTCCCGGGAGCCCTCGAAGCAATCCCTGTTCACTAAGTGCACGAGTGCTAATTGCCTGCACCTCCCTGCAGACCTGCCTGCCGCCCTCCAGAGGGCTGTCTGCAGCCTGGAAACATTGGCCTTTAGAGAAACTCTAGTTCTAGCTGCCTCAGACCCATCATGATTAATGGTAACAGCTGGGGCTCTGGAACTTTCCAAAGCCTGTTCTCGGGGGGGGGGGGGGGGCCACGGGTGGCTTTGACCCCGGGTCACTCTTTTAGTCCTCTTGGTAAGCCCATAGGAGATGGGGAAACTAAGGCAGATGAGCTCAGGAATACAAAGCAGCAAAGCTGGGTTCGACTCAGCTGAGTGTTTATGGGGTTTAAGGATGGCGTAGAGGAAAGTGTTAGATTTCAGTGCCCCCTCCCCTGGGTGCAATGATAGAGCATCCCCAAGTCCCAGGTTACCTGGAGAGCCCCAGTTTACCATTGACCAAGCTCAATATGATTAGTGGTCTCTTTAACCATTAAATGTCCTGGTTTGGATGAGAAATTCTGCAATCATCCTGTTCATGGGCTGCACTTTGAGAACAACTACAGCTACTGCCGAGAAGCTTCTGATACAAACCAGAGAAAATCATCTCCAAGACACACCATTAAGTGAGAGAAGCAGAGCAGAGTGGAGAGCCTGCATCTGTTTTTGTGTAGAGCAAGAGGGAATGTGCACGTGTGTGATGGAGTGCACACGTACACACGTGTGCGTGCACATGCACATATACACACATACATACAGACTCACACATACATATAGGCCCATGCTGTCTCTGGAAGATGCCCGAGAAGTGGACACAGTGGTTGCCTTGAGGGAGACTGGGAGACCAAGAAGGGGAACGAAACCTATATTTTTCATTGTCTTTATTAATTTATTCAACGACTATTTATCAAGCACCTACAATGTGCCGGGAAGACAGCACACAAAAGAGATACACACACAAAATTCTCTCCTTTTGGAGCTTACATTCTCATAGGAGAGATAATCAGTAAAATAAATAAGCAAATCGTGGTGATAGGTGAGTGTAAGCACTATAGGAAAAGGGGATCAGTGAGCTGGATCCAGGGGTCTGAAATTATGTGAGAAGAAGGGTCTGAGGGTTGGCTTCAGTTTTATTTTATTTTTTAAAATTTTTATTATTTAAAAAAAATGTATTTGGCTGCACCGGGTCTTAGTTGCAGCACGCGGGATCTTCGTTGCAGCATGCGGGATCTTTCTTTAGCAGCGGCACGTGGGATCTTTAGTTGCGGCATGTGGGATCTAGTTCCCTGACCAGAGATCGAACCTGGGCCCCCTGCATTGGGAGCATGGAGTCTTAGCCACTGGACCACCAGGGAAATCCCACAGCTTCAGTTTTAAATAGGCTGACAGGGTAAGCCTGATTGAGAAGATAGCTTTTAGCTAAGACATAAAGCATGTGCAGAAGAGAGCCATGTGGTTCTCTGGGGGAAGGGTATTGCAAGTAAAGAGCACAACATGTGCAAAGGTCCTGGGGCAGGAATGTGCACAGAGTGTTAGAAGCACAGCCTGAGGCCCCATGTGCTTGGAGCAGAATAGGAGAAGGGACAGAAAGGTGGGAGGACAGATCATGCAAGGCTTTGCCAAAGAGTAATCAGAAGAGAGTGATTTGTGACTGTTGCCAAGGAACAAAGGCAAAAACAGGATTTACAAGAGAGTATAAAGTAGTGGACAGTCTGGAAATAGTGAGGTCGTTTTTACATCTTTTGGGTAAACAGATCAGCTGGCAGCAGCAGAGAGGTCTGTAGGATTGGTCTACAGTTGGCGTGGCCGTCAGAGATGACAGCTGCCATTGCTATGGGCTGTAGTTGCTCTGGAAAACCTCAATGATGGAGACACAGAGCATGTTTGGGGCCATCTGTGCGTCCTGCCTCCCGGTGTCTGTGGGCAGTTTTGCCTTCGTCTGGCCAGGGCTGCACTGCTGACTTCCGGAGAAAGTCTTGGCCTTGTTGGCCTTTGCAAGGACTTTGGCTTTTACCCTGAGGAAGAGAGGTGTGCTGTGATCCTATGAGTCTGGAAGGGCTTGCCCTGGTCACCAGGGTGGCAGCCAGGAGAGCCGGGAAAAGAATGTCACAGGAACACAGTGGCGATGAACAGGCTCAAGCCGGGGCGGTGGTGGAGGTGGCTGAAGTGGTCGGGTCCCAGAATATTCTGCAGGGAGAGCTGGCCAGAGTCCCTGATAGATTGGATGGGACGTTGAGGTTGGGGGGATAGGAAGGAAGGGTCCTTCAGACTTATGTCTGAATTTGTAACAGAGATGACCTATCTTGAACAATATCGAGCTTAAGAAATTGCAGCAGGATCAGCCTAGAAGCCCATTAACCAGGCTGTGTCTCCTGCCCTCTGTCCGGTCCTGGTTCATGCGGTCCGGGCGGAGCCTGCTGGCAGAGCCTGTCCCCTCAAGGGATGATGGGGCCTTTCCAGGGCCGGAGCAGCCTGTGGCCAGCAGCAGGTGGTGGGGCTCAGCGGATGGAGGCCCAGCTGGAGGTGAAACTGGTGACGTCGGGCAGCCCTGTGGTCCTCGCCGGGAACCTCAGCCGGCAGGCAGGCAGCAGGCTGGCCTTCTCCATGTCACTGAGCAACCTGCTGAGCGACCCGGCCCACGTGTCAGGTAGGAGAAGGGACCCCTTTGTGCCACGTTTCCTCAGTGGCCAGGCTTGGGGAGGGGGGAGGGCTGAATGGCCCCCTCGGAGTCCCCATCACCTGATACCCCAGTATTCATTCCATCCAAGGAAAATCCAGGCTCTGTATCTGCTCGCAGCTTCTGCCCGAGTCCCCCAGATGCCCCTCCAATGCGCTCGACTGCTCTGCATGAACCATCAACCAGCACCTTTTGGGGTGTTTGGATTCTGACCCACATTACATGTTACACAATGTGTAAAAAACACATTTTGCATTTTGACCCGAATTGCATGGGGCGCTGTTTGTATCTTGAACACACGGCCTGGCCTGGGTACTGACCAGTCTGACCAGATGCCCACCCTGGTGCTGGAGCTGGCGTGGAGCCCTCCTGGCGATGCCGCTTGTGGGGTGTTCTCGGAGATTCCAGGGGAGTGATGTGAGTGGCTAGGGCTGTTGACTAGCTGGCCTATGCATTTTTGATATTTTAACCAGCGTGGCTATACCTGTGTGATCTGGCTGAATATCAGTGTAGCAGAAACAAGTATCAGAAGGTGAAATTTACCTGATGTTCCTTGATGCACTGTCATTTATCTTCTGGTCCATTTTATTTTGTTTTGTTCTACTTTATTTAAAACCTTTTGGTCTGGACCCACAAAAGTGACTTTTGGGGTTGCCACCTGGATAGTGCAAAACACTTCCAGTGGCCCTGATGTTAGCATTCCTCGGCAGAGACTCAGGCATTGGTTCTATCGGGACACCCCCCTGGGCGGTTCCCACTTCCTTTCCTCACCTGGTGCTGGGGGTAGGGTGTCAGTCTCTGGGGCGCAGGCCATGACCACACCATGCCTGCTCTCCCCGCAGCACTGCTGGAGAAGAAGGCGGAGGAAGGGCAGCAGGTGGTGGCCCTGGGTGGCGAGCTCTTCGTGCCAGGGCTTGTGGGGCTGCGCACCCTAGGCCTGCTGCAGCAGCGGGGCCGCCTCTGGACAAGCTCCCTGAGGATCAAGTATGGCCTCCTGGGTACGGCACCGCATGCTGGCTGCGGGCGAGGTGGGGAGTGGCCGGACCTGCACCGTCTCCTGGGGCTGTGGCTCCGAGGGCTAAGGTGCCACTGTCACCTCGGGTGTTTTGGCCTCACCATGAGGCTCCTTAGCTAGTGAGTCATTCCATTGGCTTTGTATGGAGCTGAGCACCTGCCAGTTAAAAAACAAAACAAACAAACAAAAAACACTACGTGTGTGTGTGTGTGTGTGTGTGTGTGTGTGTTGGGGGGGACATAAATCTGTCTCTTAAAACCTCCCCATCGGCAGGTTCCAATGAGTGACATTAGGTGAGGCAGATCCAGGGGGCTGGCTGAAGCTGGGCTGTACTGGACGCTCCTCTGCTTGGAATGAGGATGGAGGGCTACCTGGCAGAGGAAGGGCAGGGGTCTTTGGGTTGCCCTGCACAGGTCAGGCGAAGCAGCTGGCACAGGAGTGCAGCACCAGCCAGAAGCTGCGGGTGGAGAGCGGCTCAGAGGCCACGTACAAGCTGGAGCTGGACCACGAGCTCCACTGCACGCAGATCCCAGCGTTCAGCCACAAGGTGGGTGCCGGGGCCGGGCAGGGTGTCTGGAGGGAGCCCCCAGGGTTAGGGAAGTGGTGGGTGAGCACCCTGAGCCCATCCTCAGAGAGATGTATTTACTCAAGGTCGTGTATGGGAACGGATTAGAGATTGGAACTTTAGTCTCATCTTTCCCCTGTTCAGTTGGTGTTTATTAAATACCTACTCTATGCCCAGCACTGGGGGAGAGCTGTGCTTAAGGCAGCACCTGGTCTCTGCCATTCCATTGCTGGGGGAGGGTATGTGGCAGAGAGCAAGGGACATGGACCAAATCAAGGGAGACGTAAGTGCCATGGGTGGTAAACAGGGCAGAGGCTGAGAGAGCGTAGCACAGGGGAGTCTAATTTGGACAGGGCAGCAGGGAAGGCTTCTTTGGGGGAAATGAATTTTAAGCTGAAAATTAAAATATGAGGTAGTTCTGTTCCCATGGAAGTGTGCCACAGGCAGAGGGAACAGCAAGTGCAAAGGTCCTGGGGCTGGAGGGTGATTGGAGCGGTTAAAGAACTGGTAGTTATCAGAGTGGCTGGTGGGGTGAGCAAAAGGGAGAAGTGACTGCTCCTTTGTTAATTGTTACAAGTTTGCTTCTCCCCCTGAACTGTTGCCCCCACAAGGGAGGGGGCTTCTGGCTTCTTCATTCCTGGCTGTCTAGTGCCCAGCGAAGTATCTACTTGGTACTTGGGGGAAAACGTGTTCAGTGAGTGAATAAATGGATGAGCCTGTGTTGCCTCGACCTGTGGTTCAGAGGTAGGAGGAGACAGTGGCTGCCAGGAGCCCACAGGTGGGAAGCCCTGGTCCACAGAGGATCTGTCCAGGGAGCCGGAGGCTGCTGTGGGAGAGTGGCAGGAGGGGGAGATTTTGGGTTTATACGAAGCAGATCAGGAGTCATCTTCCCATGGCAGCTGGCTCTTTCTACTCCTTATCAGGGCATGGACCAGCGTGGGGCAGGTTAGTTTTTCACCTCGGGGCCAGAATTTAAGGGGACACCAGAAACTGTGAAGGTGAATCCTATTCTAATGCAATATTTTACAAAATCAAAACCAGTGCAAAAAAGTCCATGCTTCCTACAGAACTGTCACCCCAGATAAGCAAGCCTGCATCTCAGGGTGGGTGGCTGTGAGGAGGCTCAGGTCTGCGTACACAAGGCTTCCTTGGGGGTCTCCCTGGTGGGGTGTTCCAGGTCCAGCTCCGGCATGAGGAGGGCTCAGGCCACCTCCACTGGGAGCTGGAGGCGAGCTATGGGAGGCACTGGGATGACAGCCGCAACAAGAGGCACCTCCGCATCAGCCAGACCTTCCAGAACGACTCGGGCCCAGCCCTGAGCAATTACTTCGTGGAGGTGAGTCCAGCCTCCGCAGAGCCGCGTCCCTGGGGCTCAGCTTGCACATGGCAGCTGGGCAGCCCCGCTGCCTGTCCCTGCAGGTCTCGGTTGCAAGGACGCAGGAGCTAAAACTCAGGCTCAGAGACCTTACCTTTGGCACCTCCAGCCCCCACACCCCTGGGGCAGTTAAACATTTGCTGGTGTGCCAAGGATTGCCAAGGGGCAGTTTGCAAGAGGGGCTTGGGAAATACAGATTTCCAGTGTAAAAATGTATTTTGGAAACGGTTCACTTGCAGGTTTTCCTGCAGGGCGAGCTCTTTTTGGTAAATCAGGAGTAACTTAGTGCTTAGCCCCTGAACAGGTATGTGCTCTTATAAGGCACATGTTACCTTTCTGAGTTTCCTAATTGTTTTTAAAAATGTTTAATTGTGGTAAAATATACGTAACATGACGTTGACCGTTTTCACCATTTTTAGGCATACAGATCAGCATTAAGCACATTCATATTGTGCGGCCATCACCACCGTCTATCTCAAGAACTTTTTCATCTCATAGAAGTGAAACTCTGTACCCATTAAACAGTAACTCTCCATTCTTCCCTCCCCCAGGCCCTGCAACCACCAATCTACTTTCTGTCTCTCTGAATTTCACTACTCTAGGTAAACTCATATAAGTGGAATTGTATAGTATCTGCCTTTTTGTGACTGGCCTGTTTCACTTAGCATAATGTCCTCAAGGTTTATCCACATTGTAACATGAGTCAGAATTTCCTTCCTAGTCTGGATAGTATTCCATTGTATGGATGGACCCCGTTTTTTTGATCCATTCATTTATCAGTGGACACTTGGCTTCCACATGTGGCTTGTGTGAATAGTGCTGCTATGAACGTGGGTGTACTAATATCTGTATGAGTCCCTGCTCTCCATTCTTTGGGGTGTATATCCTGAAGTGGAATTGCTGGATCATACAATAATCCGACTTTTAATTTTTTGAGAAACTGCCATACTCTTTTCCATAGCAGCTGCACCATTTCACCATCTTAACATCAGTACACAAGGGTTCCAGTTTCTCTACATCCTCACCAACACTTCTTACTTTCTGGATTTTTTTTTAATAGTAGCCATCTTAATGCGTATGAGGATCTTCTTGTAGTTTTGATTTGCATCTCCTTAGTGACTCATGACGTTGAGCATCTTTTCATGGGCTTATTGGCTGTTTAATTATCATCTTTAGAGAAATGTCTATTCAAATCCTTAGCCCATTTTGAATCAGGTTGTTTGATTTTGTTGTTGTTGTGGTTGTTCAATTGTAGTTCTTTATATGTTCTGGATATTAACGCCTTATAAGATATGTAGTTTACAAATATTTTCTCCCATTCCGTGGGTTGCCTTTTTACTATGAATAGCATCCTTTGTTGCACAAAAATTTTTAATTTTGATGTCATTCAGCTTATTTATTTTTACTTTTGTTGCCTGTGTTTTAGGTGTCATGTTCAATAAATCAATTACCAAATCCAATGTCACGAAGCTTTTCAATCCCATGTTTTCTTCTAAGAGTTTTATGGTTTTAGGTCTCATGTTTAGGTCTCTGATCCATTTTGAGTTAAACTGTGTATATGGTATAAGATAAGGATCCAACTTCATTCTTCTGCAGTGAATATACAGTTTTTCCAGCACCATTTGTTGAAAAGACAGTCCTTTCCCCCAACCATAAATGTGAGAGTTTATTTCTGGGCAATCTATTGTATTCTATTGGTCTATGTGTCTGTCTTTTATGTCACAACATACTATTTTGATTATTGTAGCTTTGTGAGACCTCCCACTTCGTTCTTCTTTTTCAAGATTGTTTTGGCTATTTGGGGGTCCCTTGAGATTCCATATGAATTTGAAGATGGACTTTTCTATTTCTACCAAAAAAATACCATTGAGATTTTGATAGAGATTGCATTAAATCTGTAGATTGCTTTGGGTAGTATTGAACCTTAACAATATTAAGTCTTCCAATCCATGAACACAAGATGTCTTTCCATTTATTTATGTCTTCTCTAATTTCTCTCAGCAATGTTTTGTAGTTTTCAGTGTACAAGTCTTTTGCCTCCCTGCTTAACTTCATTCCTAAGTATTACGTTGATTTTAAATCATACCAATACTCCATGGATAAATTCTCCTTGTGAAAACATATAACATTTAAAGTAAGGCTAAAATTCCCTTTCACAGTTACCATCCCTTTTCCTGGTCCCCTCCTCAGCTGCCTGGAGAGAACCATGGTTATAGTCTGGAGAACTGGAAAGGAGATCTTTGTCTATACATTTGCTCTGTGGAGCTGTCACAAGCACTTAGTTTTGTTTGGTGAATCATGTTGTATGTCCTTTAGCAGTGGATCTTGGAGAACTTCGCGTGTTGTTGTTGTTAATTAATTAATTAATTTATTTTTGGCTGCATTGGGTCTTTGTTGCTGTGCACGGGCTTTCTCTAGTTGCTGCGAGCAGGGCATACTCTTTGTTGCGGTGCGCGGGCTTCTCATTGTGGTGGCTTCTCTTGTTGCGGAGCACGCTCTAGGCATGCGGGCTTCAGTAGTTGTGGCTCGCAGGCTCTAGAGCGCAGGCTCAGTAGTTGTGGCACATGGGCTTAGTTGCTCCGCGGCATGTGGGATCTTCTCGGACCGGAGCTCAAACCCATGTCTGCTGCATTGGGCAGGCAGATTCTTAACCACTGAGCCACCAGGGAAGCCCCTATTGAATCATATTCTTGATTGAAGTCGTCCTTGGATAACCTTACCTACCTCTGATCACGCCCTGCTTCTGTCAACAGAAGCAGAAGAAGTTTCTTTTTTCTGGAAAACATCTGGCCCCGAGGGTTTTAGTGAAAAGATTAGAGGTTTGTGGCAGCATTTCTGCAAGCCTTCATAAGTGTGGCAGACACCATGCTAGGTTCTGGGGAGACAGGTATGAGTAAAATAATCTTTATCTTTAAGAAGCTGACAGTGAGTAGAAGAGGGAAAGGCAGAGTGATCAATGGTGAGCCATTAATTATTGCCAGACCATGTGTCAGAAGCTTTGTTTGTATTATCTCATTTAATCCTTGTGAGGCAAGAATTATCTGTTCTCACTTTACAGAAGAGAAATGGTGTAAACAGACTTAGCCGAGGTCTCACAGCTACTATGTGGCAGAATTGGGATTGAAAGTCCAGTCTGCCTCGTTTCAAACCTCAGGCCCTTAGCCTCTTGGCTGGACTGGATAGTGCCAGAATTAATTTACTATAAAATAAATTTACTATAAAATAATTGACTAAATGATCTGTCAAGAGAAAACTCTTCCCAGTTCATTCTATGCAGCCATTATTATCCTGATGCCCAAACCAGAGAAAGACATCATAAGAAAAGAAAAACTGAAGACCATTATCTCTTATAAATACAGATGCAAAATCCGCAAGAAAATACTACCAAACTGAATTCAGCAATATATAAAAAGGATTACACAACATGACCAAATGGGGTTTATCCCAGGAATGCAAGGCTGGTTTAACATTTGAACATCCATCAAGGTAATACATCATATTAATAGAATAAAGGACAAAAACCAGATGATCATTTCAATAGACACAGAAAAGTATCTGGCACAACACCATACCTTTTCATGATAAAAGTACCCAACAGTCTAGCAATGGAAGGGCACTTCCTCAACCTGATAAAGGCCATCTATGAAAAACCCACAGCTAATATCATACTTAATGGCAAAAGGCTAAATACTTTCCCACTAAGATCAGTAACAAGATAGGATGTCTGCTTTCACTATTTGTATTTAACATTGTGCTGGAGGTTCTAGCTAGGGCGATTAGGCCAAAAAGAAAAAAAAAAAAGAAAAAGAAAAAAGAAATGAAGAAAAGGCATCTAGATTGGAAAGCAAGAAGTAAAACTATTTCTATTTACAGATGATATGATCTTGTATATAGAAGACCCGAATGAACTCACCAAAAAATCTATTAGAGCTAATAAATGAGTTCATCAAAGTTTCAGGATACAGGATTAATATACAAAAATTAGTTGTATTTCTCTACACTAACAATGAAAAACCTGAAAATGAAATTAAGAAAGCAATTTCATTTACATTACCATCAAAAAGAATAATACTTAGGAATAAATTTAACAAAAGAATGTAAAACTAATACTCTCAAAACTACAAAACATTGTTGAAAGAAATTCAAGAAAACCTAAATAAATGGGAAGACATCCCATGTACCTGGATTGGAATATTTAATGTGAAGTTGGCAATACTTCCTAAAGTGATCTACAGATTCAATGGTCCCCATCTATTCCTGTCAAAACCCGAGTTATCTTTTTGCTAAAATTGACAAGCTGATCCTAAAATTCATGTGGAATTTCAAGGGACCCACAGTAGACACAACTGTCTTGAAAGAGAAGAACAAAGTTGGAGGATTCACTTTTATCGATTTCAAAACTTACTTCAAATCTACAGTAATTAAGACAGTATTATGGTAGTGGTGTAAGGATAGACATATAGACCAACAGAATAGAATTGGGAATCCAGAAATAAACCCTTGTATTTACAGTTAGTTGATTTTCAACAAGGGTGCCAAGATAATTGAAGAGGGGAAAGAATAGTCTTTTCAACAAATGGTGCTGGGACAATGGATACTCACGTGTAGGAGTATGAAGTTGGACCCTTACCTCATACCATCTATAAAAACTAACTCAAAATAGGTTGTAGACCTAAATTTAAGAATTATGACACTCTTAGAGGAAAACATAAAAGTAAATCTTTATGGCCTTGGATTAGGCAAGGGTTTCTGAGATATGAGACTGAAAGTATAAGTAATAACAAAAATCCTTTGGTCGTCATCAAACTTAAAAACATTTGTGCTTCAAAGGACACCATCAAGGAAGTGAAATAATAGCCCACAGAAGGGAAGAAAACATCTGCAAATCATATGTCTGATAAGGGATTTGTATCCAGAATATATGAAAAACTCTTACAACTCAACAAGAAAAAGACAAAGGATTTGAATAGATATTTCTCTGAAGAAGGTACACAAGTGGCCAATAAGTACATGAAAAGTTGCTTAACCTAATTAGTCATTAGGAAAATTCAAATCAAAACCACAGTGAGATGCTACTTCAAATCCACTAGCATAGCTGAAACGGAAAAAAAAAAAGAGACAATAACAAGTGTTGGTGAGGATGCAGGGAAATTAGAACTCATATTGGTGGGATCATAAAATGCTGTGACTGGAAAAAGAATTTGGTGTTTCCTTAAAATGTTAAACACAGAGTTACCATATGACCCACCAATTCTACTCCTAGGTACTCAAGAGAATTGAAAACTTATGTCCACACAAAACATTTATAGCAGCATTATTCATAATAACCCAAAAGTAGAAACGACCCAAATGTTCATCAGTGGATGAATAGATAAAGTGATTTATCCACACAATAGAACATTATTCAGTAATAAAAGTGAAGTTCTGACACCTGCTACAACATGGATGAACCTTGAAAGCATCATGCTAAGTGAAAGAAGCCAGACACCAAAGGCCACATACTGTATGATTCTATTTGTAAGAAATGTCCAGAATAGGTAAATTCGTAGAGACAGAAAGTAGGTTAAAGGTTTCCGGGGTCTATGGGAAGGAGGCAATGGGGAGTGACTGCTAATGAGTGCAGGGTTTCTTTTTGGGGTGGGGTGGGGCAATTCCTGGTAGCCAGGGAGCTCAGGTTGCAGTGGAGAGCCAATGGAATGTTCTCGGTCAGGAACAGCGTGATCTGATTTGCATCTTGGGTGTGGGTCTCCTCCAGTTTGTGCTGCAGGTGCCTGCGAGGCAGGTGGATTACCATACTCAGCTGCACCACTTGAGCCTCCGCCAGCCCCACGTGGAGAGCAGCACGTACCTGAAGGTGCAGTACAATGGGCGGGTGCCCTTTGTGGCAGGCTTGCAGTGGAAGGACACATCCAGGGCCACCCTGTGGAAGTGGGAAGGTGAGTGTCATCTAGGGAGTGTCCTTGGCTAGTGGTGAAGATTTTTGCCCTCTAGGCCTTTGCTCAAGCCTTGCCCAATAACTGGAACACCCTTCCCTTTTGTTTGCCTGGGTAATTCAAGACTCAGACCTCACACGCATCCCAGGGAACTTAAAATCACATCCTGATTTCTTACCCTCACTGACAGAGCACTACATTACAGGCCCTTGCCTACTTCTCCAACCTTATCTCACCCTACTTTTCCCATTGCCCATCATCCTGCAGCCCCACTGGCCTCTCTTCTGTTCCCCAGACATACCTCAGGGCCTTTGCACTTGCTGTTCTTTCTCCCTGGAACACTCTTTCTCTCATTTAAAAAATGAATTTACCATGGTTTTATCCTTGAATTAATTTTTTTGAACTAATTTTTATTTTTATTGAAGTAATACATAGTTTAAAAAGTGAATTAGACTATGACTTGGTAATTGTTGAAGATGGGTGAGTGTTATATGGGAGCTCATAATATTCTCTGTGTTCATGTAATATGTACTTGAAAAAATTTTAAGTTTTTAAAAGTTAAAGTTATAACAAATACAGTAATTTTCTGCTTCACGTCTTCCAATCCCAGATTTTGCTGAAAATGGCAAGCACTGTAAATTCTTTTTGCTGTTTCTCATCAGACCCTCCATCTTTTAAAATAATCACACTTATTTCTTGATTTTTCTTTCATAGGCATTCTCAATATGTTTCTTACTAGAGAGGAAGAAAATTTAACTCTTACACCAGCCCCTTTTCACATGCCTATTTCCCTCCATCCCCCTAAAAGAGTTATAGTTTGTTAATATTCAATGTTTACATCATTGTGATGATAAATGTCCCTCACAGCTGAGGCACATGGTATACTAGGATTCTAACATTTTGTTTTTCCTGGAGTTATAATAGCCTTTTTTTCCTGTTTGATTAGTTTTCTATTTTCCTCCTACGGATTATTCCCAGAATTTTTAGCAACAATGCAAAACTCTTCTCCAGATGGTTGAACACGTCAGATTACTTATCAGCTTCAATCAGTTCTCATATTTTTCTTGTAGACCCTCTTCCTGGAGCCTCTGTTCTGCTGCTCCAGTGTAGACGAGTTGCACAGCTGTAGTCCTAGGGCATCCCCTCACTATCATCCTGGGAGTGCCTTCCACTTCTCTGGGTCACAGCCCCTGCTTCTTGCACTCATGTCATCTTCTTTCTTGGTTAACTCTTTTGTTCCAATGGAGTGCATCTTCCAGTAGCTTCCTGAGAGAGGGTGCATGGGAGATATATTCATTAGCAAGGGCTGCTTTAACCAATTACCACAAACTGGGTGGCTTTAAACAACAGCAATTTATTCTCTCACAGTCCTCGAGACTAGAATTCTGAAATTAAGGCGTCAGCAGGGCCACTTGCTCTCTGTGACCCTGGGTAGAATCCTTCCCACCTCTTCCTACTTCTAGCGGTGACCACTGATGCTTGATGTTCCTTGGTTTGTAGCTACATTGCTCTAATCTCTGCCTCTGTTGTCACATGGTGCTCTGTGTGTGTGTGTCTGTGTCTGTGTCCAAACTTCTCTCTTCATATAAGGACACCACTCATATCAGATTTAGGGCCTCCCCTACTCCAGTATGATCTTATTTTAACTAATTTTATCTGCAATGACCCCATTCCCAAATAAGGTCACATTTTGAGGTACCAGGGGTTAGGACTTCATATCTTTTTGACAGATACAATTCAACCTATAACAGGATGTAAACATTTTGAAACCCTGAATGTTTAAACTGTCTTTTTTTTTTTTTTTTTTTGATGTGGACCGTTTTTAAAGTCTTTATTGAATTTGTTACGATATTGCTTCTGTTTTATGTTTTGGTTTTTCGGCCGCGAGGCATATGGGATCTTAGCTCCCCGACCAGGGATGGAACCCTCACCTCCTGCATTGGAAGGCAAACTCCTAACTACTGGACCACCAGGGAAGTCCCTAAACTGTCTTTATTTGATTTGGCTGAACAGAGAATTCTAGGCTGGAAATTATTTTCCCTTGGGATTTTTGAAGCCATTGCTCCACTGTTGATTTGAATCAGTTGAGAGGTCTGGTGCTATCTGTGATCCAACATCTTTTGTCTATGACCCTTTTCTCACTCTCTGGAAGCTTCCAGGAGCTTCTCTTTATTCCTAGTGTCTTTAAATCTTATGATGATGAGCCTTGGTGTGAATCTCTTTTCATTCACCGTACTGAGCACTTAGGCCCTTTCCATTTGGAGACACACCATTTGGGTCTTGGTAATTTTCTTGTACAGTTTCTTTGGTAATTTCCTTCCTTCTGTGTTCTGGAATTCCTGTTGGTCAGATGTTTTCCTCAGAAACTAAGCCTTTAATTTTCTTTCTTTTCTCTCCTTTGTTCCATCTCTTTGTCCTTTTGTTCTGTTGTGAGGGCTGATTTCCTCAACTTCATCTGCCAGCCCCTCTACTGTTGTTTTCATTTTAGCTAGCTTATATTCCCAAGAGCTCATTTTTTGTTCCTGAAAGTTCTTTTCTTAGAGTGTCCTGCTCCGTGAATGCATTATCTTCTCCTCTCTGAGAGCATAAATTATAGAATTGGGGGGCTTTGGTCTGTTCTCCCTGAGTTTCTTTTTATTTCTGAAGTTCCTGTTAGTGGCTTTTCCCACATGCCAGGCAAGACTTGGATATGTGCTTTTGTTTAAGAGTCGGTCACTTGGAACCTGTTTGGAAGGATGCTCTATGTGTGTGTGGGGGGGTGCTCTTTTTTAAAAAGTTTATTTTATTGAAGTGTAGTTGATTTACAGTGTTGTGTTAATTTCTGCTGTACAGCAAAGTGATTCAGTTATACATATATAGGCATTTTTTTCGTATTCTTTTCCATTATGGTTTATCACAGGGTATTGAATGGTTCCCTGTGCTATACAGTAGGGCCTTGCTGTTTATCCATCCTGTATATACTAGTTTGCATCTGCTAATCTCAAACTCCCAATCCTTCCCTCCCTCACCTCCCACCCTCTTGGCAACCACAAGTCTGTTCTCTATGTCTGTGAGTCTGTTTCTGTTTCATAGATAAGTTCATTTGTATCATTTTTTTAGATTCCACATACAAGTGATATCATATGGTATTTGTCTTTCTCTTTCTGACTTACTTCACTTAGTATGATCATCTCTAGGTCCATCCATGTTGCTGTAAATGGCATTATTTCATTCTTTTTATGGCTGAGTAATATTCCGTCGCATATATGTATGTGTGGAGGTGCTCTTGCTGACTGGTGGGCTTCCCTGTTGTGTGGTTGGGTGGGGTCCTGGCTCTCCCTGAGGACCTGGGGCCCATATCTGTGGACCTTTTTTTTTTTTTTTTTTCAGTTATTCTGTTCTTCTGTGGAGCAATCTTCCCATCTCCTGTGGGACTGGTACCTCAGGGCAGGGCATTGGGCTGCTCTCTCTTCAGTATCTCCCTGTTCTCAACTTGGCAGCTCACCCACTGCCCTCTCTGTGTTGGATCCCCCTGCATCCTGGCCTCCCTGCCTCAGTTTCCCCACATAGTGAATCTCCCATCCCCAGCAGGAGGTGGGGGAGGGTTTCTTCCCTTTGACAGACTCCACTGCCTCTCATTTAGGGCTCAGCTCAGTGGTTATGTGTTCATGGGAGCCTTCACTGACCTGCCTGGCCTTAGTCTAACTCCCTCTTTCTTTTCCTTCCTAGCACTCAGCATTTTCTCCTTAGGTAGGTCTCATTATACGTTTATTTGTTCGAGATCTCTTCCCCCATCCCCCTACCACCCACAAACTGCAAGTTCCATGAAGGCAGTGACTATGCCTCCTTGTTCACTGCCAAGTCCCAAGTGTCTCGAGCAATATTTACTGAATTAGTCCTTGAGTGATTGGGAGTATTCATTACAAAATATGAGAGGGGTCCAGCAACCTGGTTTTAGTTCATCATGGAAGGGCAAAAGTTTATGCAGAATGTCAACTTTTTGATGATGGTGGTGACTGGTCTTTACTCTTCTGAATGGGTGCTTCCTCTATCCCAAGACCCAGGGATCAGTACTGTTGTACCCATTTTACAGATGATGGAAGCATGGGTTCGAAGAGGTCACACAGCTTGGAAGAGTAAAGGCCATGTTCTTGATCGCCACACCCCAGTGCCCCCTCTCCAACTGTCCCAGCATTTCTTTTGTCTAATATGTCATCATGAAAAAATTTCAAACATACAGAAAAGTGCAAAGAGTTGTGCAGTGAACACCAACATAATCTCAACCTAGATTCTACCATTAACACTTTACTCCACCTGCCTTCTTACACATCTGCCCACTTATCCGTCCATCTTATTTCCTGGCGCAGGTCAAATTAAGTTGTAAACTTCAGTACAGTTTCACCCCTACACATTTCAGTATTATATCATTAGCTAGAGCGAATTGCACACATCTCCAAGGTACCATTTGATGAGTTTCGACAGGTGCACAGACCTGTGAAACTCAAGCGCCTGCCAAAATTCAGAACGTTACCATCATTCCAGAAAGTTCCCTTATGCTCCGTCCCAGTCATTCCAAGTTTTTTTTTTTTAATTAATTTGGTTGTATTTCTTTTTGTTTTTTGTTTGTTTGTTTAAATTTATTTATTTATGGCTGTGTTGGGTCTTCGTTTCTGTGTGAGGGCTTTCTCTAGTTGCGGCAAGTGGGGGCCACTCTTCATCGCGGTGCACAGGCCTCTCACTATCGCGGCCTCTCTTGTTGCGGAGCACAGGCTCCAGACGTGCAGGCTCAGTAATTGTGGCTCACGGGCCTAGTTGCTCCGCGGCATGTGGGACCTTCCCAGACCAGGGCTCGAACCCGTGTCCCCTGCATTGGCAGGCAGATTCTCAACCACTGCGCCACCAGGGAAGCCCCCAAGTTTTGAGATATGCCCATAGTGACCGTGATGAGACTATGGGAGCCTCTAGCTCGCTGCCTGCGCTCCCTTCTTCAAAAGCTCCCTTCTTGCCGGGGATACCAGTTTCTTCCTCTCTGCCTCTCTCAGGAGCCTTGAACCTGGATAGTCCATGGCTGATGGTCTCTGCGGCTCACAGGCTGTACTGGTCCCACCGAGCCACGTTCCAGGCTGTTTTGGAGCTGACACTGGGCAAGGCCTGGACCCTCAAGAATCTGGTGATGAACATGGCCTGCAAGATCCAGGGCCTCCACAGGGAGGGCAAGATCCACGTCTACACCCCAGCTACCACCTACCTCCGGGTGCGCATGCTTGGCCACACCACCTGCCCCTCACTCCCGCCCCCGCAGACAGGGAGCCTGATTTCCTGCAGTTTAGATCTTCTGTGCAGAGGGTTAAAACCGAGGTCCGGGGTCGATAACAGGTCACAGATGTGTGAAGTCTGGCTCACGCACTATTAACATTCTTCAGAATTTGTTGCCAAGTGAGTTTGGGAGAGGGAAACAAAATAAATCTCAATTTCCCATATTCTTGCTTAGCAGCTGATAAAGTAAAATATTAAAGTAGGTTGAACTGGTACCTCGGAAACAAGTAGACATCAGGCTTTTGCCTAAACCCAGAATGGAAACTTCAAGGATGTAGGTCAGTTTCCCACCACCTGCTCAGTGTAAGTCTGCTTCTTTGCACACGTTTGATCGTTTGACCGTAGAAGCATAACAGAGTTTGGAAGAAAACCAACCAGAGAAGGACTTCCCTGGTGTCACACATGGGAACCTGGCACATCAAGCCTCTCCCTGTGTTGGGATGATCAGCGGACACAGGGTGTGGTCCAGGCCTGACGTGGGCCCAGAAGGAGGCAGCTCGGTGGGTGTGTTAGGGGACAGCTCAGTCCCCTCTGAGGCAGGGGCCAGGTGGCACCAGAGTGGAGTCGGAAGGAGCAGGTGACTCCTGGCAAGCTTAGGGACCCTGAGGAGGCCACTGTGTGACAGATAGAGCCAGGACAGGACACAAGGTGGGGTTGACCAGCCCGTTCCTTCAGATGACCCAGCCCAGGGAGGGGCAGATGGTGGCCTGGCCTGGGAGATGACAACCGAGGTGGTTTGAAGGTGTAGCTGACTGATTTGCTGACAGATTTGCTGATGGATTGGTTGGGGGAGGGGGTGAAGAAAAGACAAGTAACCCCAAGTTTTTGGTTCAAGCAGCTGGGTGGAAGCAGGTGCCATTTGCTGAAATGGGGAAGCCAGCAGTGAAGGGCCTGCAGGTTCTGGGGGTGACCTGAGGTCAGTGACATAGGGGGTAAGGTCTTGGGGAGTTCTAGTATTTGTCAGGAGGTTCAGTAATTCCCAAAGCCCATCTTGGCCCCGTCACCTCTCCTCGTGAGTCTCCTGAGGGAGCTGCGTGAACAAGGGACAGAGACCAGCCGGGCACGAGGCACCTTGATGTTCCTAGTAGGGCTTGTGCCGAGGGCGGTGTGCTGGGGCCCACAGCCCAGCACAGGGCTGAAGTGCTGTGCCTCCCCCAGCCCCAGTGCAAGCCAAAGTACCACGCAGCTCTTCCCAGGGCTCTGAACACCATGACGATGATGCAGGGACAGAAGGCCACCTGCAAGCGTGTGCCCTTTAAGACACAGAGACCCTGCCTGCTAATAACAGTGGCTCAGTGAGATCCTATTCCCTCCTTGAGCTGAAGGGGAGAGAGGGGAAGGGATGGTCTTCTCTGATAACTCAGATTCTCTCTCTGTTCGGGGTTGAGAGAGAGAGAGTAGTTTTTCCTCTTTCCTCATGCCCCTGTACGGAACAACCAATTCTGCTTGGACCCATCGGAAAACGCCTAGCAGAGATGGCATTGGAGGGGTTTTGAAGGATGAGTGGGAGTTCACCAAGTGGGACTGGGGAGAAAGGGCATCCCAGGAGGAGGAAATAGGGTGTGCAAAGGCATTGGTCAGCCTCTTCACCCTCACTGCAGGTTTCCACAGTGACAGCCGTGGCACAGAGCATCTTTCGCAGCTGGAGTGAAGTAGAATCAGCCTGGAGTGCAGCAATGCAGGGTGAGATCCAGGCCGAGAACAGCCAGGACCGTAAGATCCTTCACGGCTGGTTGAAGGGCCCCCAGCAGGAGCTGAATTTAACGGTGGCCTACAGGCATACAGAGCAGGTAAGGGTCCAGGCGGCCTGTGCTGGAGGCTCTGCCATCGAGAGACCCCAAATCCATCACCTGGGATGGGAAAGGGCTACTAGCTTGGCCTATGACCTTGGGCCTCCCTGAGCCTCAGTTTCTTTATCTGTAAAATGGACCCCAGCCATATTAGCACAGACCCCAGAGCAAAGGTCAGACACCTGGAGCTGGAAGCCCAAGTCCTTCGTTCCTCCTGGGCACCTGCGGAGGTCTGGCCATGGCAGTGTCCCTGTGCCACCTCGTGGTCTGATGAGGTGGAGGCAGCAGCCCTTCTCGGGTGGTCATTCCCAGGGTGATGAGCGGGCAGTGGGAGCTGCCCTTGGTGACCCCCAGGGCAGGATGTTTAGCAGCTTGGACCCTGCGGGCATCCCTCTGCATCAGCCTGGTCCTCGTTGCAGCCATGGAAGAGCCACGTGTTGCTGACGGCTCTGGGGGCCAGTGCCGGGGGCCAGCCTCAGGGCCTGCAGTTGGAGGGCGAACTGGAGGAGCTAATGCAAGACAGGAGGTTGTACCAGAAGCAGGGGACTTTCTTCCTTAGGTATGTTTGGCCCCTTCCCCCAGGCCGATTCCCCTGAGGTGTGGTGCCGGCCTGGCTCTCCCCTTCTCCAGTGTGGAGGGTCACCAGGGAGCAGGGTGTGCAGTGCTGCCTGGAGGGGCCCAGACAGAATCCAGAGCTCAGAGACGAGTTACCCCCCCGAAAGCCCCCATGTCCCTCACCCCCTTCCATTAGTGTGCTACGGTGGGCACAGAAATCAGTCTCCTCACCCTAACCTGAAAGCTGCTCTGGGGAACCATTTCAGTTCTTGGAGGCACAGGGGTTAAAAAGCTTGTTCTTTGTGGGGGGCGAACAGCACAGGGTTGGAGTCAACAGCCTGAAGTCCAGGCTGTGCACTGACCAGCTGAGGGACCTTAGCCATCTACTGTCAAAACAACAGCAATAACCCAAAAGTAACAGCAACTGTCATTTGCAAAGGTCTCATTCATTTCTTTATTTCATGTATATTTATTGAGCACCTAGTATGTGCCAAGCACTTTTCTGAGCCTGTGGAGAACAGAAGAGAATAAAAAGGACAGAAATCCTTGCCCCTAGGGCGTTTGCATTCGTGGCACATACATTATCCCTAATAACCCCACCGCTGTGTGAGTTGGGTATTATTATTTTAGCCCCCACTTGACAGATGGGAAGACTGAGGTACAGAGGAGTCAAGTCCTTTGCTGCCCAAGGTCACAGAGCTAGTGAAAGGCTGAGCCTGGATTCCAGCCCCAGTCTGTGTGACTCCAGACCCCATGTGCGGCCTGGACCCTGAGTCTCTGCTGCCAAGTGGTGACCCCAGTTGTGTCCAGCTCACTGGGTTGTCGAGAGGGCACAGCGGGATGGTGAATGGGTGTTGATTGGCAAATGTAATGCACAGGGCTGACGTGTGTCCTGATGTTCTTCTCCTGTCTGTGACAAAGTCTTAACTCTGCAAGACAGTGACAGGCCCAGTCTGAGCCCCTGGGCCACAGTTGTCCCCTGACCCTGCCAGCTGCTTTAATGACTTCAGCCTGTTTCCCCCTCTCCACGCCAGGCACCCTTGGACTCTGCCCGTCCCGCAAAGCATCCTCCTGCAGGAGACCTTCACGGCAGACAGACAGCACCAGCGTTACTCCCTGGAGACGAGGGTTGTCCTGGATGGCCAGGAGGAGACCCTGCAGACCGTAGTCCTGGGCTACCAGGCCGGGCACCCATACGTGAGTGGGCTCCAGGGTGCGGTGGGAAGGGGCCTGAGAGCGGGAGGGAGGGCCCCATGTGCCTCTGACCCATCTCTGTGTGTGTGTGTGTGTGTGTGTGTGTGTGTGTGTGTGTGTGTGTGTGTGTGTGTGTGTGTGTGTGTGTGTGGTTGTCCCTCCCAGGTCTGCGCGGGCCTGACCCACCCATACAACGGCAAGGCCATCCCCAGGAACGTGGAGGGGTGCGTGGTTACGTGGAAACGGCACATCGTAAGTAAGGATCCCAGAGACCTTTTCACCCCAGCGGTCCCCAGTTCAAGCTGTCATCTTCTCTCAGCTGGATGAACAAAACATTCCCCTGCCTGAGTTTTCTGTTCCACTTTCTCTGCCTGATCCAACCTACTTGACATTAGTCTTCCTAGGAGTGAAACTCATTTTGCCTCTGTGTCCTTAGCAAGTTATCTCATGTCTCTGGACCTCAGTTTCCTCGTCTGTACAATGGAGACAGCAACACTCTTACACAGTGGTTGTGAGGATCAAAGTGTAGTACAGTGATCTCTCTCGAGTACTTACGACATGGCCATAGGCCCTCATCCAAGTCTCCTTCCTGATCCCTCTAGGAGTGGCATCTCTGGGAGGTGACTCCATTCTCCAGCAAGCATTTATTGGCACCTACTGTATGCTGGGCCCTGGACAAGGAAGATAGTGGTGGTTTCTCCCTTGTGGGATATCCAAAGGCCTGAGGGTGAAACCGGGCCAGCTGTTGAGCATGGAGACCTGTGCTTCTGGGGCCTCACTTCCCCGCTTGTTGAAGTGGGCTGTAAGCAGTCCCCAGGTTTGGGAGCTGAAGTCCTTGGAGCTCCTGAGGGGAAACAGCGGGCAGGACGGCCACCCAGAACACCTGCAGAAATGTTTCCCAGTGATGTGTACTGTTTCTAAACCAGACATTGCAAAATGGTGACGTGGGCCGAATCCAACCTGCAGATGTGTTTTGTTTGGCCCGGTCAGAATTTAAATTAAAAAAATAATAAATTATCAACATTTAAAATCAGAAGACTGGGAGTAAAACCCGGATCTCTGCTCCTAATTTAAAATAATCAGAAGATCTGACCCACCCGCCAACAACAGGCTAGAAACAAGTAGATGGGGATCCTTTACTGTAGTTTAATTTGGCTGTCCGTTGTTTTTAAAACCCTGTCTTTGTTTAATGACACACATTTTTCTCTTCTCTTGGACCTTTGTTTATTCTTCCTCCATCCAGGCTGTAAAATAAAGCCGTGTATTCTTTTAAAGACGTACACCAATGATAAAATTCTGTGGCAAGAAATTTTTAACTTCTCAGTCAGCACAGATGGGAAAAGATGGCAACCTGCTACTTGTACCTTGCATGGGCAGAAGCTAAATGGTTGTTGAGTGAATAAGTGATTAGCTATGTGTATGCGTTTCCTATTGCTACTATAACAAATTACCACAACCTTAGCGGCTTAAAACAACACAAATATATCTTACACTTCTGGAGATCTGAAATCCAAAATGGGTTTCACTTGGCTAAAATCAAGGTATTGCCAGGATTGCATTCTTTCTAGTGGCTCCAGGGGAGAATCTGTTTCCTTGCCTTTTCTAGCTTCTAAAAGCCACCCATGTTTCTTGGTTCATGGTCCATTTTGCTAAAAGCTAGCAGAGTAGCATCTTCCACTCTCTCTGACTGTGACCCTCCTGCCTCCCTCTTATAAAAACCCTTGTGATGGGAATTCCCTCGTGGTCCAGTGGTTAAGCCTCCATACTTCCACTGCAGGGGGCACGGGTGCAATCCCTGGTCGGGGAACTAAGATCCTGCATGCCAACCACATGGCATGGCCAAAAAAAAACCCCAAAACAAACAAAAAAAAAACCCCTTGTGATTAGCCCACTGGATAATCCAGAATAATCTCCCCATCTCAAGATCCTTAACCACAAAGTCCCTTTTTCCCTGTAAGGTTACAAATTCACAGGTTCCAGGGTTGAGGACATGGATATCTTTGGGAGGGCGGATATTATTCTGCCTGCCACACTGTGAGTTAAACATTCTTCCACTTAGCATGGCTTTGGCTTTGGGGTTTCAGGCTACAACTACAACTAGTGATTCTGTGTTCTTCTAGATATTTATTGAGCACCTACTATGTGCCAGGTCCTGTGCTGAGTGTTAGGAATATAGCAGTGAATAGAACAGACTAATACCAGGGTGCTCCCTGTGAATGAGACACAGGCCCTCAAGCCCACCCCACTAATCCTACCTGTGGGCTCTGGAGTTTACCATACCTGTTCAAAGACTCCATGTGTACCTGCCCTGCACTTTCTCTCCTGTGAGCAGGACAGTGTAGACTGTGCCTTCACCCATCAATCTTGGGAACCACTTTAACTGCTGGGTTCCAAGGGTGGCCTCTGCAGGCACTCAGTGATGGGAAGTCCCCTCTCTCAGGGCCGTTGGTTCTTGTACACCCAGGCTAAGAACAAGGACGTCGAGGTCACTCTGAAAGTCAACCAGAAAGTCTTGCTGCACTTAAAGGGTCTGCACCATGACCGATCTCGGCGTGGGGAAGTCTGGCACAGTCTGGCCCTGGATGTGGCTCACTCCTCCCAGGTACCCATCCCTGCATCGGGCAAATGCTGGTTGGTGGCCTCCAGGCAGAACTTGACTGTTGGTGAGAGTAAAGGGTACTGTCTGTTCCTTCCTAGCTGAGGTTCCCCCAGGCCCTGAGTTTGGATGGGGACATTGTCTTCAGGCGGAGTCACCAGGGAGCATTTGACTGCGGTGTGGATGCACGGGCTGCCATCAACCACAACGTCATGTCCCAGGTCAGAAGACTGAGTTCTGCCTCCTTGCTGAGGGAGGAAGGGATTTAATGTTAGTGAGCAGATGTCCTGTATGGGACAGCACAGGAGGTGGCAGGGTGGCCCTGGCAAACTGACAACACAGCCCTTATTTTGGCAGCGTGCATGTGATGAATCAGGATGCACTATTGTAATAAAAGTTTGCTTTACTGTGAAAGTTTATTCCCCAGTCACGTCACAGTTCAGTGTGGCTCTGCTCCACAGTCAATCAGGGACCCAGGCTCCCTCCACCTTGTGGCTCTGCCCAGCTGGTGGATGGTGAGAAAGAGGGTGAGAATTATGCAGGAGGTTTTCATTGGCCAGGCCCATACGTAGTCCATGCCACTCCTGCCCACAGTCCATTGGCCAGAACTCATCACATGACCCCACCCAGCTGCAAGGGAGGCTGGGAAATGTAGTTTTAGCCATGTGTCCTGGAGGGAGAGGAAATACATTTTGGTAAATATATAGCAGCCACTGTAGGTATATTCATTAATTCACCATATACAGATTGTGTCTTTGCTGTGTGCCAGGCTCTGTGTGATGTACCAGGGCTGCACAGATGACTGTGTTTCTATTCCCATCTCCAAGGAACTTTCAAGTTAAAATCCCAGCTCCACTGCTGACTTGCTGTGTCACCTTGGGTAAATTACTTAACCCCTCTGAGCATCAGTTTTTCCAGCTGTGAAATGGGAATAGTAATACCAGCATATGAGAGCAGGGGTGATGATTAAATAAGACGATAATTGTAAAGCCAGCTTCCCAGTGCCTAGTTCATGGCCAGGGTCAAATAAATGGCAGCCGTGGACATGGGAGGCATGAGCAGGCACCCTGGCAGGGGAAGGAGGGGGTGCAGGGTCCCAGAGCTGTCCTCCCAGCCCTGTGTCTTGGGCCTCACTTCTCAAGCTTCCGAGTAATGCAGCCTCAGTGAGATTTAGGCTGAGAACCATCCAGGGAGGGTGGTGGCTTCTGGCATCTGCCATGGGGCCCGGGTTTGGGGCAGACTCTGGGATGACCTGTCTCTCCTCCGTGCCAGCCAGCCACCTTCTGGGATTCTGCATCTCATTCTTCTGCTCCCTCTGACCCTACTTCTCCAACTCCCCCTCCCAACAGGTCTCAGTCCAGCTGAACGGGTCTGACTCCCACTTGGTGTTTTCCCTCCAGCTCAGACATCCCCACAGACCAACATTTCCTCCAAACTTACAGGTATGGATGGTGGTCCCTTTGGGATGACCTCAACTACCTGCCAAGTGTTGTCTCCAAGCAGCCAGCTTGCTGGGAGATGGGGCGGAAGGAAAGGAGGATGGAGACCCCGGGGAGGGAGCAGAGGGAGGGCCACATCACGATGTAAGCTTAGCCAGACAGCCCCTTCAGAATCAAGAACAGATGGCAGGGAGGTTTCCAAATGCATCATTTGGAAGTGATTGTCCAGGCAAGAAGGGTTTTCAGTTCCCTGGCAGGACGTGTGTGTGTGTGTGTGTGTGTGTGTGTGTGTGTGTGTGTGAAAGGATCACATTTCACCCTTGAAAATGGAGAGAAGCAGAATTGTCCTGAAACCCTGTCCTGTAGTTGGATTTGGGAGAAGCTGTATGATCCTTCAGAATGGCTTTTTCAACCCCAGAGTACTTTGCCCAGTGTGAGGTAGAAACACTAAAGGGTTTCACTCTACAAGGAAAGAAAGGGGCAGAGAAAGGAGACCAGGTGGGAAGGTTGTTCTCTGCTCTCCCAGGGCTGGCTCCTTAGGAAGCCCCCCATGTCAGTTGCTTCCCTAAGGAACCCGTGTGTACTGTGTATGCAGGAATTAGGCCGTGGGCTTGGGAGATGGAGGTGTAGATGGGTAATCCCAGCGGGGGTGAGGACTGGAATTCGACAGCAATTTTTAAATGCCTGCTGTGCCTGTGGGTTTTGAAAACTTGAGTGGAGCCTGAGAAGGGCTCTGAATTATGGAAACTGATCATTCTCAGAGGCACGTTTTTTCACATGTCGGCATCTGTGAAATCAGATGTGTCTTCAAATCCACGCTGGTTCATTGTTTCATTAGCAGCCTTTTCACTTTCAAGGAGATATATAAAATCATGGCACATCTAAGGGCAGCTGGCATCTAGGATTTGAAACTGTGCCGTCGCTGTCATCAGTTGTAACGGGAGCTGATGTCCGTTGAGTGTTTACTGTGTGCCAGGATCTGTTCTAAACCCTTTATGTGGATCATCTCACGGACGCCTCGTGGTGCTGCTGTCTCGGCATTCTGCAGATGAGACTCTGAGACAGAGAGAGGTGACGTGACCTGTACAAGGTCACGGAGCGCATAAGTGCAGGATCTTGTATGGCGACCCAGGCAGTCTGGCTGCAGAGCCCATGCAGCCTCCGGCACTCAAGGCCGGTGGTGGGTGGGTGGTCCTGCTGGAAGCATGGATGCTGGGTCACCTAATGGGTTTGTACTTTATTATTACTTTTTAAAGCAGCAGAATCCTTTGCTCACATTATCTCTGTGATTGAATGGGGGCTGGGGCTGGGGGCAGGAGCCTGGCCTTCTCAACACCATCCTCCCTCTTGAAATCCCTCCGGGGTATCTTTTCACTGGTGTTTCACAACCTAATTTCCATTATTGCTTCCCTGCCCAAGGAGACTTTTTAGACACTTTTTTCCTCTAATCGTCCCTTTTATGAAAATTTAAGTCCACAGATGTCCTGTATTTCTGTTATGTGCTGATGCATACCTATGCCTTATATAAGACGTTGTTGTTTTTTTTAACCTACCTGCTGAGAACGAATTATGCATTTGGGGCGATATTGCCCCTGTTGAGAACGCACACTCTGTAGGACCCCTCAGGCCCACAGAAGCCAATCAGAGAAAGAACGGTGTACCCTGGACCTTCCCAACCCAAGCTGTGTGTTAGAATCACCTGGGGAGCTTTTAGAACATACCTGGACCCCAGCCTGGAGATGCTGAGTTGATTAGTCAGGGGGTCACAGGCACACTTTTAAAAAAATTAATAAACTTCATTTTTTAGAGCAGTTTTACATTTACAGAAAAATTGAGCAGAAAGTACAGAGAGTTCCCATATACCTCCTTTCCCCACATTAGAGTTTCCCCTCTTATTAACATCTTGCATTAGTGCGGTACATTTGTTAAAATTGATGGACCAGTGTTAATTTATTATTAACTAAAGTCTGTAGTTCACGTTAGGGTTCACTCTTTGCGTCGTACGTTCTGTGGGTTTTGCCAAATGCATAACGTCGTATATCAGCCTTTACTGTATCACACAGAGTAGTTTCACTGCCCTAAAAATCCTTCTCAACCCACCGATTCCTCCCTCCCTCTCTCTTAACCTCTGGCTGCCACTGAGCCATTTTCTGTCTTTTTGGTTTTACCTTTTCCCTGACCGTCATATAGTTGGACTCATTCAGTATGTAGCCTTGAAATAAAAGATTGGCTTCTTTCGTTTAGAATATGCAGTTACATTTCCTTCATGTCTTTTCATGGCTTGATAACTCATTTCTTTTTATCACTGAATAATATTGCATTGCATGGATCTACAGTTTATCAATTCAAATATGGAGGGACCAGGCATACTTATAAAAGCTTCCCACGTGATTGTAATGTGCAGACCGGGCTAGGCCAGTTTCTACCCCGTAGATGGGGAAACTGAGGCCCAGGTCAGGAAAGGGGCTTCAGGTCCTGCAGAGCTGGTGGAGGAGTGGGCCTCGCTGCTCCCACCCCCACTCCTCCCCGCCCCCCGACCATTGCCCTGGTCAAGCCTTTGCTCCAGCCTGACGCCAGGTGTGGCCCTCTCCTTATGCACTGGGCACTCTCCCCTTTGACCTCCAGAGCTTCTAGGGGTCCTCTGGGCCCCAGGGCACACTGTTAGGAGCATGCTTTTCTGTAACTGAGCTGCACAGGGGTCCTCTGCTTTCCCCAGCAGCCCCTTTTCAGGCACAAGCATGAGTTTTAGAGCCAGGCAGGCCCAGGTTGAATATGTGATCCTCTCTGAGCCTCAGTTTCCCCATTTGTAAGAAAGTAATCCCACTTCATATGTGGTGGAAAGGACAAGATGAGACTCTGTTCCTGGGGCAGGAGCTGGGGTCAGGGACGGCTGTCCCCCCATTCTTCTCTCTGTCTCATTTCTCTTCCTGAGTGTTTGCAGTCCGCTACATTGGATGATGCTCAGAGCTGGAGTGGCTCAGGAAGACTTCCTGGAGGAAGGGGCCCTCCTGCATTCCCAGCTCCCACAGACCCTTCCTGTCCCCCCTCCACTTCTGAGCTCTCTCCTGCCTCCCTGCAGGTGCAGGCAGCTGCTGGGCGCTACAGAGAGCGCAGCCTCAACGGCTCCCTGTCTGTGCACGTGTCTGGTGAGGTGCTTGTTCTGCTGGAGGCCACCGCCAGCCAGGATACCTGGAGGAGCAGCCGGGGCTGGGGCATGGGCGTCCTCCTCCGCCAGGAGGTCCTCAGAGGCCCCAGAGCTGTTCAGCTGCAGCTGTCCGGCAAGGTCGCCCCAGACAGGTGCCCGTCCCCAAATGGCCTGTGAGGGGTGAGGGGGCCTCCGAGGTCAAAGGCCTGGCGTCCTGGGAGATGGAAAATCATCACCCAGAGGTGCCTTCTGGAACCATGCCTGAATTACCCCCGTTTGTGCCATTCTTGATTTTTAAGGCTTTGAGGGAATGGAAGGGAGGAGGCATTAATTTTTCCACTTTGATCTGTTTTCTTTTTTAGTTACAACAGTATTCATTTTAGATGACTTGAAAGATTATAATAATGAATAAGGAGTAAAACAAAAATCACTAGAGGCAGTCATGGGGAATATGTTGGTGTATTTCCCTCCAGTTTGTCATCTCTGACTATATTTTCACATAATGACATGTTCACTATGATATGGCCTGGGATAGGGAGCCAGCCTGGGTTCAAATCCCAGCTCTGCCATTGCTGCCTCGGGAACCTTGGGTGAGACACTGTGCTCTTCTGTGCCTCAGTTTCTCAACCTGCTTCTTAGGGTTGTCCTAGAATTAACTGGACAGCACGTGTGAATTCCAAACCAGCTTCTGGCCAGCGAGAATGTTCACTTCCAGCTGCCATAGAGCTGCTCCTTTGAGTACGTCACTTTCTGGCACATATTAGGTCTCTGTTAAATGTTAGTTTCCTTTTTCGTCTGCAGTCCTAGCTTTGGCAGCTTTTTTGAATTCAAGGAGATTTAAGGCTTTGGACATGGTCCTAGATAACCCTGACCCGGAATTACCATCTACGGCTGTCTGTCCGCCTGCCTATTCATCCATCTGTCCGACTGCGCAACCTTATTCCCAATCTAAAAAGGGTTTGAGGCAGATTATGAAAATATATATTGTTCTAGGTCAGGAATTAGCAAACTTACAGGAAAGGGCCAGATGGTAAATACTTTTGGACCTGTGGGCCATGTGGTCTCTGTTGCAAGTACTCGCAGACGACATGTAAATGAATGGGTGTGGCCGAGTTCCAATAAAACTTTATTTACTAAACGGGTTGGGCTGGTTTTGGCCCACAGGTGCATAGCTTGCCAACCCTTGTTCTGGGTTTTAAAAAAACACATAAGGAAATTAGGGTGAAGGGAAGGAAAAATGGGAAGGTGCTCAAAGTGGCATTGGTAAACAAAATGCATGCCATTTTCTAGAGTGGAGCTGAAGATTTGGCTCTGGGCTTCCTAGTAGCCAGTGCAAAAAAAGAGAAACCAACCAATGGCATTTTTGCAAACAGTGCCTTTCCTTATGGGAAAACACACACACACCCTCACATACCTGTGTGAATACTCACCAGGGAAAGCATGGCTGATCTTGTTCCTGGTCTTGGTACTTGAGGGAAGTATCTCTTATGGTGTCCTATCAATGACACACCACAGGGATGGTAGGGACCAGGTCCCCTGCTCCAGTTCTCCAGGAGGTGTAACAGCAGGCTCCCTGGGACTGTTTTCCCTTGTCCCTCACCATAATAACATACATCGATACCTCACTGGCAATGTCAGCTCATCAACATCAGTAGTTCCATTTTTGCCTCCACTTTACAGAAGACGAAACTGAGGTTCAGGGAGGTCATGTCCTTGTGCAAAGGCCACACAGTGAGTGAGTGGCAGCAGTGGGATTCGAACCCACGTTTGACCTCAAGGCCCATGACCTTAACCCCCTATTACCCTGTATCCCTGTGGGCTGAGGGCCAGTAAGGCAGTCCCTTGATGGGTCTGGACAGTGGGGTTCAGGAATGCACCTCTTATGGCCTGGCCTGCTTATTTGAAGGGGAAAAATACCATCTGCCTGCAGGGATGGATGCCAACGTTTTCCATGCCCCCATCACTTTCCTTCCTAGGATTTGGCTGTTTTCCAAGGCACTGCTAGACCACAACACAGTGCAGCTTTTTCTCAAGGCATCTGAAGAGCAGAGGGGAGGCCAGGTCCTGACCCTGCAGAGCCGAGCCCAGCACACCTGGGCAGCCGTGCCCCGTCTTCTGACCCTCACAGGTGTGCTGAAGCAGAAGGAGACACTCACAGAAGGTGAGAGCCTGGGGAACGCCACGGGGCAGGGACAGTGGGGATCTGGCAAACACTTTCTGTGGGTCCACAGCGTAGATGAAATCCTACACTTTTTCAAGTCCACTGATGCTCTGTTCCGGTGTCTCACACACTGGTGAAATCCCTCTGTCAGAAATTAATACCCGTTCAGACAAAGTGAATCTTCTGCTGTCTAAATACTAAACAGGCTTCCTTGTGCAGGACTTGTCAGAGCCTTAACATGCTAATGGACATTGGAAATAACCAGGAAGGAGAGTTGGGTTCAGTGTTCGCCAAACAAAGTTTTTCTAACACTTTTTTTTCTTCCAGTTGTATTGAGATGTAATTGACAAGAAGCACTGTATAAGTTTGCGTACCACATAATGATTTGCCTTCCATACATCAGGAAATGATTATCACAGTAAGTTTAGTGAACATCCATCATCTCACACAGACACAAAATTAAAGAAATAGAAAGAAAATTTTTTCTTATGGTAAGAACTCTTAGGATTTATTCTCTTAACAACTCTCATATATAACACAGAGCAGTGTTAATTATATTTATCATGTTGTACATTGTATTCCTAGTACTTACTTATCTTATAACTGGAAGTTTGTAACTTTAAAAAAAATTTTTTTTGAAGTATCGTTGATTTACAATGTTGTGATAATTACTGATGTACTGCAAAGTGATTCAGTTATACATATATACACATTCTTTTTTTAAACATTCTTTTCCATTATGGTTTGTCATAGGATATTGAATATACTTCTTTGTGCTATACAGCAGGACCTTGTTGTTTATCCATTCTATATATAAAAGTTTACATCTGCTAACCCCAACCTCCCACTCCATCCCTCTCTCAACCCCCTCCGCCTTGACAACCACCAGTCTGTTCTCTATATCCATGATTCTGTTTCTGTTTCAAAGATAGGTTCATTTGTGTCATCTTTTAGATTCCACATATAAGTGATATCATATGGTATTTGTCTTTCTCTTTCTGACTTACTTCACTTAGCATGATAATCTCTAGTTGCATCCATGTTGCTGAAAATGGCATTATTTCGGTCTTTTTTTATGGCTGAGTAGTATCCCATTGTATATATGTACCACATCTTCTTTACCCATTCATCTGTCGATGGACATTTAGGTTGTTTCCATGTCTTGGCTATTGTGAATAGTGCTGCTGTGGACATAGGGGTGCATGTATCTTTTTGAATTAGAGTTATGTCCAGATATATGCCCAGGAGTGGGATTGCTGGATCATATGGTAACTTTTAGTTTTTTGAGGAACCTCCATACTGTATTCCACAGCGGCTGCACCAACTTACATTCCCACCGAGAAGTTTGTACATTTTGATTGCCTTCATCCAATCCCCCCCACATCCCCCACCCCTGGTAACCACAAATCTGATCTTTTTTTAAAAAATTGAAGTAAAGTTGATGTACAATATTATATGTTACAGGTGTAGAATATAGTGATTCACAATTTTTAAAGGTTATACTCCATTTAAAGTTATTATAAAATATTGGCTATATTCCCTGTGTTGTACAATATATTCTTGTAGCTTTTTAATTTTATACATAATGGTTTATACCTCTTAATCCCCTACCCCATTCTTGCCCGTCCCCCCTCCCTTCTCCCCGCTGGTAACCACCAGTTTGTTCTCTATATCTGTGAGTCTGTTTCTTTTTTGTTATATTCACTAGTTTGTTTAATTTTTAGATTCCACATATAGGTGATATCATACAGTATTTGTCTTTCTCTGTCTGACTTATTTCACTTAGCATAATACCCTCCAAGTCCATCCATGTTGCTGGAAATTACAAAATTTCATTTTTTTTTTATGGCTGGGTAGTATTCCACTGTATATATATACCACATCTTCTTTATTCATTCATCTGTTAATGGATGAATTGCTTCCATATCCTGGCCATTGTAAATAGTACTGCTATGATCATTGAGGTGCATGTATCTTTTCGAATTAGTGTTTTCATTTTGGGGGGTATATACCCAGGAGTGGAATTGCTGGGTCATATGGTCATTCTATTTTTAGTTTTTTGAGAAACCTTCGTACTGTTTTCCATAGTGGCTGCACCAATTTACATTCCCACCAACAATGTACGAGGGTTCCCTTTTCTCCATGTCCTCGCCAACATTTGTTATTTGTTCTTTTTGATGATAGCCATTCTGACAGATGTGAGGTGATAGCCATTGTGGTTTTAATTTGCATTTCCATGATGGTTAATGATGTTGAGCATCTTTTTCATGTGCCTATTGGCCATCTGCATGTCCTCTTTGGAAAAATGTCTATCCTCTTCGGAAAAATGTCTGTCCATTTTTTACTCGGGTTGTTTGTGGGTTTTTGGGGGTTTTTTTTGATGTTGAGTTATATGAGCGATTTATATGTTTTGGATATTAACCCCTTATCAGTCGTATCATTTGCAAACATTTTCTCCTATTCAGTAGGTTGTCTTTTTGTTTTGTCGATGGTTTCATTTGCTCTGCAAAAGCTTTTAAGTTTAATTAGGTCCCATTTGTTTATTTTTGCTTTTATTTCCTTTGCTTTAGGAGACAGATCCAAAGAAATATTGCTATTGATACGATTTATGTCAGAGTGTTCTGCCTATGTTTTCCTCTAGGGGTTTTATGGTTTCTGGTCTTACATTTAGTTCTTTAATCCATTTTGAGTTTATTTTTGTATATGGTGTTAGAGAATGTTCTAATTTCATTCTTCTACATGTAGCTGTCCAGTTTTTCCAGCACCACTTATTGAAGAGTAATCTCTTTTTCTATGAGTTTGTTTCTGGAGTATAATTTTGAAGTATAATTGAAGTACAACACTATGTTAATTCCTGTTACACAACATAGTGACTTGATATTTCTGTGTTTCAAACAGATTACAATAAATCTAATTATGATATGTCACCATACAAAGATATTGCACAGTTATTGACTCTATTCCCCACATTGTACATTTTATACCCATGACTTATTTATCTCGCAGCTGGAAGTTTGTGCCTCTTAATCTCCCTCACCTATTTCTCTCTTCCTCCCCTCCCCCCTCACTTCCCCTCTGGCAACCACCTGTTTGTTCTCTGCATCTGTGACTCTGTTTCTATTTTATGTTTGTTTGCTTATTTGTTTTTTTTTTTTTTTAAGATTCAACATATAAGTGAAATCATACAGTTTTTGTCCTTCTCTGTCTGACTTATTTCACTTAGCATAATACCCTCTAGGTCCATCCATGTTGTCGGAAATGGCAAGATTTCATTCTTCTTATGGCTGAGTAGTATTCCATTTTATATATATATATAGACATACACACACACACTACATCTTCTTTATCCATTCATCTATTAATGAACAGTTAGGTTGCTTCCATATCTTAGCTATTGTAAATAATGCTGCAATGAACGTAAGGGTGCATATATCTTTTCTAATTACTGTTTTCATTTTCTTCAGATAAATACCCAGGAGTGGATTTGCTGGATCATATGGTAGTTCAATTTTTAACGTTTTGAGGAATTTCCATACTGTTTTTCAAAGTGGCTACATTTAATACTTTTTATTTTGACATGATTTCAGACTTACAGGAAACTTGCAAGAATATTACAAAGAATCCCATAGGCTCTTTACCTAGCTTCACCAATTATTGACATTTATCACAATTGCTTTATTATTTTTATTCTCTCTCTTTATCTGTTTTTCTGTCTCCCTCTATATGTGTGTGTGTGTGTGTGTGTGTGTGTATAAGACATTATTATTTGCATATAAGTTTTTTTTGGCCAAGCCATGTGGCATGCGGGATCTTAGTTCCCCCACCAGGGATTGAACCTGCGCCCCCTGCAGTGGAAGCACAGAGTCTTAACCACTGGACCGCCAGGGAAGTCCCTAAATTTTTTTATTCTTGAACTGTATTGTACTAAGCTGCAGGCATGATAGTTCTTCACCCCTAAATAGTTCAATGTTTATTTCCTAAAAATAAAGACATTCTCCTACATTCCACAATACAGTTCTCAAAATCAGAAAATTAACATTTATATAATGCTGTTATCTACAAACCTTATTCAGATTCCACCAATTGTCCCATTAATGTCCCTTATAGTAAAAGAAAATCCTGAATTGTGCATTACATTTAGTTGTATTGTTTCTTTGGTCTCTTTTATCCTGAATCAGTTCCTCTGTATTTCTTTCTCTTTCATGATTATATTTCAAAGGGTACAGGGCAGTCAGTTTGTAGAATATCCCTCATTTGGGGTTTGTTGGATGCTTCCTCATGACTATTTTCAAAAAAGCCTTGCTGGCAGAATACCACCTGATGTCAGTTTGTCCCGGTGCTACTGGTGACATCAGTTTTGATCACTTGATTAAGGTAATGTCTGCAAAGTTTCTTCACTGTTAAGCATTTTTCCCCTTTGTATGTTAACTTCATAAAACAAGTTGAGAAGTACTTTCTTCCCTTCTATTTTCTGAAAGAATTTGTATAAGATTAGTGTGAATGCTCCCGTAATTGTCTGATGGACTCTAGGAGAGAAGCCATCTGGACTTTTCTTTGTGGAAATTTTTTTTGAAAATGAATAGATATATAAAGCTATTCAGCTTTTCTATTTCATCATGTGTCAGTTTGCGTAAGTTATATTTTTCAAGGAATTTGTTCATCTCCACTAAGTAGTCAAATTTATTGGCATAGTTCATTATATGTATTATAATCCTTTTCATGTATGCAGGATCTATAGTGATACGCTTGCTTTCATCACTAATAGTTGTTACTTGTGTTCCTTCTCTCTCTTCCTTATTAGTCTAACTTGGATTTCATCAATTGTGTTAATCCTTTCAAAGAACCAAATTTTGGTTCTGTTAATTTTCTCTCTTGTCTCTTTTCAATTCCATTGCTTTCAGCCACTATCTTTATTATTTCCTTTCTTACACTTAATTTGGGTTTACTTTACTCTTCTTTTTTTAATAAATTTATTTATTTTTGGCTGCATTGGGTCTTTGTTGCTGCGCGGGCTTTCTCTAGTTGCGGTGAGTGGGGCTAGTCTTTGTTGCGGTGCGCAGGCTTCTCATTGCAGTGGCTTCTCTTGTTGCGGAGCATTGGCTGTAGAGTATGCGGGCTTCAGTAGTTGTGGCTCGTGGGCTCGGTAGTTGTGGCTCGCAGGCCCTAGAGAGTGCGGGCTCAGTAGTTGTGGCACACGTGCTTAGTTGCTCCACAGCATGTGGGATCTTCCCAGACCAGGGCTCGAACCCGTGTCCCCTGCATTGGTAGGCGGATTCTTAACCACTGCAGCACCAGGGAAGACCCTTTTGCTCTTTTTTTAATAGTTTATTTATGGCAGATCCTCAAGCCATTGATTTTTAGACCTTTTTTCTTTTCTAATATAAGCATATAAAACCATACATTTTCCTCTTAAGTTCCTTTAGCTGCATCCCACAAATTTTTATGTCATGTGTTTTCATTATCATTTATTTTGAAATATTTTCAAACTTGTGATTTCTTCTTTGACCCATGTATTTGAAGTATGTTGCTTAATATCCAAATATTTGAGATTTTTCTAGATAGCTTTTTAATATTTAATTTCATTGTGATCAGAGGATCTCTTCTGTAGGATAAGTCTTTTAAAATTTGTTGTGGCTTGTTTTATGGGCCAGTCTATATCTATCTTGTGAACATACCTTATGCACTTAAAAAGAATTGGTATTCTGCTGTTGTTGGGTGTAATGTTCTATAAATGTTAAGTCAAGGTGCTTGGTTGTATTGCTCTGATATATATCTTTACTGATTTTTTTTGTCTGGTTATTGTATCAATTAATGAGAGAAGTGTGTTAAACTCTCCAACTATGTGGATTTCTCTATTTCTTGCTTTCATTCAGTCAATTTTTGCTTCACGTATGTTGACGTACTAGTATTAGGTGCATAAGCAAATGTGATTATTATGCATTCTTGATGAATTGACCTGTTTATCATTGTGAAATGGACTGTTTATCTCTCACACACGTTCTTTGTCTTGAAGTCTGTTTTGTCTGATATTAATGTTGCCACTTTTGTTTTTTATTGGAATTTGTACTGTATGTATTTTTCCACCCTTTTTCTTTCAAATATATATTTCCTATATTTAAGGTACATTTCTTGTAGCCCACATGCAGTTGGATTTTGCTTTTATTTCCAGTCTGACAATCTCTGCCTTTTAATTATGGTATTTACTTGATTTATCTTTAATGTAATTATTGATATGATTAGATTTGTGTCTACTATTTTGCTGTTTTTTTTTCTACTTTCCCATATATTTTTTTGTTCCTCTGGTACTTTTTTTTTGCCTTCTTTTGGCTGATTTTTAAAAAATTTTAGAACTCAGTGTTAATTTATCTGTTGCTCTTTCAACTATGTTTCTGTATGTTCTTTCACATTCTACTTAGAGTTTCTGGTATCATTTCTCTTCAGTATAAAGAATCACCTTTATAGAAACTAACACAGCATTGTAAAGCAACTATACTCCAATAAAAATTAAAAAAAAAAAAAATCACCTTTCGCATTTCTTGTAAGTCTGGCTTACAACAATGAACTCCCTTAGTTTTCATTTATTTGAAAATGTCTTATTTTGCCCTGATTCTTGAAGGATATTTAAAAAATACATATGTATATCTCTTAACACATTTAGAAGTTTTTCATATTTACTTCTTCAAAGATTTCTTTCTGTCCCATTCTCATTGTCCTCTCCTCCTGGGATTTCCAACTGCACGTGCTTTAGAAGTTTGTGTATTGTTCCACAGATCTCTGCAGCTCTGTTGACCTTTTTAGTCTTTCTTCTCTTTTCTTCAGATATCTATCAATCTATCTTCCAGTTCGCTGGCTCTTTAATCTTTCTTCTCCAAACACCAGCCAATAAAAATTTTAAGACCATCCAATAGTTCTTTTTCAATCACAGATTCTATGAACTTTTTTTTAGTTCTAAAATCACCACTAGGCTCTTTTTATTAATTTATATTTTGCAGCTGAGGTTTCTTATCTATTCATTCAATACAGAAATATTTTCCTTATATTTTTGAGCATGGTTGTAAGAGCTGTTTTAAAATCCTTATCTGCTAATTCCAGTGTCTAGGTCATCTTGGGGTTGATCTCCCTTGATGATTGCCCTTTCTCTTAAATATAGGTTACATTTTTCTATTTCTTTGTATGTCTAGTAATTTGAGATTGTATTCTAGACATTTTGAATGATGTTAAGACTCTGATTCTTTTATATTTCTCTGAAGAGTATTGTTATTTTTAAAAATTTTAGCATGCAGTTAAATTGGCTGGGCTCAAAATCCAAACTCTGTCTTTCCTCTGGTGGGTTGCAGTGGAAATAATTTTCAGCTCTTTTATCTTAGCTGGTCTGCTTGGAGTCTGTACCACCCTTGTGAAGTTCAAGGATTAGCTTTGGACAGAGTTTATAGATAGAATTTGGGATTCCCCCATGTGGCTCTCTCTGGAATTTCCCACTTCACTTTCCATTTGCTATTGTCACCTTGAACTCTGTTCTTTGATTCTTTAATCAGTAAGACCATAGATTTCTGTGTGAATTTTCTTCACCCTGCATGGCACCAAAAAAGAGTAAAAACATACAACTCAACTATTGCTGGTCCTTTCCTCCAAGTTTTAACTCCCCTCCACTGTCTGCCTGTTTATGGTCAGTCTCCAGCCACTTCAGGTAACTGTTTCATATATTTTGTCCAGAGTGTACACTTGTTACCTTGGGAGGGTTTGTCCATTTAAGTGTCTCCACCATTAATGGAAATAGAACTCCTCCTGTGTCCTTTTGACATGTCCCTATCATTCCTTGACCACTTCCTTCCTTTATGACCAAAAAGATGTTTCAATCTCACGTTATATTTTCCCTGAGATGGAATAAGTCATTTCTGCAAGGATTCCTGGTTCCTTTTTGTGCAAAATGGTATTTAGAAACTAAGATCTGGGTTCTAGGTGTATTTATTCCTACTGAAGTATCTGTCTCTCTAGGCCTTCTCAGTGGACAGACCAAGAAAATAGATGCATGTGTACATACATGCACACACACCTATATCTGTCTATCTACAGATATATAAGTTTACAACCATTAGTCCTTAATTCCAATCCATCATCAAAAAGCTCATTCTGTTTCTTCCCCCTTTTCATATTTCTTATTCCCTTCTTCAACAGTAAGAAGCCTGGCTCCAATTATTCACAACATATTTAGTTATTTGTTCAGCCCTAGGATACATAGAAAGTAGTCAGAATTACTAACCTATACCTTTGAGGAAATAAACCCTTTTAGCTAGAATTCAGTATTTGTTTAGAGTTCTTCTTGTCTTTAGCCTAAGGGTATAAATCTAAACACGGTGTTTATTTATTTTTAAATATTTATTTATTTGGTTGTGCTGGATCTTAGTTGCGGCACACAGGCTCCTTAGTTGCAGCAGGCGGGCTCCTTAGTTGTGGCATGAGAACTCTTAGTTGCGGCATGCATGTGGGATCTAGTTCCCTGACGTGGGGTCAAACCTGGGCCCCCTGCATTGGGAGTGTGGAGTCTTATCCACTGCGCCACTAAGGAAGTCCGCAAACGCGGTGTTTAAACGTTAGTTGGGGTTAATCTCCCACCCACCCCGTGTGATGCTGTAAATCATTTGAAGTACAATTGGTTCACTGGTTTCTGTTTGTATTCCATTTTCAAGTTTCCCCTATCTTTATTGATTTTGTGTATTTATTCTTCGATTATGTGAAACATTAACAAGTTTCCAAAAGTCAGAATTATACAAAATGGGATCTTTCGCCCAAGCATCCTTGACCGTAGCACCCTAGCTGGACATCTGTCCAGGGCCCTGTGTTTCAGAATCTAAAGACTCTGCTTTCCCACCTACCTTGGGGGAATAGTATCATTCTGTAATCTTGCAGTAATATTAACACTGACCCTCCTAATTCCTAATTGGTTAAATTGTGGCAAAACCAAATTGCATAATAAAATACCTGTCTAAAGATCAAATGACATAGGTTTGAAAAAATTTAAATACAATCAAGCAGTGTACTGTTCTTCTCAAGTTTACTTTGATTTACACTGATGGTCTCCCCTTCATTTTTCTGAAGTTTATCATTTGCAGCTGATAACTAACAGACCCTCATGCTGATCTCTTAACACACATTGCTTCTTTTTTTTTTGGCCATGCCATGTAGCATGTGGGATCTTAGTTCCCTGACCAGGGATTGAACCCGTGCCCCCTGCAATGGAAGGGTGGAGTCTTAACCACTGGACCACCAGGGAAGTCCCAACTGCTTCATTTTTGAAGGCAATTATTCAGGTATAATTTCTTGGGGTACAATTTACATATGGGGAAAACCCCTTCAAGTTTTGATAAACTCGTACAGTTGTGTACCCACCAACACAGTCTTGATACAGAATAGTTCCATCACCCCAAAAAGTTCCTTTCTGCTGCTCATTGTCACCAACCTTTCCCCCACCCCCTGTCCCTGGCAACCACTGAGATGTTGTCAGTCCCTATAGTTTGGGCTATTCCAGGATGTCACATGAATGGAACCATACAGCACGTAAGCTTTGAGTATGGGATCTTTTGCCCAACATAATGTGGTTGAGATTCATCAAAGTTGTATGTATCAGTAGTTCTTTTTCCTTTTTACTGGTGAGTAATATTCTATTCTATGGATATACTGCAGTTTATCCATTCACAGCTGAAGGATGTTTGAGTTGTTTCCAGTAATTTCCAATTATGAATAAAGCTTCAATAATCATCGGTCTGTAGGTTTTTGTGGGAACATACGGTTTCATTTCTCTTGGGTGAATACCTAGGAGTGGGATTGCTGGGTTGTACGGCAAGTATATGTTTATAGGAAACTGCCAGACTGTTTCCAGAGTAGCAGTACCATTTTCCATTCCCACCAGCAATGTGTGAGAATTCTAGTTGGTCTGCATTCTTGCTAGCAATTTGTACTGGCAGTTTTTGGCTTTGGGTTTTTTTTTTTTTTTTTTAATCATTCGAATTGTTTTTGTAGTTGTATCTCATTTTGGTTTTAATTTGCATTTCCCTAATGACTAATTTTGTCAAATATCTTTTCATTGGCTTATTTGCCACTTGTAAATCTTTTTTGGTGAAGTGTCTATTCAAACCTTTTGCCCATTTAAAAAAAGCAAGTTGCTTGTTTTTTATTATTGAATTTGGGAATCATTTATACAAGTCCTTTATCAGATATGTGTTTTGAAAATATCTTCTCCTGATCTATGTCTGTTTATTTTTTTAATGGTGTCTTTTGAAAAGTGGAGGTTTTAAATTTTGATGAAGTCCGATTTATCTTTTTTTTTTCTTTTGTGAATCATGCTTTTGATGTCATATAAGAAATATTTGCCTGAGGCCACAAATTTTTCTCTCATATTTTTTTTCTAGAAGTGTTACGATATTAGGTTTTAAATTTAGGTCTGTGGTTAATTTTATTTATTTATTTATTTATTATTGAAGTACAGTTGATTTCCAATGTTGTGTTAGTTTCAATTACATAGCAAAGTGATTCCGTTTTATATATATATATATATATATATATATATATATATATATATATATATATTCTTTTTCAGATTGTCTTCCATTATAGGTTATTACATGATATGGAATACAGTTTCCTGTGCTATACAGCAGGACCTTGTTGTTTATCTATTTTATATACAGTAGTGTGTATCTGTTAATCCCAAATTCCTAATTTATCCCTCCTTCACCCTTTCCCCTTTGGTAACCATAAGTTTGTTTTCTATGTCTGTGAGTCTGCTTCTGTTTTGTAAATAAGTTCATTTGAGTCATATTTTAGATTCCACATATAAGTGCTGTCATATGATATTGATATTTGTCTTTCTCTGACTTACTTCACTTAGTATGATAATCTTCAGGTCCATCCATGCTTCTGCAGTGGCATATTTCATTCTTTTTTATGGTTGAGTAATATTCCATTGTATATCTGTACCACAACTTTTTTTTTTGAATTTTTGAATTTTATTTTATTTATTTTTTATACAGCAGGTTCTTATTAGTTACATATTTTATACATATTAGTATGTATATGTCAATCCCAATCTCCCAATTCATCCCACCACCACCCCCCACCCCCCCGCTTTCCCCACTTGGTGTCCATATGTTTGTTCTCTACGTCTGTTATACCACATCTTCTTTATCCATTCATCTGTTGATGAACACTTAGGTTGCCTCCATGGCTTGGCTATTGTAAATAATGCTGCTATGAACATTGGGGTGCATGTATCTTTTCTTTTTTTCTTTTATTTATTTAAAAAAATTTTTGATTTTATATTGGAGCATAGTTGATTAACAATGTTGTGTCAGTTTCAGGCGCACAGCAAAGTGATTCAGTTATGCATATACATGTATCTATTCTTTTTCAAATTCTTTTCCCATTTAGGTTATTACAGAATATTGAGCAGAGTTCCTTGTGCTATACAGTGGGTCATTGTTGGTAATCTATTTTAAATATAGTAGTGTGTACATGTCAATTCCAAACTCCCAATCTATCCCTCCCCCACCCTCCCCCCTGGTAACCATAAGTTCGTTCTCTAAGTCTGTGAATCTGTTCCTGTTTTGTAAATAAATTCATTTGTATCATTTTTTTTCTTAGATTCTGCATATAAGCAATATCATATGATATTTGTCTTTCTCTGTCTGACTTAATTAACTTAATATAATGTGGATAATCTCCAGGTCCATCCATGCTGTTACAGATAGCATTTTCATTCTTTTTTTTATGGCTAATATTCCATTGTATATATGTACCACATCTTCTTTATCCGTTCATCTGCTGATGGACACTTAGGTTGCTTCCATGTCTTGGCTATTGTAAATACTGTTGCAATGAACATTGGGGTGCCTGTATCTTTTCGAATTAGAATTTTCATCTTTCCTGGATATATGCCCAGGAGTGGAATTGTTGGATCATATGGTAACTCTATTTTTATATTTTTCAAGAACCCCCTTACTGTTCTCCATAATGGCTGCACCAGTTTACATTTTCACCAACAGTGTAGGAGGGTTCCCTTTTCTTATGTGGTTAATTTTGAATTAATTTGTGTATATGTTTGGGTAAAGTTCACGGTAGTTTTTTCACATGTGGATTTCCAAACAATTCAGCACATTTATTAAAAAGACTATCCTTTTCCCGGTTAGTTACCTTTGCACTTTTGTCAAAAATCAATTGACCATTTGTGTATGGGTCTATTCCCCGATTCCACACTGTTCCATTGACATTATTTCACACTGGTTAACATCTTGTAGGGCATGGTGACATAGGGCCCTACAATGTAAGGAATTTGTAAAAAGATGATTTCAAGATTCTGCGAGAAATTTCCATCTGTATAGAAAGTGCTCTGGACTCTGTGATAGAGGTTAGCAAGAGCTCTATGTCTGGTAGCACAGAACAAGGGTGTCTAACCCAGCCTGGGGTTGCAGAAAGGCCAAGCAAGGCTTCTTGGAGGTGATGACCCCCGAGTCAAACCTTGAATGAAAGGAGAGAAGTATAAGGGCACTTGAACCACGTCAAGACCCTACTGGAGCCCAGTGGGGTCAGGAGATGTAAATGGTTCTGATAAGAGCAAGAATTTCTCTAATGCATGAGTTACGTATTGGGATGGGACTAGCTTAAGGGTGTGTGGGACTAGCTTAAGGGTGTGGAATCTTTTTCTCCAGTGGGTGGAAGAGACCTCTGAGCAATTTCTCTCTGTAGAATTCCAGGTTGGACCCCTCGAGGCCTTCTGGGTCTCAGTTTTGTTGTCTGTAAAATGGGGGCTTTCTATCACTTTGATCCGTGACTCTCCTGAGCAGGATTCAGCACTGGTATTAACAGACACGCCTTATCAGGCTTGCTGCTTTTTTCCCAAAGCTCTTTTATTTGTGAATTAGCTTGCTTGGTCTTCGGAGCATCCTGCGGGGGAGGTGGTTTAATTTGGTCTATTTCCTAGATATGTTCTCTCCGACATGAATTAGAATTATATCATGGATCTAGGAACTTCCTGCCCCAGGATTCTTTGCCTTCCTTCCCAAAGCAGCCCAGTACCCTGGGCTGACCCCCTTCTTTGTATGGGCTCTCTCCCATCCTCTGCAGGTACCATCAAGGTCACTGCCGACTCAGCTGTGCTGGGATTCCTCTTGCGGGACAAGCATGAGAAGGCAGGGAACAGCACCATTGTGCACAGTGTGACCTGCATCCTTGGCCAGAATGGCAGCCGGGCCTTGCCAGGAGAGCTCCAGCTGAGGGGGCGACTGCAGGCCCAGACGGGGAGCCTTGAGGGCCAGGCCAGCCTCCGTGCTGACACGGCCAGCCTAGCTCTGGGTGGAGTCTGCATCTGGGGCCCTGGGCACGGCCAGCTCTCGGTCAGACTGAGTCACAACATCAGCACCTTGAGTGAGGCAGGTAGGAGGGGTGGATAGGGTCCAATGGCTTCCTCCCCCAAAGACTCCCAGGGCCTGAAGCCAAGGGAGTTAAAGGAGCCCCCAGTCCCCAAACCCAACTTCCAGCTCTATTTCCTCCCCCTACCAGCTTCTCCCAGTGCCTCCACCTTCCCTGGGCTGTTATTCAGCCAGAACACTGGTTGCTACCCAGTACAGACACACCTCAAAACTGGAGGGCAGACGCCCCTGCCACTGGCCCCTCCCCCAGGACTCCCCGCCCCCAGGACTCCCCACCCCCAGTCTGGCTTCTCCAGCTTGGAAGCCTGGTCTAGCGGGGCCTCCAGGATGTTCTCGGCACTGTGGTTAAGAAATAGCTCGGACACCCCCAGCTCTAGCTTCTTGGGGACATTTCCACAGGACGTGGGGGGCCCCAAAGGTGCAGCGACAAGAGGAGAGCACAGGATCAGACCCCTGTTCCCCTCGTGCTTTCTGAGACCCCATGCCCTGTCTTTGAGGAGGTAGGAATCCAAAGGGGACACGGGGCCTATAACTTGCTAGGTGTGGCCATTGTAGGTATTAGGTGGGAGCTGGGGGGTTAGTCTGCCTCAGGGCTCAGGGGCCCCTCCAGAGAGAAGGAGGGCTGTCAGTGACCCCGTTCTGGCTCCCGTGGAGTGTACCATCTTCTGGCTCCTCTCATCCCCAGGACTCCCGTCCCAGGCAGAGATTCTCCTACTGCACAGCCGCGTGGCTTCCAGCCTCTCAGTGCGTGTGACGCTGCGTGGTGCAGAGCGTCAGCTGGATGCTGCCCTTGGCCTGGAGGGCCCGGTCACCAGCGCCCCGGGCAGCCGGCTCCGTGCCAGCCTTGGCCACACGGTGCCCGGCCTCAGGCGCTGGGGCCTCCCCTTCTCCGTGAACGGCCGCGGGCACTTGCAGGTGGGTGAGGGGGCTGGGCCCGGGCCCCGTGGGGGCAGTGGGCCTGAGGGACACCCACAGCTTTGCTTCTCCCAGAGCGTGGGACCCAGTCTGGCGGTCGCGCTGGTGGTGAACGTGGATGGCGATCAGCTTCGTGTAGCCCTGGAGAGAAGCGGAGCCGGCGGCCACTGGGGGCTGGCCCTGGGGCTGCACCGTGGCCTCTCAAGGTTCCAGGTAAGTGACCCAAGGTCCCCATTTGGGCTGGGCCCACTGCCTATGCAATTTCTCTAGTCACCTTCCCAGGTCCCACCAGCTTGCCCCTCCCACCTCCCTAGCCCCTCCCACTAGCTTGCCCCTCTCACCATCCCAGCCCCTCCCACCTTCCCTCCCAGCCTCTCACCAAATTTCCCATCCTCCTTTCCCATCCATCCTTTCTCCTTTCCTCCCACCCTCTCCTCCACCCTCCCTTCCTTCCTCCCCACCCTGCCTTCTACTCTTCTTCTCTGTCTTCTGTCCACTTGTCCTCCTGTCCTTCTGTCAACGCTCCCTCCCCTGCCCTCATAAATGGAAGTGTATTTGAGGCAACTCCCTCAGAGGCGCTCTGGGTCTATCTAGTAAAATGAAAACTGCTGAGACTCTCACCCTTCAGCTCGTGTTCTGGGTTACCTCCCCTGGAGAAACCTGGAACACTAGACAAGGAAACACACACACAGCTGTCTTTTGCATTGTTCTCAACAACAAAAAGCAGGAAACCACCTCTGGGCCTGGCACAGGTGTGGCTAAACCATCCAAAGTGTGTGTGTCAGGGTGAGTGAGCCAGGCGTGCAGCCCAAATCCAGCCTGCTTCATCACTTAGCAATTGTGCAACTTTAGTCCAGTTGCTTACTCTTTCTGTGCCTCAGTGTTCTCATCTGCAAAATGGGACTGTTAGTAATCCCTGCCTCCCATGTTTACCTTGAGGATCAGAGGAGGAACCAGTTAGAACCTGGCACACAGGTTACTTCTGTTTTTTTCTGGTTACTTCTGTTTTTGACGATTCTGTGGGTTAGCACTTAGGTCTGCACAAACTTCTCTTTGGGGGTTATCTTCCCAGGGAGGCCTTCACAAAGGGAGATGGGGTCAAGCTGGATCTCAGTACTCTGTCCAGGGTTAAGATCGGGGAGAAACACCTCATGCCTACACATGCCTCCTACCCACCCTGCTGGTCTCCCTAGGTCAACTGCAGTGGAGACGCTTCGCCTGCCCAGCTGTCAGGGCTCTGCTGGGGGGATGTCACTGGGTGGCCTCATGAGGTACAAGGGTCTCTGTCACAGGCAGGGCAGGGTGGGAGATGGTGGTCTGCCTCCGGGGGGGTGGGGTGGGCACAGGGTGAGCACCAGGGGCTGCCTGCTGGATGGCTTGGGCCTGTGGCCACTGCCAGGCCGACCCACATGGTCCCCTCCTCCAAGCCCTCCATGTCCCCAGTAACATGCATCTGGGCTCCCAGCCCTGAGGGGACCCAGCCCAACCTGACAGCAGATGGATGGTCCCTTCTGTAAGCACGCTTAGACAGTGACCCAGAATCCAAGTGTTTCAAGCCAGCCTCTGCCACGGGGAGCTGGGCTGGTGACAGGCATATCTGGGTCTTTCGAGGGAGACAGACCGTGGGGCTCACAGGCACACATGCTGCCCAGGCTGGGGCACAGCACAGCTTAAGTAGCTCCGAGCTCTCCCGGGCCAGGGTGCAGGTGGATAGTAGGTCCTCTCCTTCGAAGGCAAGGCATGACTGGGAGACCTGAGCACAGGGCCTGGACTCCCTGATCTCCAGCGGGGCCCTGTGGCTCCTGGGCCAAGAGCTGTGGGTGAACTGGACATGGGGCGACCACTGAGGTTGCCTGCAGACCTTGTCAGTGCTGCCCTGTGGGCAGCTGGGTGGGCAGCTTGTGGTAGGCCTGGCTCAGCTGAGCTCTCAGTCCAGTTGGCTCTGGGGGGCCAGCCAGTGAGCATAGCCCTGAGGACGGCCGGGGGGAGGAGAAGGACAGAGGTTTTTCTGCTCCTGAGGATCTGCTCCGGGACCAGGGAGACATGAACCTGGAGGTGCTGAGTGGATGCTGCAGGGTGTCTGGCCTGGGGCACTGCCTGGAGGCCCTGGGAGCTGGTGCTGTGGGCTCACCGCCTGGCTGTCCAGATAGAGGGAGCATGGCCTCCTTAGGGAGGACTGTTTCTGCCAGCTTCATCTCTGTGAGCGTAAAAGATGCAGTACTTTCATGCCTCCAGCTTGGCAGTGGTAGCAGCTCCACCCAGTACAGGGACCAGAAAATCAGACCAACACAACTTCCTGCCCAGACCTGCCACTCACCTGCTGTGTGACTTTTAGCCAGACGTTAACCTCTCTGAGCCTCAGCCTCGTCATCAGTAAACTGCAGGTGGCAACACCTACCTTACACTGTCGAGCATGAAATGGGCCAACGCATGTCAGGTGCCATCTCAATTTGGTATCCTCTCTTTTGGCATGGTTTCAGCTACCAGGGAATCATGATCTCATTTTACAGATGTGGACACTGAGGCTCAAGGAGGTGAAGTCACCTTCCCAAGGTCACACAGTGGCCTGAATGGCAGGAGGGTTAGCCAAGAGAATTGAGGATCAGGATTGAAAGGGTCTTAATGAGCTAGACAGATGGGCTGCCTCCCCCACAGAGGAAACTTAAGACCGAGGGGGCACGTGGAGTTAGCAGCTACACCTGTGAGAAAGACTCAGGGCTGGGGCGCGAGGGTGACTTCTGCAAAGACTAACTGTGCGGGAGGGTTAGGACAAGAGCCATGAATGGACGGCCCCTCCCTCCGAGAGCCGTGGTCTGGAATTCCAGGAAAGGGCTGGAAATCGGGCTTTGCTTAGTCCTAGAGCAGGTCAGCAACATCCAGGCAGGAGAATCCGTGGGCTGCGCTCCGTGGGCGGCCACCCCGAGCTCCATGGCTCCTCTGTGGCCTCCATTTAGCTGTGGTGGGGGTGATACGTGCATTCACCCTGTTGTCAGTGGTGCTGTCCCCACGCCAGGTGGACAGAAGAGCACTGGGTGACGGGAAAGGGCTGAGAGCAGCTCCTGGTTCTGTCACGGGCGTGCAGACACTCCAGGACCCCCAGGTACACTACTTAGAGATGCAGTGACTTCCATTCGAGGCGTTAAGAGGGACGTGTCCAGACCAGAGAGGTTGAGAGGCCCAAGGTTCCATTATGGAAAAGAGAGGAGGAAACGGGAGGGAGGACCCAGAGGCCTCATGGGGAGCGGGGGAGCGGGCATCAGGGGCCCGAAAGTGCTCTGAACGGTCCAATTTCTTGACTCCCTGGGAGGCCGGTTTCAGCTCTTCAGAGAGAAGTGCTTCACGGGAGCATCACCTGTTAAGGGGGGTGGTGGGTGCCCCTGGGGGATGGGGGCTCCCTTGACCACCTGTGGACAGGCAGACGGTGGGCACGCTTGGTGGGGTGTTGTAGGGACACCTGCTTGGGCTCACCTGGCCTTTCTTGGTGGCAGAATCCAGCCGTGCTGATCTTGAATGGCTCCTTCCTGGTCCACGCCTTTGGGGCCAGCCTGGCGGCTCAGGTGTCTTCTGGGGGCACTTTCGCCCGGGCGCACGTCCACACAGCCTGCGGCCGCCATGCCTACCTGGACACCAGCCTCCAGCACACATGGCCTCCACTTCAGGCGCTGGGGGTGCCCCCCGACAACCACATCCGAGTGTCCATAGGGGGAGACGAACCCCCCAGGGCCCAGCTGGAGGTGGCCCTGGGCCCATGCACCCTGACTGCCCATGGGGACGTCAGGACAGAGGCCAACGCCACACGCAACTGGACCCTGGCCCTGGTGAATCACTGCCCCCTGCTGGAGGTAAGCCCCCCACCGGTCAATGTAGGTTCCCACCTCCCTCCACAAGTTATTAACCGCCTGCTGTATGCCCAGCTCTGCACTCAGCATGAGAAACTTTAGTCTTTTTTTGCCGTTGTCACTTGAATTGGGGGACTCGTTGACTACAAAGCTTTGAGCCAAAAATGGGACCGGAACTGAATTTTCTCCCCTTTTGCAAAGGGCCTTCCTGAGACACTGGTTCCCTTCCTTTCTGGGGCTCAAGTTGATTCTGTTCTCACTTCCCCCATTCCTGGGGTTAAGGCTCCCGGAGTAAGAATGAGAATAGCACGAAGCAGCAGCTGATGTTCATCAGGCACATGTGCTGAGTGCCCTCTGAGGCCCCTTAAATCCTCACCCCCGGGAGGAAGGGGCTGCTTGTACCCCTCCTTTCATCCCCATCTTGGGTCCCTGCCCCTATGTGGGGTGCGTCCTGGGTTCCAGGGGAGCAAGTTGCTTAAGGTGTCTGCCCTCCAGCCAGTGAACATTGATGTTAGTGATGTATTTCCAATAGCCGGTGCTTTCTGGGTGCCTGGCTCTGGGCTCACAAGTATTAACTTACTTACATCTCCCAGCAACTTATGATGCTATAAATCAACTCCCATTTTAGAGATGGGTAAGCTGAGGTTGCAGGTTGGAACAACCGAGTTAGTGGTGGAGCCAGAACTTGAGCCCCCACCTCTCGATGGGATACCCTTGGTATCAGTCACCTTGCAGAGGGAGGTGCTGATAGAGTTCAAGCCGTGGGTCCACCACTGCCCTCTTCCCACCCAGGCCCGTCTCCAGCTCCCCCTAAATCCGACCACTTTCCGCATATTCCAGGCAACTGGAATCCCGCAGGCCCTGCACTCCGAGGGCCGCCTGAGCTGGGGACCCTGTGAATTCGACCTGGCTGCAGGCCTCCGCAGTGACCACGGAGACGCCCACCTGCAGCTGGCCCGCACCTGCGGGGCCCAGCCTTCTGCCCTGGGGCACCTGACCCACTCCGTGCCCCTTCTGGGTCGCCTGGGCCTGCCGCCCGGGAGCACCGTCAGCCTGACTGCTTGGCCCGGCCCTCCCACCAGCCGCGGCTCCCTGGCCCTCCAGATGGGGCCGTGCCAGCTGCGGGGTGCGCTGGAGCAGCAAGCTGAGAACCAAAGCACGTGGACACTGGCCACTGAGCCGGGCTGCCCGCTGCTGGAGGTGCGTATGGCGGGCCAGCAAGGTGACTGGAGAGCCAGCTTCCAGAGCCCCTGTCAGCGTGAGGCCTGGGCCTGGCTGACGCTCCCCTCCAGGGGCTTCCCAAGACCCCAGCTACTATTTCCCAAGAACCCTGTCGGATACTTGGTTCCTCTTATCTCTAATCCCTCATTCCCATTCGGCAGATGAGGAAATCGAGGCTGGGAGATTAGAGGCACGCTGTGAAACTAAAGGACCACAGATTCAGAATACAAATTCTGAATATAAATTTTTATAAAAGTCCTTCTTCTTAGTAAAATTCTGAGAGCAGGAAGGGAATGAGGGAAGCTGTCCTCAGCTGACAGTGGGGAACAGTCACATCTTGGTTTCATAACCTGTTAAAAACCACAGGCTGGTTTTATCTGAGCGGAGAGATGGTCTGAGAATTGTCCCGTGATGTTTGGGGAAGGGGAATCCCTGACGCTGGAGTCTGGGTCAGCAGACAGGACTGGTGCCCTCGTCTGAGTGGGAGAGGTCCCTCCCCTGTCTCCTGACGGAGCTTCCTGGGCACAGAGGCAGGGTCTGGTCCACTCGGCATCCCTGAGCATAGGGCTGGGCGCCCACAGATGCTCTGTCAGTGTTAATCAGGTCAACACAGGATTGGGCCATGAGAGAGTAGAGCATCACGGGATAAAGCAGGCCTGCCCACTAGAACTTTCTATGATGATGGAAATGTTTCATTCTTTGATATCCAGGACAGGAGCTGCCAGCCATGTGTAGCTTAAAATGAGCTCACTAGTGCTACAGAAGAACCTGAATTCTTTCTTTTACTTGATTTTAATTTAAATTGAACCAGCCCCAGTCTGAAGCATAGACTGAAGACAGATCAGGTTCAAACCTTGGCTCTGCTACTTACTAGCTATATGACCCTGGGCAATTACTTCGCCTCTTTGAGCTTCAGTTTTCCCATCTGTAATATGGGGATATTAACTACCTATTTCAGAGCCATCAAATAGGATGAAAAGAGAACATTCTTGTGAATTACTTAACATGAGGCTGTGCGTGTACTGAGTGTTCTATGATGGACAATTGTTGTGTATTATGATTGCTGTTGCAGTCTTGTTGTTACCGTAACGGGGGAGGGGCACAAGTTGGTAGGCAGGGCTGGAGGGGTAAGAGGGTAGAAGATGGAGAATCAGGGTCACTCCTGATGTGGGACCACCTTCCGACCCCGCTCTCTGTGGTCCTGCAGGGCCTGGGCCTCCCAGCAGGGATGCAGCTCAGCGGCTCTCTGCAGGCCTCAGGTAGGGAAGCAGAAGCTTCAGGGGTCCTCGCAGCGGCCGGCCAGACTGCCTCCCTGACCTTGGCGGTGGCCCTGCACCCATCCGAGGCCACACTTCGAGCGAAGATGAGGCACACGCTGCCTTCACTGCACTCCATTCCCCCAGAGACCTCGCTGACCGTCCAGCTGGGGTGGGAGGCCGGGCACCAGCTGGGCCTGGAGCTGCACGCTGGGGCCTGCGAGCTTTGGGGCAGCGGCGAGCTGCAGCTGGACCCCTGGCTGCAATGGCAGGTGCTGTCCGAGAGCTCCTGCGAGGCCCTGCAGGTAGGTGTGCCAGGGGTGAGCACGGGGGGTGGGCACCAGGGTCTCCAGGGGACAGGACAGGGGCCTCCTTTCTGACCACTGCCAAAACCAGAGAGATCGGGTGAACCCTGGAGGGATGGACTCCTCAGATACTTATTGAGGATCTCCTCTGTGCCCTGGACGTACACCCATAAACAAAGCAGAGATGAATGCCTGCCTGGGGCAGACTGGCAACCCCCAGAATAAATCACTGAACTGTGGAGTGTATTACACAGTGGTGAGGGCTAAGGGGAGAGAGAAAGTGGGAAAGGGGGGCATAAAAAACAGGGCAGATATTGCAATTTTATAGTCGGTCAAGATTGGCCCCAAAGACAGGATGACGTTTGAGCACAAACTTGAAGGAGAGGAGGGAGTAGCATTGTTTTGTGTCTGGGGAAAGGGTATTCTAAGCATGGCCAGTGCAAAGGTCCTGAGGCAGGGCTGGAGAGGGAAGGGCATTCTCTAGGACTGGGGTCAGCAAACCATCTTTATAAAAGTTCATATAGTAAATATCTTTGGCTTTGCAGGCCATTCAGCCACTGTTGTAACTGTTCAGTGCTGCTATTGTAGTACAAAGCGCCATAGACAATATGCACTATGTGGGTGTGTCTGTGTTCCAATAAAGCTTTATTTACAACAGGCAGTGGGCTGGATGTGGCCCGTGGGCCACTGTTGGCTGACTCCTGTTTTATAAAAAGCCCGTGGGGTGGGAGCACACTTGGATTCAGGATCCATCACAGAGGACCGGATAGAAGTTGCATGTGGGTGTGAGAAAAAGAGAGGAGTGGACGGCACTGTGCTTTTGTCGTAGGTGATGAGAGGGCTGGGGCTGCTGTTCCCCGAGTGGGGAGAATGGTGGATGGAGGAGGAGGGTTGTGGAAGTGGTGTCACCAACTCCAGGCCTATTTTGGATGTGTTCAATTTGACAGGGCTCTTAAACGCTCAAGTGGAGATGTTGGGGGCAGCTCTCGAGTCAGGAGGTCGGCTGTGGTCTGGACGGGAGGGCTCCACCTCTAGGTGGTCACATTTAAAGCCACAGACTGGCTGAGATGGCTGTGGGGTGGGTGGAGACTAAGCGATCAGGCTGCAGAGCTGGACGGATGAGAAGGAAGTGGCCAAGGGTACCAAGAAGAACAGGCCAGGAGGAGGAGAAACCCCAAGGCAGAAGGCTGGGGAGGAAAGGGTTCCAAGAGGAGGGAAGGGTTACCAGGGTCAAACGCTGTGTCAGACAGGTGGAGAGTTGGGCAGCCGATCTGGGTGCTGGGAAGGCCACCTTTGAGGCCAGGAAGCGCCGGACTCTGAATGGCAGTTCTGCCCCTTGTCTCTGGTGACCTTGAGCAAATCACTGTTCCTCCCTGGGCTTCAGTTTCATCATCATAAACGGGGTGCAAAGGCCTCCTCCAGTCTCAGGATTAGATGAAACCGCACTGCCGACGTGCTCTGGGATGTGCTGGCGGGAGCAGCCGAGGGAGATGCCCGCGTGGGCCAGCCTTGCAGCCTGCTTCCTGGACAGGCTCCCGTCTGCCTCTTGGCAGCAGGTGTTGAGTTCTGTGCGCCTGGGAAGGCGGAGGGGATGGGGGAGGAGAGGTGGGGAGATGCACGTTCGCAGCTGCCAGTGGTTGGAAGACTCTTGGCCAGTTGGTTTCACAGGATGTGGTTCTCTTGGGTATAAAGATGCGATCCTCGTAGTCTGGGGAGGTGGAAGGGGGTGGGGGAAGCTCGTTGAACAGTGCAGGGCTACCGATGTGGGGAAATTGGGCGCTCTGGGAACCTGATCAAAGTCACAAACCCTCTCCTGTAGAGACTCTCGTGGGCACATGCCCCATTTTGTGGTCAGTTCAAGGGGGATTATAGGACCCCTGATGCCCACTTGGGACCCCACCCTAGTTAAGAAGCCCTGCTTCCATCTCCTTAAACCCCTCCAGGCCCTGGGGGTCCCGGGCCGAGTGGATGGCTCTGGCTACATCATGGTGAACTCCATGGCCGTGGACGCCCAGGTGCTGGTCATCGTGGATGCCAACACACTACGGGGGCTGCTCGTCCTCAATACCACTGAGGTGAGGGTGTGGATGGGTAGGGTACCCAGGGTGGCCTGGGAAGGGGTGCTGAGGCCATGTGCTCCCGAGGCCCGAGGAGAAGCATTTGGATACCCGCTGAGCTCCAAAGAGGACCCTGGCAGATGAGAGCGTCAAGGTCCATGAGTAGAGGAATGAGGCTTCCAAGGAGAAGTCCCTCAGCTGCCCCTTCCCCTTCCTAACTCCCCAGGAGCCACAGCTCATACGACTTCTTTAATGTCATGTTCATGGAAGCACACAGCGTGCTCCCTTTTGCATCTGCCTTGTTTTGTTTGACATTATGTTTGTGAGATTCACCCACGCTGTGTTGATTATCCTTTTTCACTGATGTATAGTATTCCATGGTGTGCCTCTGTCACAATTCATCTATCTGTCCTATCCATTAGCACTTGGACAGTGTCCAGTTTCTTATTGTATATTATTTTATTTAATCACATACGTGTTTTTTATTTTATTTTAAAAATGTTTTTATTGTGGTATAATATGCATAACAGAATTCACCATCTTAACCGCTTTTTAGTACACAGTTCAGCGGTATTCAGTATGTTCACATTTTTGTGCAAACATCACCACCATCCATCTCCAGAACTCTCTTCATCTTGCAAAACTGAAACTCTATACCCACTAAACAATAACTCCTCATTTTCCCCTCCCCTGAGCTCTGTTGATTTCCTTCCTTTTTAAGGCTGAATGGCATTGCATTGGGTGGATGGACCACATTTTGTTGATCCATTTATTCATCAGTGGACACTTGGGTTGCTTCCACCCTTTGGCTGTTGTTACGAGTGCTGCTGTGAACACGGGTGTACAAACATCTCTTCATGATATCTCACACGAGTCTTGGTTTCTCTTGCTCTATTGTAGACCCAGCAGGAGGTGAACTTGCTGCTCACACACAACCTGCCTCAGCCCTTGGCCCTCCCAGCCCGGGTCCTGCTGGACCTGACCGCCGAGAGGCTCGGGCCCAGCTACAGACACACCCTGCGGGTTGGAGTGGACGGCAGACAGGTGGGGGCTCTGCTGGCGGGGCCTTGGGGGGCTGGGGGCTGTGGGGACGGCCCAGCCCAATGGCCCCGGTCCCACAGTCATCCACCCTGACAGGTGTCTGAGGAGCTGACCTTCACTAGGTGGCCGGAGCACATCTCCCTAGACTGCACGTTCCAGCACAACATCCCCACGCTGCAGACGCTGTGGGTGGAGGACAAGCTGGGCCTGCAGGTCAGCCTCGGCAAGTACCAGTGATAGTGGAAATCATTCATTCATTCATTCATGCAACAAACCTTTTTGGAAATACCTCGGAGACGAGGGGATGGTAGAACAAGGTTCAGACCTCCCTCTGAGCCTCAGTCTCCTCATCTGGAAATTGGGGATGCTAATACTCATTTTGCTTGCCCAGCCATGCCCCCCGGGGCTGTCACACATTCTCCTCCTCCAGAGCTCCCCGCATTCCCAGCAGACCTGGCGCTTGTCCTCAGCCCTCTTTTTCCCCGCTTTCCACACACACTCCCTTCATGGGCTCATCCAGTCTCACATCGGTGCCATCTCTGCACTGCCATGTCCCCCATTTCTCCCTCCACTGAACCCCAGACCCGTAGACCCACCTGCCTGCTGTATCTCCACTCAGATGCCTGGCAGGCACCTCCGACTTGACTGTTCCAAACCAGACAGGCCGACCGCCCCCCGACCTGCCCCTCCCCGTCTCCCCATCTTGGCAAATGGCACCTCGTCCATCGTTCCAGTCGTGCAGTCAAACCCTTGAAGTCAACCTGGATTGACCAGCCTCCACCAAGGAGCCCCCCAAGAGTCAGCTCATAAGCACAAAAGACTCTCCTATCACCCAGGAAATTCTAAGGGACTTAGGAGCTCCATGTCAGATGCTCCTGTCACCCCCATCACTCAAGAATTTACAAGGGTACAGGGGCTCTGAGTCAGGAACTGGGGTCAAAGACCAAATATTAGCAGGAACCGGGGACAGAGACATCTATATCTACATCTTTCTTATTATTTCACACCCTTCCTAGCCTCTTCCCAGCTTTCTCTTTTCCATCATCTTCCCATTGTTTGACACGTGACGCCTTTGACCTCGTCCTGGTCTGTCTCCCACTGCTGGTGTTTAAGCTCCACGGGGTCAGACATTTCTGTCTGTCGTGTGCATGACAGAATCCCTAGGTTTAACGGGGCCCAGCGTGTAGTAGGTGCTCAGTCAGCATCGTTGAATGATGCAGTGACACTTCCCACTTTATAGAGTGGGTGACATAAAGCAGTGAGGGGCCTCGCCACCTGTTGCCACGCACTGCGTGTTCGGCCAGTGATGGCGGCTGTGCTGTTGTGGCTTCAGTGATTAACTTACGTACCTATGGTGGGGAGGTTGTGAACTCAAAGGCCTTTGAGGGCCAAGTTGTATATTTTTAACTTTTTGAAAAAATTAAAAAAAAATTTTATTGTTAACTTTTTTATTGTGGCAAAATATGTATTGACCATTTGAACTATTTTAAAGTGTACAATTTAGGGGCATTTAGTACATTCATAAATTTGTGCAGCTACTCTCTAATTCAGAACGTTTTCGTCCCCCCAGATGGGAACCCTGTACCTGTTAGCAGTCACTCCTCAGCAGGCAGAGCCCCTCGCCACCAGCAAAACAGCACACGTGCAGTTGGCCAGGTGTAACCCAGTTGTTCCTCCAAGCTGCTTCCTTGAAGGGGTCCTGGTTCTTCCCATCCCAGCGGCATGGGTGGTACAAACCCCCAGGGTTTGTGGGAGCTGGTGCCAGCTGGGCTGGGCTGACGCTCTCTGTGCAGGGTGGTCCAGCATCTCCTGGGTGTCATTCCAGGTCTCCGTGGACGTTCACGACAGTGACTCTGGCTTTGAGAATTCGGGACGCGTCTCGGCAGGGGCCACGTCTCTGAACTACTCCGTGAGCTGCCGTCACCGCGATGGGCGCCTGGAGCTTTCTGGCTGGAGTGAGCACGACAGCCAGGCCCTGTGGCAGGCGGGGTTCCCGGCAGAGGCCCGCATCAGCGCCGAGCTGCAGACACGCGGTAAGACAGCCAGGCACTGCCCCCGGATGAGAGCTGGCTTCCCCCATGTGGGGACTGCCCGCCAGCCTCAGGCCCAGTTGACCCTGAGCTCCAGGACTAACCAGGACACCCTTGGCCTTGGAGCCTCACTCCTAAGGGAGAGTCTGTTCACTTCCCAGGGCTGCCAAAGCAACGTACCATAAACTGGGTGGCTTAAAACAACAGAAGTTTATTCTCCCGCAGTTCTGGAGGCCGGAAGTCAGAAATCAGGTGTCAGGGCCATGCTCCTTCCAAAGTCTTCAGGGGAAAATCCTTCCTTGCCTCTTCCAGCTCCTGGTGGCCCCAGGTGTGCCTGGGCTCGTGGCTGCGTCACTGCAATCTCTGCCCCTGTGTCTCTGCCTCTTCTCTTCTTTCTATGAGGATGCCAGTCATCGGATTAGGGCCCATCCTAATCTAGCACCTCATCTTGGCTTGATTACCTCTGCAAAGACCCTATTTCCAAATAAGGTCACATTCACAGGTCAGGGACTTAGGACTTCAACATAATTTTTAGGGGGAAACAGTTTAACCCATATTGGAGGAGGAAGGGAAGATGACAGTAATAAGAGCCACCATTGATTGAGTGCTTACTGCATACATACCAGGCAAGTCCTCAATACACAGGAGCTAAGGGAATCTGCTCAACCATGCCATGCACACCAAGGGAAAGTTGAAGCCCCTAGTGGGGCCTTTGGGCCCTCAGGATCCACACCCTAACCTCTACAACCTCTCTCCTGGCCCCTGCTCATTCCACTCCTTGATATTCCTCCAACGCATGAGGCTTGCTCCTGCCTCGGGGCCTTTGTACAGGCTGTTCCCTCTGCCTGGAATGCTCTTCTCCACAGTCACTCTCTCACCTCCTTTGGGTATTTCTCACATGTCGTCTCCTCAGTGAAGCCTTGCCTGCTCCCCGTATTTATTTGCACCCCCACCTCTCTCCAGCTCTCCCCATCCCTCTCCCTGGCTTTGTCATTCTAACATACTGTGTAACTTACTTTTTTTTTATTGACCATATTCCTTATGCTGTATATCACATCCCCGTGGCTTACTTATTTTATTTATGTATGTATTTATTTATTTATTTATTTTTGGCTGTGTTGGGTCTTCGTTTCTGTGCGAGGGCTTTCTCTAGTTGCGGCGAGCGGGGGCCACTCTTCATCGCGGTGCGCGGGCCTCTCACTGTCGCGGACTCTCTTGTTGCGGAGCACAGGTTCCAGACGCGCAGGCTCAGTAGTTGTGGCTCACGGGTCTAGCTGCTCCGCGGCATGTGGGATCTTCCCAGACCAGGGCTCGAACCCGTGTGCCCTGCATTGGCAGGCGGATTCTCAACCACTGCACCACCAGGGAAGCCCCTAACTTACTTTTTAAATATCTTTATTTCTCATTGCCTGTCTTCCACTCACCCCACAGTAGAATGTACACTCCACAAGGACAGGGATGATCTTTGTTTGCAGAGTGGCAGATAGTAGGTGTTCAATTAATCATCTGTTGAGTGAATGTGTGAACGTATGAGAGAGGGGTTAGTAACACCATCCCCATTCTTCAAGGGAGGAACAGAAGTGCAGAGAGGTTGGGTCACTTGTTCCAGGCCACACAGCTGGTTAATGATGAATCCAGGCAGTATGACTCCAGAGCCACCCTCTGACCCCTGTGTAGATTGCGGAGATCAGGATCCCTGTGTGTCCCCAAGTCCCTTGGGTCATCTTCTTCTGGTCTCAAACTCTTCCATCCTCGGCTCTCAGCATCCTGTGGGGTGAGCGGGGGCCTGGATCAGACAGGGGACTGTCTCAGTGTGCGCTGACCTCACAGACTGCTCTGAGGAAGGGTCTGTAGGGGGTGTGGGGGGAAAGTAATAGGACAGTCGTCCCAGGGATAATTTCCACACTCTAGTTCCCCGGGGCCAGGAGGCCTGGTGTGCTGGCCTCCAGCCAGGGTGACCTCTCACCCCCTACCCACTGCCGTCTCAGTCCCTCGGGGGGCGTTTTCTGCCGGGCATCAACATTCTTGGTGACTTCCCACAATCTGGAACCTCCCCGGGCAAGAGGACTTGGTCCCCTTCAATGTGTGTCCCCTCGCTCCTCATGCCCCCACACACACATAGTAGGTGCACGTGGTTGAACATTGCATAATGAAGGAAGGCAACGACCCCTTCCTGAGACCTACTATGTGCCCCACGCACAGGTGTTCGCAGATGTGGTATCTCAGTTGATCTTGGCAATGTCCCTCCAGGTGGGTGGGCTGTGCCCACCTTATAGGTGAGAAGATTGAGGCTCAGAGCTGCCAGGCTTGTCTGTGTCTGCCAGAGAGGGCCACCCACCCTGCTGGGCCCAAGTGGCAGGTGATGGGGCTGGGCCAGATCCTGGACTCTCCTTTTCTGGGGAGTTTTTACCTGCTGCGAAGATGAGGGGCAGCCCAGCTGAGAGGCAGGGGACTGGAAGAGATGCCCCCGTGGGATGGGAGGGGACACAGACCCTCCAGCCTGGGCCAGGCAAGCTGCAGGTCAGTATTATTTGATATTGATTTGATATTTGATTAACCCTGAAGAGAAGCATCATTGGTTTGTTCATTCCCTCAACAAGTACTGGACACCTGTGATGTGTCTGGCTGGGGCTGTGCTAAGTGCTGGGGTTATAGCAGGGAATGAAACAGACTAAAGGCCCTCCCGTCATGGAGCTGACCTTCTGGCAGGGGTGGGAGCAGGAAGGGCTGGGAGGTACTTTAGATGGGCAGTCATGGAAGGCTCCTTGGAGGAGTTGTCCTATCAGCAGCGACTCCAATGAGAGGAGCTGGCCAGGCCAAGACTGGGGGACGCCTCATGACAGATGAAGTCACTGGGACTCAGAGAGGTGAAAGACTTGCCCAGGGTCAATCCCGCTGGTATCCTCAGGGTGCGACCCTAAACTGGGAAGGGAGGTGAACCCCAGTCCCTAGCAGCCTTTGCCATTCTCTGCCTTTAGAGACCCAGACCCAGGCCCATGTGGTCCTCCGAGGTGGGGATGGTGGGATCAGCGTGGACGTGGCAGCCCTGGTGGCCTGGCCGATGAACGGCCCTCTGGAGCTGGTGGTGAATGTCAGCCACACGGTGCCCGCTCTCCGGAGGCTGGGCCTGCCCTTCGCCAGCCAGGTGAGGAGTGGGTGGCCAGCCTGGGCAGGGGCAGGCTCCCTCCTAATTCTCTCAACTCCCATCCTGTTCCCGGGAGCAGAGGACCACTGTGTGCACGATTGACCGGGATGCTCTTGCCTTGTGTCTCTCCAGCACTTTACAGTTTGTAAAGGCTTTATTAATAATAGTAATAATTGTAACCAGTGTCTACTGAGTGACCTCTGTATTCCCAGCTGTGGGGCTGGTGTGGACTGGCCCCCTGCATCTCTGTGTTCCAGTACCTGGTGCTGTGTCCTTTCCGCCCTTCCACTTTTTAATCAAAATCAAAGCTCAGCTTCCATTTGTAGAGCGCCTACTGCGTGCTCGGCACCAGTCTAAGGGTTTTATATGCATTGACTCATCTCCTGACACCCCAGCGAGAGGCAGAGCGGCACAGTTGTTACGGAATGCCGTCTCCGGAGGTCAGTCCCAGCTCTGCCATTTGCTGGCTGTGTGGCCTTGGGCAAATTCCTTAGCCTCTCTGTGCCCTCCATCTCCTCATCTGTGAAATGGGGATAATAATTGTATCGATAATGTGGGGGTTGTGAGGATGGAGTCAGGAATACCAGTAATGCACCTGGGACGGTGTGTGGCCGGAGCAGATGCTTTAGAAGCTTTTGCTGCTCTGGTGGTGGTGGTGATGGTGGTAACTGTAATCATCATCATCATCTCTGGGTCACACATGAGCGCCTAGGTGACCTGCCCAAGGTCACATAACAAGTAGACATCAAAGTAGGGACTCAGGCTTGGTACGGGGCCCTTCCCTGAGATGCTCCTCGCCAACAACCTCTGAGAAAGGAAATGTGCTGTGGCCCCACTGCATGGGGCCATGTCCCAGCCACTGTCGTTTGGTGTGAACTCACCTTGCTTGGCTGGGCCCTCCCACTCCCCCATGAGTCACAGAGCGCATGCATCAAAGCCTCTTTTCCAACCTCCTGTTTTGGATTATCCAGCAATCCCCCTGCCCCTCACTCCACTCTGCCATGGGAGGAATCCTGGAGGGCCAAGATGTCACTCTTCACGCAGAGGGTCTGCGTCACTGTAACCCACAGCGGAGCAGCCCGAGCTCCCTTCTCCCCTGACTTCATCTGAATCCCCTTTTACTGGCCTCAGGAACGGGTGATGCGAGACCCGTGGGGAGGTCATTCTTTGCCGACGTCAGGGGCGCAGGTCTGCACTGGGGGCCCACAGTAGGCAACCTGGGCTGCAGTGAGGGAGCCGGTCCAGGCCCTGCCCAAGGGTCCTCACCGTCCAAGAGGTTGTTAGATGGGGCCAGGCCTGATGGGCGTCTGCCACGCCAGGCTGGGGGGACAGGGACATGCTGGGGCTGTGGAGCATGGCCTGGCCTGTGAGGGTCCTCAGCCCCCTACCCTCCCCACACCTCACAGCCTGCTCCCCCCCCCCACCATCCCTCTTCAGCTCATGTTCTGGGAGCTCTGGGCAGAGGAGGAGATGAGTTCTTCCCTGCAGCTGACCTGTGATTCTCAAGCCTGCCTGGTCTTCAACGTCCGTGGCCAGAACCGGGCGCTCAGGTGAGGGGTTCTCTACACTCTGGGGGCCCTGAGAGGAGAGGAATGGGTGAGGGAGACCACAGCTGAGCACTCCTGACCTACAGCCCCACTGCACAGGTGTGACAAGGGAGGCTCAGAGAGGCCAAGTGACTTACCCAAGGTCACACAGCTAATAAAATATCTTTGACCTCTGGGGGCAGGACATAGATGAGGAGTTCTTGGTCTCACAAACTAAATGCATCCCAGGCCTCGAGTACATATTAGTAACTATTACGGCTCTTTAATCCAGGGACCTACTGGGTGCCGGGGTCGGGGGTCTTACAATCAGATGAAGTCAGGCGGCCAGTGGTTCTCACCTGGGGGCGAGTGTGCCCACCCAGGAGTGTTTGGCAATGTCTGGGGAAATGTCTGGTGGTTACGACTCTGCATGGGGTGCTACTGGCTCCTAGTGGGCGGGGGCCGGAGGTGCTGCCAGACTCCTATAACGCACAGGTCAGCCCACAACAGTGAATCGTGTGGCCCAAGGTGTCAGCTGTGCTGAGGTTGAGACACCCTGGTGTAGAGGCACCACCAGGCCAGGGCAGCCCCCAGGGCTGGCAGCAGTGGGGAGCCATGAACACCGCAGCCTGAAGAGGCAGGGAAGGGGTGCTGTGTGCACAGGGCTGCTGGGAGGGAACCCGGGTTTAAATCCCACCGTCCACTCTGCTGAGGCTCCACTGGCCAAGCCCGAGGGGGCCCATCGGTGCACCTGCAGAAGACGTGCCGCCCGGTACCACCCAGCCCCTGGGCTGAAGGGGAAACTGAGGGACTTGCCCAATGTCCCTGCTCAGGACCAGGCAGAGGCCAAGCTGGGATTCAAACTCAGGTCGCCTGGGGGCAGGCTGCAGCCCCGACCATTACACCCCATGGCCCTCAGGCCTCGGGGCGTGTGAATAGCCCTTTATCAGCTATTCTGCTGCTGTGTTCCTGCGTCTCCACCCCTCTGCTGGGGAGGTTGGCTTGGTCCTGACCCGGCCCTGGAGGCCCGGACAGGGTGCCCTCAAGCCAGGCCTCTCACATCCTCTTTCTTTCCAGCAAGGAGCTGCGGCTCTCAGGCCGGCATCACCTCCCCATCCTCCTAGGCTGCTGCCCCAGCAGAGCCTCAGCCTCAGCCAAGGTAACTGTGTCCCGGCCTCCCCTGAGCTCCTAACTGGTTCCAGATGCCCTGCCCGAGGCGGGTATGGGGAGTGTTAACACATCCACATCTGTCTGCCGGCTGCACAGGCCCCCGTGGGCGACTCTCGGAAACCCCTGGCTCCAGCTTTCCCAAACAGGCCCAGGTTTACATTCCTGGGCTAGCCCCTGCGGCCCCCAGCTGGGCCCACGAGACCCTTAGGAGCCAGGAGAGGCTTGCCCGCCTGGTGCCTGGCGCCGCCTCACCCGGCCTGGCACGCTCCCGGTCGCTGGATCAGATGACGCGGCCTTTGAGCTGAGCCAGCATCACCTCCCAGGTGTCCCGTCTGCTTTCCCACGGGTCTTTGCGTGTCTTCGTGCCCTGTGTCCACAAATCCCATTTTTACCTGGAACCCCCAGGATCTCCCGCACTCATGCATCTGCCCTGTGTGTAGCATCTGGAGGTCCTGGGGGAAGACAGGAGGACCCATGAGACCCATGATTCCCTCTCCCTCCGTCTGCCATTGTTTATTTCTGTCTGCCCCTCTTCCCCAAATCAGGAGATCCTGGAGGGTATGCCCAGCACCTGGCACAGGGCCCAGCACATAGTAGGTGCGTGTAGTGAATGAATGAAAGGAATGAATGAATGAATGACAGGATGTGTAAATGAGTGAGTGATTACAATCACCAACTGATCACTTCATTATCCCACCAGCCACCCAGTTTTGTTAAAAGCCCTCCCTGCCCTGGGCCAGGCTGCCTTTGTTTATAGAGCACCTACTGTGTGCCAGGCCCTGTACCCGCACATCGCACAGAATCTCAGTGCTCCCCAGATTTCACTGCACCATCATTCGGGGAACCTCTTAGTTTCCCCCTAATCTTTATTTTGAATAATTTCCAACCTATAGAAAAGTTATTGTAGGACAGTGGACATTTACCAATCGGTTTTTTCCCCAGTTTTATTGAGATGTAATTGACATACAGCACTGTATAACTTTAACATGTACAGCATACTCATCTGACTTACATCTATTGTGAAATGACTACGGTAAGTTTAGTTAACGTCCTCATCTCATAGAGATACAGAAAAAGAAAAGGAAAAATAATTTATTTCCTTGTGATGAGAACTCTTAGAATCTCCTCTCTTTTTTTTTAAATTAATTTTTATTGGAGTATAGTTGATTTACAATGCTGTGTTACTTTCGGCTGTATAGCAAAGTGAATCAGTTGTACATATACATATATCCACTTTTTTTTAGATTCTGTTCCCATGTAGGTCATTACAGAGCATTGAGTAGAGTTCCCTGTGCTATACAGTAGGTCCTTATTAGTTATCTATTTTATATATGTGTATATATCAATCCCAATCTCCCAATTTATCCCTCCCCCCCTTTCCTCCTTGGTAATCATAAGTTTGTTTTCTGCATCTGTGACTGTTTCTGTTTTGTAAATTGGTTCATTTGTACCTTTCTCTTCTCTTAACCACTTTCAAATATACCATCCAGCAGGGTTAACTGTAGTCATCCTGTTGTACATACATCTCTGGTATTTATCTTATATCACCAAGTGTTAATATCTTACCACACCTTTCTATTTATACTTACATATGTTATATACATTTGTATATTCGTACACGTATTTTCTGTATTATTGTGAGTTAATATTGAGTTGTTTCTGGAGGCATCTCTTTACTCCTAAATACTGCAGCAAGTATTTCCAATAACAAGGGTATTTTCTTGTATAACACAACAGAATTACAAAATTCAGGAAATTTAACATGTGACATAAAACCATTATCAAATATATGGTTCATCATAAAATTTCCCAGTGTCGCAATCATTCTTTTGCAATAACGTTCTTTCGAGCGGTTTTGTTTTGTTTGTTTTAAATCCAGAATGCAGTTCAGGATCATCCAGGGTATTCAGTTTCTTAATCTAGAAATTCAGTTTCTTAATCTGAAATCTCTTTAGTTTCTTAATCTAGAACAGAGGTCTGTAAACTTTTACTGTAAAGGGCCAGATAATAAATATTTTAGCCTTTACACCCAATACCCTCTTTGTTGCATCTACTACTATTGTAACAAAAGAGCAGCAATAGACAATATGTAAATAAAATGGGCATTGTCGTGTTCCAATAAAACTTTATTTACAAAATCAGGCTGTGGGCCAAATTTGGCCCAAAGACTGACCCCTGATCTAGAAATTCTCTTCCCACCGCCTATATTTTATTATTACACTTTTCAGACACTGAAAAATTAAAACAATTTTATAGTGAACACCTACGTATCCATCACCTAGATTTTTTTCATTCATATTTTGCTCTACTGTATCACATAGTTCTCCATCCTTCCTAATTTTTGATGCATTTCAAAGTAAATTGCTGATATTGATATCAGCTGATATCAGCCGAAAGTGATATCCCCCTAAGCATTTCATTGTCATTAACCACATTAAAGGAGAACTCCTGCATTGAACAACAAGGATTTACTGTATAGCACAGGGAACTGTATTCAGTATCTTGTAATAACCTATAATGGAAAAGAATCTGAAGCTGTATACCTGAAACTAACACAATATTGTAAATACGCTATAGTTAAGTTTTTAAAAGAACTCCCGCATTGACGATTTTGCAGTGTTCAGGCAGTTGTTTTGCAAAAATCCCCCATTTGAATTTGTCAGATTGTTTGTGTGAGACATGATTCAGGTTGAACATTTTTGACAGGGGCATCACTAAATTAATGATGCTTCTGGAGAGCTCTTAAGAATACCAGTTCTTGACCCAGTTTCCAGAGGCTCTGTTTTTACAGGTCTTGGGTGGGGGCCCAGAATCTATATTTTTGGCAGGTGCCCTAAGTGATTCTGCTATTCAGCCAGCCTGGAAGTTAGCACATTATTTCATATAGTTTTCATACCAACCCATTAATAAAGTAGGTATCATTATCCCAATTTATCTGATAAGAAAGTGAAGGTGGTTATGGAACTAGCTAGAGGTCATTTATCCCATACCTGCTAGAGCCTGAACTGGGGCCTGGTCTGTTTAATGCAGTGCTTGTGTGTCGTCCTCTGCAGTAGACTGCCCCCTGCTGTTCACAATGGTAATACAACTAGAATTCTTGCCTGCCCGCCCCAGGCTGGTAGCTATCTACAAGTCAGTGTTACAGCATGAAGGGCATGGGGAGATTGTTGTCATGGCCACACCTGGTGGTCTAATCTGAGGTTCAGGACCCTCATGTCATCAGAGTTGGTCCCATCCAGGGAGCTGGGCGTCTTTCGGGCCCGGGGCTTTGGGAGGCGGAGCTTGCTCAGCGTGGAGCCAGCATCTTCCTCAGTGTTCCGTCAGAGACTTGGATGAGGAGATCTGACTTGCTTTTCTTCTGGCCCAGCTGCGATACCCTGAGGGTGGAGCCGAGAGCACCTTTGCCTTGACGGTGGAGGAGCATCATTTCCACGTGGGCTCCAGGCTGGTGGCTGCTAAGGACAGTCTCACCAACATCGTCACGCTGGAACAGACCTTCCCCCAGGTGCGTGCAGGAGGCCAGAGCCAGGGCTGGGGCAGGCTGGGAGGCTCCGGGGGCAGCCCTTTGAGAAAAGAGGAATTGTCCTGGTTCCTGGGAGGATCCAACGCAGGCAGAGCCGTGATGTGGGCAAAATTTGCTGGAATGGATTCTCAGCTGGCCTCTGTATCCATCCATCCATCCTCCCTCCCTCCCACCCTCCCTCCCTCCCTCCCTCCCTCCCTCCCTTCCTTCCTTCCTCCCTTCCTTCCTTCCTTCTGCATTATTTATTGAGCATCTACTAGGTGCCAGACCAGACACTATTCCAGAAACTGGGGATGTTGCCTAGAACAGGATTGATGCGTCCTTCCTCTCATCAAGTGTACAGTCTAGTGGGGAGATTGACCAACAAAAAAAAATCAAATAAGAAAATATACCAGATGATGATACATACTACAGAAAAAACAAAATGGGGTGAAATGAGTGGGAATTACTGGGGAGCTATTTAGGTGGCCAGGAAAGGCCCCACTAAGGAGATGACATTTGAGCTAGCCGGAGATGACAAGCAAATATCAGCCATGTGGAAATCTGGTGAAAAGAAGATATACAGATTGCCAACAAACACATGAAAGGATGCTCAACATCACTAATCATTAGAGAAATGCAAATCAAAACTACAATGAGGTATCACCTCACACCAGTCAGAATGGCCATCATCAGAAAGTCTACAAACAATAAATGCTGGAGAGGGTGTGGAGAAAAGGGAACCCTCTTGCACTGTTGGTGGGAATGTAAATTGATACAGCCACTATGGAGAACAGTATGGAGGTTCCTTAAAAAACTAAAAATAGAACTCCCATATGACCCAGCAATCCCACTCCTGGGCATATACCCTGAGAAAACCATAATTCAAAAAGTGTCATGTACCACAGTGTTCATTGCAGCACTATTTACAATAGCTAGGACATGGAAGCAACCTAAGTGTCCATCAACAGATGAATGGATAAAGAAGATGTGGCACGTATATACAATGGAATATTACTCAGCCATAAAAAGAAACGAAATTGAGTTATTTGTAGTGAGGTAGATGGACCTAGAGTCTGTCATACAGAGTGAAGTAAGTCAGAAAGAGGAAAACAAATACCGTATGCTAACACGTATACATGGAATCTAAAAAAAAAATGGTTCTGATGAACCTAGGGGCAGGACAGGAATAAAGACGCAGACGTAGAGAATGGACTTGAGGACACTGGGAGGGGGAAGGGTAAGCTGGGACTAAGTGAGAGGAGTAGCACTGACATATATACACTACCAAATGTAAAATAGATAGTGGGAAGCAGCCGCATAGCACAGGGAGATCAGCTCGGTGCTTTGTGATCACCTAGAGGGGTGGGATGGGGAGGGTGGGAGAGGGAGGGTGGGAGGGAGACACAAGAGGGAGGGGATATGGGGATATATGTATGTATATAGCTGGTTCACTTTGTTATACAGCAGAAACTAACACAACATTGTAAAGCAATTATACTCCAATAAAGATGTTTAAAAAAAGAAGAAAAGAAAATCTAGTGAAAGAGCATTCTAGGCAGAGGGAACAAGACATGCAAAGGGCCTGGGCAGGAATGAATTTGGCATATTTGAGGAATGGCCACTGGGCTGGAGCAGAGTAAGTGAGGGGGAAATGGTGGGCAGTAGTGGGAATCCAATCATGCAGGGCATGTCAGGCCACAGGGAGGGAGGAGTTTGGATTTTATTCCTCTGAAATTGGACGCCTTTTGAGGACACTATCCAAGGGATGCTTTCAGATTCCTCTGGCTGCTGTGTGGGGAGGGACCTACAGGGGGCAGCAGAGACAACAGTGAAGAAGCCAGTGAGCAGGGCCAGAATGATGATGTCTTGGACCGAGGTGGGGGCAGTAGTGATGGGCTCTAGAGACATTTAAGAGTTAATTCCCCTCGTCCCACCAAAAGTCCCCTCCTGTGGCACCCACCAGCAGGGAGAGTGCTCCTTGCTGAGCCTTTGCACAGGCTGTTCCTTCTGCCTAGAATGCCCTTCCCTGCTTTGTCCACTTATTTTCTTTGTGTTCCTTTGTCCCTTGAATATCTTTTGTGGCTACTCTTGTCACCTTGTCCCACCATTTTCTGTCTCTGTGACTGTCTCCCCACCAGCCTGGAGCCCCTGAAGGGCCAGGGCCAGTCTTGGTTATCTTTGTACCCCAACCCCCAGCACTGGGTCAAGGACATAATACCTGCTCACTAAATGTTTGAGAAATCCTACTACCAACTGCAGCAGCCCTACATGGCATTGTCCATGGGTCCAGCCCTGGGCTGAGCACTTCACAGCCATTATATCACTGAAGTTGGCACTGTTATTCTTACCCCATTTTATATGCAAGGAAATGAGGCCCAGAGAGGTTGGGAAACTGGCCCAAGGCCACACAGCTTGGAAGTGGAGCTGAGAGGCGGCTGTCCTCTTTACAGGGGGCGTCAGTCTCCTATGTTACACCCCTTCCACCCCATCACTCCCCTCCCTTACATTATCTGCCCAGCCCAGTAAACTGTTAGAACTTTGTTTCTTATGTTTCTTCTTCTGAAAGCTTCTCTCCTTTCCTATCCTCAGCAGGAACATGGGCCAGGTTCCCCTGTGACGCAACTCCATCTTTCTCTTCCAGCTCCACACCCTTCCTGGGGTGCTGGTCCTGCAGACCTCATACGAGCAAGCCCGTGGCACCCGTGTCCTGCACCACATGGTGCTGTGGGACGGCCAGGAGATGGCCATCAACGGGAGCCTCTCCGGGCCCTTCCTCAAGCCCACCAGGACCCTCAACCTGCAGGGTGAGTCTCCCAGCGGCTGCAGCAGGGGTGGCCCGTTCACCCACTCACTCAGAGCACCATCATTGAGCACCTGCTTATCCCAGGTGCTGTTCCAGGTGCTGGGGATCCACTGGGAAATAAGATGGCCCAGGTCCCCGCCCTCAGGGAGGCAGGCTGTGAGCAGGGACACATACTGAACAACATAACGTCAGGGTGTCTCCGAGAGAGAAGGGCTGAGAAAACAAGCAGGGCTTGGTTTGGGGGCCTGGAGCTCCTCCAGGTGGGGTGGTTGGGGAAGGCCTGTCTCAGGAGGTGATGTTTAAGCTGAGCCCCGAGTGACAAGAAGGCGAAGCTCTGGGGAGATCATTGCAGGCAGAAGGAACAGCAGGTGCAAAGGCCCTGGGGTGGGAACAAGCTTTGTGGCTGGAGTAACAGCAGCAAGGGCAGTGTGGCTGGAGTGGACTGAAGGGAGGAGCAGCGGGGAGATGAGGTGGGAGAGGTCAGGGGAGCCGGGTGACACAGGATCCCAGGCCCGGACAAGGAGTTGGGGTTTTACCCGAGTGTGTTAAGACAGGAGAGTGGGGCCAGGGCGTGGAAGGTGTGCCAACTCTGAGCATCCCTGAGAGGCTTCAGAGCTGAGGCTGACAGACTGAAGGTTGGCAGGGGAGGTGAGTGCACCCCCAACAGTGGCACCCGTGACCCCTGAGGCCCTCCAGGAAATAGCCCCGTCCCCAAGGGGCTGTGCAGACACACAGACTGTCAGTTAGTGTTTGAGGAGCCCCCTTACGCAGAGCAGAGCCGACCTGCTGGCCTGCCAAGCGGGAGACACGGTGCAGACCCTGGCCCCGGGGGCACGGCTTGCTGAGTGGCCCAGTGGAGTTCCCCATGGTCACGGTTGCCACACATGTGCCCTGCAAGGCAGAGGAAATGAGAAGATCCTCAGCATGCCAAGGCGGTACGTGCATGCCCTTGTGTGCATGTGTGAGCGTGTGCACGCTCGGGGGCCCATGGGTGGGCTGAGCAGTCCGTGGGCCCTGCCATGTGGTTACAGAGCATAGGAGCCAGCAGGTCAGGGGTGGAGGGAAGGAGGGGTGTGGCTCTGCATGTAGCATGCAAATGTGGTCAGTGCTCCCTGGACTGGTGACCAGATGATGCCTTGAGAACCAGCTAGTGCCACCGTCTCTGGGCACAGCTCCCCAGAGTCTGTGTGGGGACAGGCAGCACCCCTTCCAGAGGGCTCAGAGGGCAGCATGGTGGCCGTTGTCTGCAATGGGGTCTTGGGTGGACTCCTGCTCTGGGGGTCTAGGAAGGCAGGACCAGTTGGTGGCCTCACAGGATGGGATCAAGTGGTGCAGGAGGTCAGGGCAGCTGGACTCAGCCTTAAGGGATGAAGGAAGAAAATCTAGGGCAAGGAGACTGTCTGCTGTGAGGCCTCAGCTATGCATATACCACCTGTGTCACACCCCAAGGTGGAATGAGAGCATAGGGCAGGTGAGTGTGGCCAGGTAGGTGTGGGACATTCAAAGAGGCCTGGGCAACCATGAGTGTGAGGGACCTGAGAGTGATACAAGAAGGAGACTGTATCAGTCAGCTATTGTTGTGTAACAAATGACCCCAAACTCAGTGACTTATAGTAATAAGCATTTATCACTGCTCATGGGCCTGTGGGTCAGCTGGGCAGCTCTTCTGGTCTTACTCACACATCAAAGTCAGCCCCAAGTTGGGTAGGTGGTGCTGCTGATCTTGGCTGAGCTTTCTAACGTGTTCGGGGGCTGGCTGCCTGTCAGCTGGTCTGGGAGAGTCTCGACTGAAACATTCAGGTTCTCCTCTGTGTGGTGTCACTGTCCAGCAGGCCAGCCTGGGTTTGTTCTCACAGTGGCTGGGCAGGGATCCCAGAGAGCCAGTGGGAGCTGAGGACTCTTTAGGCCTAGGCTGGGGTTTGCCAGTGTCAACTTCACCAAATTCTACAAGCAAATCACAAGGCCAGCCCAGTTTCAAGGGCCAGGGAAACAAATTCCACCTCTTGATGGAGGAGGTACAAAGCCTCGTTGCAGGAGTGGAGATTTGGGGTTCTCATGGGGACACTGAGGGATTATACTGAGTGGTATGGGGACCAAGTGAGGGTGTAGCTTCTGAATTTTGTGCAGATTACCTGAGCGTGTGGCCCCAAAGTGGCCCCCTGTACCCTCTCGGCCTCGAGCCGATGTCGTCAGCTCATGCTCCCGCCCCTCCCTGTGTCCCCGCCTCCAGTGGAGCTCACCCACCCGCTGCCGCTCCCCCTGCCTCGGCACTGCAGCCTCCGCCTGGCCTCCGAGCATTCGCGACGCGGCCACCACGATGACCTGGTTGTGGGCTGGGATGGCAAAGACCAGGTAGGCGTCGGGGGGCTGGAAGGATACCTGGGAAGCCCACCCTGTGGCCTGAGTGGGGCACTTGGGGCCCTGCCCTGCCCGAGGAGCCTTACAGGGCCAACAGGGCTGGGCCCCAGTCCCCAAGGGACCATAGGAAGGGCACTGGGTGGGAGGAGGAAACCTGGGTCCCAGCACCACCTGGGACAGGAAGACCAGTGGCTGACGCATACTGCAGTCCTCTTGTGTGCCAGGCACATCAGCCCCATTTCTAGATGAAATTGAAGCTCAGAGAGGCATGGGGTCTTGCTCAGAGTCACGGAGCTACTGTAAGGCAGGGCTGGGATTTGAACCCATGAAATGCCTCCAGCCACCACATGTGTCACTCCCAGTCCCATCTTTGTCATATGCTTGTCCCCATCTGCTTCTCTCCAAGCCTCAACTTATTCCTCTGCAAAATGGGCTGAAGCTCCCGGAGGGCCTCCCACAGTGCTGGGCCAGCAGCCCTCACTCCCGTGACCTTGATGAAGAAGGTTGCCTGCACTGGGTGGTGGGGAGGGGCTTGGCCTCTCTGGGGGAGCCCTCCCCCTCAGCCTGTCCCCTCCCCAGGTGGTGCTGTCCTCCTCTCTTCGGCTGGGGAAGGGCAAGCTGGCCGCCCACGTGGCCCTGGCTCACCCCTTTAGCCTCTCCTGGCAGCGGGCCGAGGCCAGAGGCCTTGCTGAGAGCAGGGGTGGCAGGCAGCGCCGGCAGGTGAGCAGGGAGCATCCGAGGGGGCCTGGGTGTAGGGGTCTTGGGGGTTGGTGAGCTGCGTGGCTGAGCCCACGGGTGGGGCATCTGGGACCACGTGTGGGGGGAGGAGGATCCCATTTGTTCATCAGAGACAAGGACATCTCTGGAATCACAGATTCCTGAAGCTTGGAACCCCAAAGGGACCTTCATTCATTCATTCATTCATCGGTACCTTATTAAGCACCTACTGTGTGCCAGGCAGTGTTGAGGTGCGGACACAGTCCCTGCATTGATAAAGCTCACATTTTAGTGGGAGAAACAGTTACAAGCATGTCCAATTCATCACTGAAGTGCTCGTTTGTTTAGTCGGTCACTGCAGGGGTTTGAGCAGGGCAGCTGGACTCTGCATCTGACTGGGAGGCCTTGGGCAGCTCACAGCACCTTCCTAAGCCTCGGTTTTTTTCTTCTCTGAAATGGAAGACAGTAGGCCAGTGTGTGCCAGGCAAAACAGGCAAAAAGACCAAAACTCAAGCAAAGGAATGAATAAAGAAATTAAGAGCTGTGGTAAGCACCATAAAGAAAGTAAGGAGGGTGCTAAGAGAGAGAAACATTGGAGTTGGGGGGGGCTACTTTAGATGGGGTGCACAGCGAGGGCTTCCTGGAGGAGGTGGTTTGTCAGCTGAGGACCCGCGGATGAGGAGGAGCTATCTGTGCCAAGCTGGAGAAACAGCGCAGTCCAGGCAGAAGGAACAGCAAGTGAAAAGGCCCCGAGGTGGGAACGGGCTGGGTGCTTCAGGAAGAGCCAGAGGCAATTAGGACCAGAACCAAGGAAGCGATGGGGCAGGGGCAGATGAGGGGGCAGATGAGGTCAGGTGAGGGGGCAGACCACGCAGGGCCCCTCTCTTGGCTCTGGTTGCCATAGCAAAATAGTACAGGCTGTGTGGCTTAAACCACAGGCATTTATTTCTCACACTTCTAGAGGCTAGAAGTCCAAGATCAAGGTGCCAGCACCGTCAGCTCCTGGTGAGAGCTCTCTTCCTGGCCTGCAGCCGTCTCACTGTGTCCTCACGTGTCGGGGAGAGAGCTCTCCGGGGTCCTTCTTACAAAGACACTAATTCCATCGTGACGCACCACCCCCCGCCCCAAACCTCATCTAACCCTAATCACCTCCCAACGGCCCCCCCTCCTGATGCTGTCACATTGGGGATGAGGGCTTCAACATATGAACTTGTGGGGTGATGTGAGTCAGTCCACAGCAGCCCCACAAACCCCAGGGAGGGACTCAGATTTCATTCTGCCTTTGGGAATGATGAGTCTGGGTGTTGAGAATGAGGAGTTTTCCATCTAAACGCCTCTGGCCTCCCAGCCCGAGCGTGGCTCTAAGCTCTTACAAACACGAGCCGCAAGAGGAGGCACCGTCTCCACTCCCCATCTCTCCCCTCCGCCCGCCACTGGCCCCATCTCCTTGCAGGTACAGCTTGCCTGGAATGGAGGGCAGCCTGCGACTTTGCAGCTCACCTGGGCCGACAGGTCCTTGGCGCACAGCACCTCCTGGGATGGTTGCGTGGCCACCTCCCCGGGGCAGGTAGGCACTGGCTGCCCTGCTGATCAGGCACAGGCCTTTCGCTAACTCTGGGCCCTGTGTTGCCCTCCCTCCCCCCAGTCACGTCCTCCATCCTCTTCCCCGTCAGCTCCGGGACACCTGGGGCCTGGGCGCCCTCAGGGCCTGTGGGGCCTTAACACAGACCCCAGCCGTGTTCAGCGAGTGGCTCGATCTGTCCTGGGACGGACGCCGGGTGCAGCAGAACCTGACGTATGAGGTGAGGCCTGGGGCGCTGGGGGTCCCCACCTGCTTCAGGAAGTGCCCGGCTCTGGGGCCCTAGGGTCCTGGGTGTAAGTGCTAGTTGTGCTGGGGATCCCGGGCAACTCATTTCTCCACTGTGAACCTTGGTTTTCTCATCTGTGAAATGGGTGCAGTAATCCTTCCCTGACTGGAGTGTAGTGAGAGCTCTGGGAGGTAAGGAAAGCAAGGCGCCCAGCATGAGGCAAGCACCTGGGGAGCAGACGGGGAAGGAGCTGGTGATGCCAGTGGGCTTCTGGGGAGGGGTGGGAGGAGGTCAGGAGGGCAGGTTTCCAGAGGCGTCAGGGTCAAGGTCTCTCCAGCAGCACTGCCTGCCTGGGGCTCCTGATGGGCTATGGAGAGACAGGGACAGCTAGCCCTGGAAGTCCCCTTGCCCCTTCTGGGTCTCCTTAGGCCCAGCCCCCCTCAGTCTCCCAACAAAAGTCCTGCTCGGAGTGTAAACGGCTGCTGTGGGGCTGACCAGGGCTCTGATGGTGGGATTTCTGGCACCTGCCCTCCTCTCGTGAGGGTCTCCTGACTGCCGCTGGCCATGGGCACTCTCTCTTCCGGGACGAACCCCCATCCCATGGTGCCTTCTCCTTCCAGAGGCACCAGCCGTCCCGCCCGGACAAGATCCGTGCAGAGGCCACACTGGAGCGCGTCCTTACGGCCTCCTGCACCACGCAAAGTTTCCAGGGAGTCGTGGAGACTGACTATGCCCACTGGCTGCGCCATTCCCTGCATCTGGGGCTCTGCCACCTGCCCAGGGTGAGTCTGTCCCAGGGAAAGGCCCAGGGACCCTGGTGGTGAGGAGAGAGGAGGGTGCCCGCCCAGGTCAGGGGTGTGAGTGAGGGAGCTGGGTGCCATCATCACGGCTCTGCACATGCCACTGGGCGACCCTGGGCAGGGTTCTCTCCTCTCTGAACATCCGGTGTTTCATCTGAAGGATGGAAGATGCAGTTGGTTCCAGCATGTAGGGTGACTGTGAAATTTAAGATGAGACACTGGGAGAGTGCTCAACGCGTAAACAAAAGCTGCTGCTTTCGTCATCATTGTTAGGGGGAGGTGTTGGGACCCCTATCTCCCCAACATTCCCCCGAGTTTGTTAGCTGGTTGATTGGTCTTTCCTGCATTCTTTCCACCCTTCCTTCCACCCACCCACCCATCTTCTCAACCATCCAAACATCCATCCATCCATCTACCCACCCTCCCATCCTCCCTTCCATCCTCCCTCGCTCCCTCCCTCCCTCCCATCCCTCCATCCATTCATCCATCCATCCTCCCATTCCCCACATCCCAGGGGTCAAACTTTTTCTGTAAGGAGCCAGATGGCAAATATTTTAAGTCTTGCAGACCATATGGTCTCTGTTGCAACTCTGGCATTGTGTCATGAAAGCCACCATAGATGACATGTAAATGAATGGGTATGGCCATTCCCAATAAAAATCTATCTACAAGAACAGGCAGTGAGCCAGATTTGGCCCATGATCCATAGTTTGCCAACCCCCAATCTGTTCATCCATTCAGAAAGCATTTGTAGGTCTTACCTGTGCCAGGCTGTTCTAGGTGCAAGGGCAAGGATGGGGAAAGGGACAGACCAGGTGCCTGCCCTCCTGAAGCTCACAGTCCAGTGGGAAGAAGAAGAAAAAACAGACAAGACGCATGATATGCAGTCAGGTGTGGTGAATGCTGTGAAGGAATGAAGCAGGGAGAGTGGACAGGGGATTGCAGGGGGCCTTGCTGACGAATGCAAACTGCAGCAGGAACTGCCCGTGCAAAGGCCCTGTGGCAGGAGCATGCTTAGAGTGTTTGAGGAACACAGGGTGGCCCTTATAGAGAGAGCAAGAGGGCGAGGTTAGGAAGATAACGCAGACCCATAGGACCTGCCAAGGAGACCGGCTTCTCCTCTAAGTGCAGTGGGAAGGCAGAGGCTTTGAGCAGGGGGGACAGTGTCTGATTTGCATTTTTTCAAAGCTTGGTCTGGCTGCCAAGTGGAGGAGGGGCTGTGGGCTGGGGCAGGAATGGAGGCTGGGAGACCTGATAGGCTATTGTGACAGTCCTGGCGTGAGGGATAGTAGCCTGGACCAGAGCATAGGGAGAAGAAGCTGTGCTCCTGCACCTCCCTGACCACTGACACCCCACCCTTTCGTTCCAGGCCCTCTCGGTCTCCGGGGAGCACACCTTGGGTGGCGGTGGGCTCCTGCTACACTCCAAATGCCAGCTGGGCCTCGCCCCAGACCCAGACCACAGCCTGCACCTCAGCCTGACCCTCCGCAACCACAGCAGGCCCCGGATGCCTGACTTCTCCGGGGAGCTAGAGGTAAGGTGGCTGGGTCGGGGCTGCCCACCCCATGGGCAGGATACTCTGATGTCCCTCTGTCCCTCCCTGCCCAGTGGACCACCACTGCCTGGGTGGCCCTGCCATCTAGTGGCCAGTATTAGAACTGCAGACTGGCACCCTAGTGGGGACCTGAGCTTAACTGTAGGTGGGACCCCCTGTGCCTGGCCCCCCGCCCTGAGCAGCTCCTCTGCTGCCCCAACATCAGCCCTTCCTATAACCGAGAGGCAATGGCTGGACTGCCTGGGTTTGAATCCCAGCCCAACCTCTTCCTGGCTAGCAACGTACTTCCCCTCTGTGCCTCAGTTTCTTCGCCTGTAAAGTGGCGGATAATCATTGCACCTACCCTACCTCCCATGGCATTAATATTGCAGGGATTAATTATTTTAATATGTATAGATTGTTTAGAATAGTGCCTGATACAAAGCAGCCACTAAGTAAGTATTAGCTGCTATTATTATTAGCTATTATTGGCCGAGTCTTCTCCTACCCCTTCCACCTCCCAGCAGCCCAGGGAGGTAGAAGGGGGCAGAGCTGGGTTCAATACCTGCTCTGCTCCCACCTGGCCAAGGGCTATTGAGAAGGGACCTCTTTGAGCCCCATTTCCTCATCTGTAAGTGGGGATCAGGTATATTTCACAGGGTGGTCAGTGGGGTTCTGGGCACCCCTCCCCTCCACCCACACAGCACGGGCATACAGGAGGTGCTCCATAAGTGCTGTCATCCACCCATCTCTGGGTCTCCCTGGCTGGGTGACCTTGACCTTGTGACTTACCCTCTTCAAGCCTCAGTCTTCTCTGTCAAATGGGAACGAATCCCATGTCCTTTGCAGAATTGTTGGGAGGAAAAGAAACAGAGTTTGCACAGCACGTGCACACAGTAGGTGCTCATGAGATGGGAGTTTCCTTCCAGCATCCAGAGCTGGATGAGGCATTTCTGTGTCTGGAGCTCACTCAGCTCCTGTTTCCGAGCCCAGGAGCAGTGGCAGTTTCAAAAGAGTTTTCCTTTCTGAGTTTCGCCAAGGCTGGCTCTCGCTTCCCCGTTTGCCAGCCAGGCCCCCAGCCACTCCCGCACCTGTAATCCTGGTGCCCCAAGGCTCACTTCCCCAGAATCGGAGGCCTGGGAGTGAGCCCCGTGGGGCCCAGCCCGCGGTGGGCGGTCAGGGAGTGGCTGGTCCTCCTGCTTCCATCCCGAGCACGTGGGCAGCTGGTTCTGACCGCCTCTCCCTTGCCCACCCCCTCTCTGCTTGCCCCGTTTTGGGGTCCGTGGTGTGGAGAGAGGCCTTTCTACAGCCTTGTTTGGTCTCTACACCAACCCGGTGGAGAAGAGGGACAGATTCAGGAGGTCAGGCACTCACCCCGGCTGCTGGGGCGCTCACCACTCAGTGACAGTGACTAAGACGGACACCTCAGGTGTGGTCTGCAGACGCCCCCCCTCAGGATCACTTCATGCACTGTGAAATCTCCTAAGGATTCCTGGGCTCCACCCTTCCCACCCACTCAGGAAGCTGCATATTTAGTGAGCACCCTGAATTTGATTCCTAGGGCTGCTGTAACAAATTAGCCCCAACTCAGTGGTTTAGCACGACAGAAATCCCTTCTTTCACAGCTCTGGAGGTTAGAGGTCTAAAGTCAAGGCGTCAGCAGGGTCATGCTCCTTCCAGAAGCTCCAGGAAACAATGCTTCCTTGCCTCTTCCAGCTTCTGGGGGCTGCCAGCAATCCAGGCGTTCCTGGGCTTGTGGCTGCGTTATTCCAATCTCTGTCTCTGTCTTCACATGGCTTTCTTATAAGGACACCAGTTATTGGATTTAGGGCCCACCCTAATCCAGTATGACGTCATCGTAATTTTATTTCATCTACAAAGAACCTATTTCCAAATAACATCACATTTACAGGTACCAAGGGTTAGAAGTTCAACAGATCTTTTTGAGGAACATAAGCCCATAACACACCCCCTACACACACACACACACACACACACACACACACACGCACACATTCTGATTCCTGATAAATTTTGAGAACCACCATTCTATATCTGATCTTATAGATTTTGAAACTGAGGCCCAGAGAGGGTAACACACTTACTCAAGGCTGCACAGCTTGTTAGCCGCAATATCTGGACTAGAATACAGAGCAGCTGAGTTCAGGCCAGAGGTAGCTCCCCTCCCCTACAACGGCTTCTCAATCAGCCCGTTGGCCTCCCCCCTGCAAGGTCTCCTTAGGGTTCCTTCTCTTAAGGCCTCGGAGGCTTTTCCTGCCTTTGCCCCACCCCATTCGAAACCCTCCTGTCTTGTGTCCCCTTCCCTCAAGGCTGGTGGCTGCAAGGGCTGGGATGAACTGCTCAGTGCCGGCCTTTATGCCAGGTGCTACCCACGATGTCTCCTTGAACTTGTGGAGACATTTGCAGTGGTTCTCATGCAAACATGGAAAACCTGGCCTGTAGGTGGAGACACCTGGGCACTGGGAACGTAAAAATGCCAGTGCCCAGCCCCTCCCCCAATCAGTTAAGTCAGAATCTCTGGGGTGAGGCCTCGGCAGCAGGAATTTTTAAGCTACTTGGATGCTGTGCGCCGCGCTTGGTTAGGTCCCTGGATGTGGATTTTAATAAGCATGTTCTGCAATTGGTAGGGATTCTGAGCCCTGTGGCAGGGGTGTAAGGTGGGGGGACCCAGTGCCCCTGAAGATGTGGGGGGTGGGGGGTGGGCATTGCCTTTTCCCTGCAGGTTCAACCTCACCCTCCTCAGCCACCTCTCCCCGGGCCTGGGGCCAACAGGGGCCAGAGGGCAGAGGCCAGGCTGCACTTAGGCCTCTGCCCTTCGCCTCCCAGCTCCGCGGCCCCAAGGCTCAGCAGTTTGGCTTGCTGGGCCGGGTCTCCACCTCAGCTTCTCGAAGCTTGGTCCAGCTGGAGGGAAATGTGGACGACGGGGACGAGAAAGTGAGACTGTTGGTGTCCCGGGCCCCGAACTGCTTCCAGGCCTCGGTGGCCCACGAGGAAGGTGAGTGGAGGTACCGGTGTGGCTCAGCAGCCTGGCCAAGGCCCCAGCTTGGCCGAAGAGTGGACAGAGATTGGGGTGCTGAGAGCTCGAAGTCAAAGGAAACCCTGGTAGAACTTGGTGGCACCCCCAGCTTGGAGGTGATGATAAGCTCCCTGTGGTCACCTGTGGTGCCAGGAGAGGCTGGGATAAGTCTGGACCAGAGGTGGGTGTGGGCTGGGGGATGGGGAAGAAACCAGGCTTCGGGGGGTTTGGAGGTTGATTTACGCAGCTCAGTTCAAGGCCCTCAAATCCTAGGGCCTTTGAGACTCTGCCTGTGGGCAGTGGGGAGCTACAGAAGGCTGTGGAGCGCGGGAGGAGTGGGCAGCTGGGAGGCAGATGGACGAGTCCTGGGTACAACAGCAGGTCCCCTCCTGGCCCCAGGGAGCCAAGAGGAGAGTGTGGTGCTGCGGGCGTGTGCCCACAGGCGGACTGCGGAGGTAGAGGCCCTGCTCCAGGACAGCAGGCAGCCCGTCCAGCCCCTGGGACGCCTGACCCTGCAGGCTGCCAACCAGAGCCTCCGCTTGGCTGCATACGGCTGCCAGGGGACCCTGCTGGGCCACGTGGAGGTGAGGGGGCTGAGGGCTGGGGGGAGGAAGGGTGTTATTCCTACCCCCCCACCCCCACCCTGCCCGGGCAGAGGCCACAGGACCAGGATCCCTAAGTCCAGGAGTACCAAGGAAACCAGAGGCAGACAGCCCGTAGCGTGGCCAACACATCCCTGGGCGTTGCTGCTGGCACCGAGAGCATTCTGTCCACTTCATCCCCGTGAGGCCCAGCCTGTCCCTCTGTGTCCGCAGTCCAGGGTGGCCGCTCTTGGGTCCCAGGTGCAAGCCCGGCTGGAGGAGAAGATCCATGGCTTGGACGCCTACGTGAGACGGTTCCAGCGCCTGGTGGGTAGAGTGCACTGGGATGTCGGGGGCACCCTTGGAGAATGGGAGGGAGCGTGAGGCGTCACCCCTCTGGCTCGTCCTGGGCCTCCCTCACGGACATGAGGGTCTTCTGGAGCTTTCTGTGCCCCAGACCCTCACGTTGATCCTGCCCCCGTTCCCCTGCCCAGGTGCAGCCGGCGGGCGCCCTGGATGGCGCGGCAGGCCCCCTTCTGCAGCTGTGCCAGGCGGGGCTGGGGGCCGTGAGGGAGAGTGGCCGGGCGGTGGCCGCGCTGTGGGACCAGAGCCGGGCCAGGCAGGGGCTGACACACCGTGTGCCACTCTACCTGGAGAGGCTGCAGGCAGGGCTGGAGCAGCTGCGGGCTGAGCTGGAACGTGAGTGCAGGAGACAGGGCGTGACCCTGCACCCAAATCCACGCCTGATCCCAGGGCCCCCGACCCCAGGCCCCTCACGCTCGGCCTGGGGTACTGGTTCAACCAGAAAGGCCACCTGATTTCTGGCAGGCCTGCAGCCCAACTTCATTTAGACCCTCTGCCTTATTTCTCACGGACCTATAGCCTTCAGACTTTTGGAACAGTGTCCATTCTTGTCAGTCTCCAAGCTCATATCCCACATGCCCGCTGCCTTATCTCTTCTGGGACTGCTGCCCAAGTTTCTTCAGTCCCCGCCTGATTTCTTTTGGGCATACAGCTTTACTTCTATTAGGCCCACTGCCATAGATTCTAGGGCCTATTTCTGGTTCTGTGATAAGCACCAGTGAAACCGTGCGGGTCGTGAAGGCTGCTGTCCCGAACGCCCTCCTGGCGGTGCTGGGACCCTCCAGCCTCTCCCAGGGCCAGGAGCACCAGGGCTGACAGCTGGCCCAGCAGGGAGCCCCAGGACCCTGCCCAGCACCAGGGCGGCCATCCCTCTGACTGGCCAGTGCTCGGGCCAGACAGGCTATTAAATGTCCTCTCACCCCTGCTTGTGTCCCTTTGTCAGAATCCCAGGGCCACCCCCAGCCTCGTGATTCATTAGGACTCACAGTTCTCAGGATGTAGTTGCACCCACAGCTATGATTTGCTACAGGGACAGGATACAGAGCCAGGTGGCAGAGGGACAGGTGCAGGGGAGGTTCTAGGGAGACCAAGCACGAGCTTCCAGACTCCTCTCCCAGTGGGGGCACACGGGACTCCCTCCACTGCCCCAGCTTTGAATTGTGGCAACATGTGTCAAACGCTGTCTGCCCGGGGAGCTCGTTAGAGACCCTGCGCCCAGGCTTCTCACTGGAGGCTGGTCACGTAGGAGCCTCTGCCTGGCACAGACCAACATTCCAGACTCGCAGAAGGAAAGGGGGTGTTCAGCATAAACCACTTTGCTCGTGCAATCCAGGCACAGCGAGGCCCTCTTATCAGGTCTGGGAATGGTGGGAACCCCCCAGAATCCAGCTAGGGCTGACCCCGTGAACAGGCCTTGCAGTCGGGCAGTCTCAGGCCTGCCGGGCTAACTCTTTTCCAGTCTCTAGTGCCACCACCTCATTCCAGGTCACAGGCCCTATTTCCTTCCTGGAGGCCCGGGTCGTCGGGGGGCTGGTTTTCCTGTGTGGGCCGGGGATGCGGGTAGCGGCATCTCACCTGCCACCAGGGCCGGGAGGCCTCACGGTGCGTGGTGGCTGCCTTTGCAGAGCCCCTGGCCACGCTGAAGGACGCCTACTTGGAGGTGACAGTGCAGCCCCTGGACGAGGTGTGGCAGGAGCGGGCCAAGGAGGCCGTGCAGCGGCTGCAGGCCTGGGTGTCCGGGACGCCGGGGACCTGGGGGTCCGGGCCCATCGCGGCAGCGCTGGAGGCCACGAGGGGCGCCCTGGAGCTGGTGAGGTGGGGCGAGGGGGAGGGAGGCGGCCCTGCAGGCAGGGATGGCCCTGACGGCTCTCACTGCCCCCACCTGCTCCAGGCCACCCACCAGATGCTGTCTTGGGCTGAAGCTGTGTTCTCACAGGCACTGAGGCGGCTCTGCAAACCCTTGTTGGACATGTACAGCTTCTCAGCCAGGTAACTTGTCCCCTCTGCGGTCTTGCCCCACGCCAGGCACACCCTCCGTCTCATCTGCTCCCCTGACAGCCCTGCCATAGAAACATTTTCAGCCCCATTTTACGGATAAGGAAACTGAGGCTTATTCTTCATTCCGCGGATATTTTATGAGCACTCTCTTTGAGCAGGCGCTGTTTTAGGTGTGCAGACGCAGCGGTGAGTGGGATAGATCCTGGCCCTCACGAAGGCCATGGCTGAGCAGGGAGACGTTCACTGAACACAGTGACCAGGTTATCTACCCTCAGGGGCGGCAGGCCTTCCTATAAAGGGCCTGAGAGTGATGTGTTCAGGATTTGTAGCCCGATGGTCTCTCACGTAGCCTTTGTTTTTTGTTTTTGTTAAGAATCCTTTAAACAGTAAAAGCCATTCTTAGCTTGCAGGCCATCCAAAAGCAGGACACAGGTTGGATTTGGCCATGGACCACAGTCTACCGACCTCTGAGCTAGTATATTAGGTACCAAGTGCTACAGAAAAAAAAAAGTTCCCCAACCAGGAATCCAACCCGTGCCCCCTGCAGTGGAAGCGCAGAGTCTTAACCATTGGACCGCCAGGGAAGTCCCCGAGGGGGGCATTATAAAGAGTGAGGCTGTGGTTGGCTTCAGTGAGAAGGTAGCATTTGAGCAAGGGCTTGACGGGTGAGGGAGTGAGCCGGGTGCACATCATGGGAAGAGCGTTCCAGGCGGAGGGCACAGCTGGTGCAAAGGCCCAGGGGTGGGAGTGCACTTCCTGCTTGAGGAATCTGAAGGAAGCCAGGGGGGCTGGAGTGGAGAGTAGAGGAGTCGGCGGGGTAACGGGGTTCTGGGCAGCTTGGGGCCTTTGTCTCTTACTCTGAAATGGGAGCACACAGGAGGTTTTGAGCTGAGGAAGGACATGATCTACCTTTCATTTAAAAAGATCCCTCTGGCCCCAGTGTTGAGAATAAAGACTGGGGGCAGGGAGGGGGATAGAAGCAGGGAGCCCAGTTTAGAATGGTCCAGGCGAGATGGGAGAGTAGCTGCGCCGAGCAGTGGCAGCCGCGGAGGGGGTGCGAGGCGGTCAGGTTCCGGGTGTTGTAAGGACAAGCCTGTAGGATTGGCTGACAGATTGGATGGAGGTGGTGAAAGAGAAGAGCCAGGGATGACTCCCAGGGTCTTGGCTTTGGTGACTGGAAGGATGGAGGGTTCATCTACGGGGTAATGGGGATGACTGGGGTGCAGGGCGCAGCTTGGAGCTTTGTTGGTTTCCTGTGGCTGCCATAGCAAATTACCACAAGTTCAGTGGCTTAAGCAACACAGATGTGTTCTCGTGTAGTTCTGGAGGTCAGAAATTCAAAATGAATGTCAGGTTCCTCCGAGAGGCTCGGGGGAGAACCCTTCCCTTCCCAGCCCCTGCAGGCCGCCTGCTTGCCTCGGCTCGTGGCCCCCGCCTCCATCTTCAAAGCCAACAGGGCAGCATCTTCTCCCCTGACTGTTGTCCTTATATCTTCTCTCTGACCCTCCTGCCTCTCTTATAAGGTGCATTGTGATTCCATTGGCCACCTGGATAATCCGTCTTAAAATCTTTAGTGTAGTCACACCTGCAAAGTCCCTTTGGCCTCCTAAGATAACACAGTCATAGGTTCCAGGGACTTGGGCGTCTTTGGGGCTGTTGCTCAGCCTACTGTGGTGGGAGCGGGTGGTCTGGAGCTCTTTCCGACCTGCTGAGTTTGAGACACCATCAGGACACCCCACCGAGGCAGCTTTCTGAGGCCTGGGCCGTAGAGCAATTTGGAGGTTTTGGAGAAGTCACTGGCCCTGACGGAGCAGCGGAGCCAGCCTCAGGGACAGGCCTGAGGAGCCCCTTCCCCACTCAGGCCGGAGGCCCCGCCAGGGCACATACGTTCAGGCCCCTGGCAGGAGATCAGATGCCTGCGTCCTTAAAATAGGACAGTCACTTCTACCCCCAGCCTCCACCTCATTGTGCCACCTCCCCAAACAAAGCCTGTTCCCTCCCTAAGAGGCTGACGTTCCGTGGAGGTCAGCTTGCGCCGGACCCTTACATGGCCATCCTGCGGCTGCGGAAAGTGAGGCTCCGACAGGCACGACTTGCGCTGGGGTCTCCCAGCTCCTCTGTGCTCCCTCCAGGGACCACTCAGTGCTGGTGACACTGCCGATGCTGCCTGCAGGGGACGAGCCCCTGGACGTGGCCCGGGTGACCAGCCACCTGGTGGAGGAGAAGCTGCTGCGGCCACTCCGAGAGCTGTATGGGACCAGCGTGCTGGCCGAGTACCACTGGCTCAAACGCCGTCTGCTGGGGGCCCCCTCTGGATGTGAGTCCTACGCCGCCCTCCTCCCCGGGACCCCTCTGCCCTTTGGAACGTGGCAGCAGAACCTGGCAGGGCCAGATAGACAGTGGGGCCATCCCCCAGTAGCACAGGGAAGACAGCATTGTAGTGCTGGGCCCATCTGATCCCAGGCTGATTCCAGAGGTTACTGGGCTTCCCAACGTCAAACAGGATGAGGGTTGGGCTGCAGATCCAGGTTTTTGTCCAGAAAGTAAAAGCCTGAGCCTGGAACCCAGCGCAGAGGTGTGGCGAGGGGCTGAGGGCCAGGCCAGCTCCCTCCAGGTGGACTCTGCAGGAGAAGCACCAGGCAGACCTCCAGTTGCAGCCGGAAGGCCACTAATTGAGTCCAGACTGTCTGTCAGGCAAGGCCTGGAGCCACAGGCAGTGCTGGGACCAGACGCAGCTCTGGGGGCCCTGGGGGCTTGGAGCCCCTGGAGTTTGCATCCGCTCCCCTGAGTGCGATCTGGTGAGTCTCCTCACCTCTCTGTCACCTGGAGGGGGCAACGTGGCTCACTGTGTGGTAACGAGTGTGTGCCTTTGGTGCCCGGGAGGGTCTCAAGTCAGTGGGAAAGCTTGGCAAGGACTGGTGTGTAGCATGGGGTCTCGTGATCTCACAGGTGGGAACGCGGAGGCTTGGGCAGGTGGGAGCCCCCCCAGAGTCTGGGGTACTTGTCTGCTAGGCAGCGTGGCGACTGGAAGCAGCCTGGTCTTTGGGTTCCACGTGTCCGACCTGGACCGGCCTGTGACCTTCAGCTCTGACACCTGACAAGGGGCTCCCAGTACTCTCCTCGTGAGGCCATCATGGGCTGGCATGGGCCAGCAGCTGCCGGGTACCTGGCCTGGGCGTGTGTTCAACGGGTGGGGCTTCTCTTACCCGACCCCCACGCAAGCCTCTGCTCTGCAGCAGCGCCGGCTCAGGGGGTCCAAACTACCCTCTCTTGGGCCACCTCCTGCCCACCGTGAAGAGGGCCGGGCCTGGCCCACGTGGCACCTCCCTCCTGTTGGATGGAGCCTTTGGCCGTCCTTTTTTTTTTTTTTAATGAAGACATTTGACTTTTGTGGGGGCATTCTGTTGTTTCTTTTTAAAAAAAAATATTTATTTATTTGGCTTCATTGGGTCTTAGTTGCGGCATGCAGGATCTTTCATTGCAGTGCACAGGCTTCTCTCTAGTTGTGGCACGTGGGCTCCAGAGCACGCGGGCTCAGTCGTTGCGGCAATCGGGCTCTCTAGTTGTGGTGCACGGGCTCAGTAGTTGCAGGGCATGGGCTTAGTTGCCCCATGGCATGTACGATCTTAGTTCCCTGACCAGGGATCAAACCCGCATCCCCTGCATTGGAAGGTGGATTCTTAACCACTGGACCACCAGGGAAGTCCCCCGTACTTTTTTTTTTAATAGTGAATGTGTCTCTTTTCTCTTTTCTGCAGTAGCTTCATTGAGGTATAATCCACCTACCACCCAGGTCACCCTTTTTTTTTTTTTTTTTGAACTGTGGTTACAATTCAACAAATTCTAACCTTCAGTCAAGGGTGACAAGAAATGAGAGACAAATGGAAAAATACCATTTGTATTCACCTTTATAAATAAAATGATGTGCTTAGTTCCATTTGGAGGCAAAAGCATGGAACCTGGTGGTCCTTTTTTTTCTTTCTTTCTTTTAAATTGAATTACAATGTTTTGTTAATTTCTGCTGTACAGCAAAGTGACTCAGTTAGTTATACACATATATACACTCTTTTTTAAATATTCGTTTCCATTATGGTTTATCATAGGATATTGAATATAGTTCCCTGTGCTATACAGTAGGACCTTGTTGTCTATCCATCCTTTATATAATAGCTGACATCTGCTAACCCCAACTTCCCACTCCATCCCTCCCCCAACCCCCTTGGCAACCACAAGTCTGTTCTCTATGTCTGTGAGTCTGTTTCTGTTTTGTAGATAGGTTCATTTGTGTCATATTTTTAAATTTTTTCATTCATTTCCTTTCATTTGCTGCGCCCCACAGCATGTGGGATCTTAGTTCTCCGACCAGGGACCAAACCCGCGCCCCCTGCATTGGCAGTGCGGAGTCTTAACCACTGAACCGCCAGGGAAGTCCCTGTGTCATATTTTAGATTCCACATACAAGTGATATCATGATAATCTCTAGTTGCATCCATGTTGCTGCAACTGGCATCATTTCATTCTTTTTTATGGCTGAGTAGTATCCCATTGTATATATGTACCACATCTTCTTTATCCATTCATCGGTCGATGGACATTTAGGTTGTTTCCATGTCTTAGCTATTGTGAATAATGCTGCGGTGAACATAGCGGTGCATGTATCTTTTTGAATTAGAGTTTTGTCTGGATATATGCCCAGGAGTGGAATTGCTGGATCATATGGTAGTTCTGTTTTTAGTTTTTTAAGTAAGCTCCATACTGTTCTCTGTAGTGGTTGTACCAATTTACATTCCCACCAACAGTGTAGGAGGGTTCCCTGTTCTCCACATCCTCTCCAGCATTTCTTATTTGTAGACTTTTTAATAATGGCCATTCTGACCAGTGTGAAGTGGTACCTCATTGTAGTTTTGATTTGAATTTCTCTAATAATTAGCGATGTTGAGCATCTTTTCATGTGCCTATTGGCTATTTGTATTTCTTCTTTGGAGAAATGTTTGTTTATGTCTTCTGCCCATTTTTCGATTGGGTTGTTTGTTTTTTTAACATTGAGCTGTATGAAATGTTTGCATATTTTGGAAATTAAGCCCTAGGTGGTCTCATCCTTTGCAAATATTCTCTCCCATTCTGTAGCTTGTCTTTTCGCTTTGTTTGTGATTTCCTTTGCTGTGCAAAAGCTTGTAAGTTTGATTAGGTCCCATTTGTTTGTTTTTGGTTTTATTTCTGTTGCCTCGGGAGACTGCAGGTTGCCCATTTAAAGTGTCTGATTCAGTGGCTAGTGTGTATCCATCACCACGGTCAATTACAGAACCTTCATCACCCCAAAAAGACACCCTGCATCCCTTAGCTCTGTGTCCCCATCCCTCAGCTATACCCCCAGTCTACTTTCTGTCTCTGTGGATTTGCCTGTTCTGGACACCGCGTATGAATGGAATCACGTAACACGTGCCCTTTTATAATGGGCTTTTCACTCAGCGTAAAGTTTCTGAGGTTCATCATGTTGGAGCGTGCATCACACCTCATTCACCTTAGGGGACCCCTAGAGCTCAAGTCATCTTGAAGCCAGAGGTTCTTGGGGGCAGACCCCACTCCCCACGTGGGCTGCCCATGAGGACATGGGCCAGGGAGCAGGCTGTGGACAGGCTGGGCTGCCCCATGGGCTCAGGGCCCGGGCACAGCGGGCCCCACTCCCCCTGCGTCTGGCCTCTTCTCTGCAGACCACGCTGTGGTGGCCGGTGCCAGGCATGTGGTGACCTTCGACGGCCAGGTGTGGGGCATCAGTGCCGGCTGCGGCAGCCTGCTGCTGGCCAAGGACTTCGCTCACGACACATTCTCGCTGACACTAAACCGGGCGGGCTCGGGGCTCACGTCCCTGACCGTGGAGTTGAACCACACCACCCTCGTCCTCTACCCCAGCCTGAAGGTGAGCCTCCAAGAGCAGGGTGAGGGGGGGGCGGGTGGGCAGGTCTCCCAGACACTTTCCTGCCTCCTGTCACGTCCACACACCTGTGCCCCGTGGAGACTGTCACCTGTCCTGCTCAGCCCCTGTCTGGCCCACAGACCTACAGGCTGTATAACTCCTCCCTGCCTGCCGAGAGCTGTCTGGACCTGGATCTGCCTCCTGCCAAGCCCAGGAGGGACCACGTCCCCAGGATCGAGCTGACCAGTGAGGACGGTGTGTCTGCTGTCTGTGACCTCCACGCCAGCCTCTGCAGCCTGACTCTGAGCGTCTGGCAGCACGGTGGGTCTGGGCCCCCACTGGCGGCCTCCGAGCCAGCGCGGTCAGCTTCCAGGGCTGAGATTGACAGGTCCCAGTGGGCAGCACTCTGAGTCCTTGGGAGGCTGTGGGCGGGAGGCCCAGGGACACTCTTGGGCCTCTGCTGCTCCTCGGGGCTGACAACCCGAGCGGGCATCAGAGCAGCCCAAACAGCTCAGAACTGGAAGAGGGTCAAAGGCCATCTCTCCCGGCTTTGATCACGTCCAGCACTGGGACAGCCCCTACTCCAGGGGCGGCGCAACTCTGGATGCAGCCCGGCTGGGTGACCGCTGCCCTGTTTCAGGCACTCAAGCATGCACGGTCTGCTGCTTCTCATGTGATCCTCCCCCTGTTGTCCCCTGGGACACACGACATGACCCAGCTTAATTTACTGGCCCCCCACTCCTCCAGCCACGAACATCAGGGCCAGGCTTGGAGCCCAGAGCTCTGCCCCCTTCTCTGGGACGTGCCGCTCCCCTTGATCTGGCTGCGCAGCCCCAGGAACACTTGTAAAGAGCGTGCATCCTGACCACTCGGGACGGGGCTGGTGGATGGGGGAGGGCCCGGGGAGGGAACAAATGCTTTTCTCAGTCCTTTTTCTCCTCTCCCTCTGGTGAAGTTTCAGAGCCAGGACCGGTGTTGGGGGGGGTCAGGTGTGGAGGGCGCAGGGTCTGGCCATGCCCCCCCCCCCGCCAACCCTGGCCAGCAGGCTCTCACAGCCTGTCCTGCCTTCCCTGCCCCCCAGGCCTGTCCGCTGGCCTTCTGGGCACCAACGACAACGAGGCAGGCAATGAGCTGATGCTGCCGGACGGCACGGTGGCCAGCAGCCTGGAGGAGTTCACCCCCGCCTGGCAGGTGAGCTGGCTAGCCAGCCCTCCCTCCCTCGGGGCTGGGCGTCATTGCTAGGATGCCGTGGCTGTGGATGGAGAGGGGAACAGGTGTGAGCCGGGCGCGCCCCGGAGAGGGAAGCCTCTGTGTGGATTGGCCGTGGACCTGAGGAGGGTGGGGCCCCCATCTCCGAGGCTCCTGGGCCTGCATGTTCCACATCTGCAGGGAACCTCTCAGTCCGAGGGGGTGGTGGTTCCCTCCTGGGGCTGCAGCCCCCCGGTGGAGCTGCCTGGGAAAACGGAGGTCCGGGCAGGAGCCTGAGTCTTGGGTTCGTCTCCCCAGGTGGGTGGTGACTGCAGGGCCGTGGAGAAGACTCGGCTGGCATGCCCGGTACAGAGCCCCACCTGCCGGGCCTTCTTCCAGGACCCCTGCTCCAGCCTGGGGAACTGCTTCGGGGTGGTGAGTGTGCAGCTGCAGAGGCCACTCAGCAGGTGGACCGCAGGACAAAGAAGGCCCTTGCCCTGATCTAGCCTATAGCCCTCCTCTGTGCTACTCCCCAGGGTGTGGTGGGCAAGGACACTGACTGTGGGTGCTGGATTTCAGGTGGACCCCACACCCTTCCTCAGCCTATGTGTCCAGGACACCTGTGGCACCCAGGAGCGCCAACCTGCCTGCAACCTGGCGGCCGCCTACATCCACCTGTGTGCCCGGGGCTTCGTGCCCCTGGACCCTCCTCCACAGTGCGGTAAGCAGTCTGACCCCTGCCTGGGGGTGGAAGGTTGACCTCTGCCTTCCATCCCAGAGGGAAAACCAATTCTTTTCTCCTAGCTTCCGCCAAGAGGGCAGGCACTCAGCTGTTGTACAGTGAGCTAAGAGTCAAAGCAAAGTTAGTTATGTGTAAAGGAGTACTTATTAAGAAAGAGAAAAAGAGGCCCACAACCTCCACCCTCCACCCCAAGTCCAGTGAGCCCTGTGACATCCAGCACAGGAGATGAGAGCTCGAGGAGGTCAGGCAGCTATGAAGTTAGCTGCTGAAAACTTAGAACCACAGACTTGCTGTTAGGGGATGTGAATGTACACGCCCTACAAGGTCTGGGAACCCCTGGGCACACCTGAAACCAATGTCGTGCATGATTCCCACAGCTCAAGTCCCACTACATAGACACAGAAGTTGGCGACTGCAACAGACAACAGCAGTGGACCCCTTGATAACGGAGCAATTATTCATGACACTCATAAAAGAACAGTTAGTAGTAGTAGCTACTGGGAGGAGGAGTGGGTGTGACTACAGCAGGGTGGAAAAAGGGAGATGTTTGTGGTGATGGAACAGTTCTGTATTTTGATGGTGGTAGTGGTTACATGAATCCACGCCTGTGACAAAATGTCACAGAACTATACACACACACATTCTACCAATGTCAATGTCTGGGTTTTGATATTGTAGTATAATTATGGAAGATTTAACCATTGGGGGAAATGGGATGAAATATATACAGGACACTCTGTACTATCTTTGAACTACCTGCAATTCTATAATTATTTTAAAATAAAAAGTCTTTAAAATTAATTAAATATAAAACATCAGAGTCACATAGTTTTATAGGCAAGTTGTAATAATTTACCATAACTGTTCCAGAGTATAAAAATGAAACCTTCCTCTTCCCACCTCATTTTAATGAAGTTAGTGTTATCTTATGGGAGACAAAAACCCAAGGACAATACAAGAGGAAAGTTAAGTTAGAAGCCCAACTGCAAACTTGAATGTAGATGTTACTAATATGTTTGTTAGTGAGTGAAATTCAAAAATATGTTGAGACATAAGCTAAGAAAACATCATAACCAATTGGAAGTAATCTCTGGAACCCAAGGATGGTATTTAAGAACAGTGTACTAAAGTAGGCAATTTAAACTAGTTAATTCAGAACAGTCCTTCTGGTGGGATATCTAATAATGTTTGTTAGACAGGATAGAGAAAATGGGGTATTGGAAATATCTGGATCAAAATCCAGGGGAAGACAGGAGAGTGACATCAACAAGGTGGCAGGCTAGGAACCTACAAATCCTCAGTCCTCCATGGAAATGCTGAATATAGAACAATATATGGACCAAAGTAGCTTTGTGAGAACCCTAGAAACCAGTTAAGCAGCAGCAACAACCAAGTGACTGCCTGATTGATTGAGAAAAAGTCTCACTCTAAACAGCAGGAAATTTCATGGCATTTGTGCTTGCCTTCCACAGTACAGTTTTGAAGAAGCCAGCCAGTTCCTGGCTCATCCTTTGGGAGGGAAGGAAAGGAGTGGAACTTGCTTGCAATGTTCTGACTTGTCTGGGACCTGCCAGAGGGACAGGTCTCTCTTGACTTAGTGATGATGAGAATGGTGGCATAGTTTGGATATCATGTGGGTGATTGCTGAAAGCAGGAGTGGGTGCTGCTGCCAGAGACAGCTGCAGGGAGTCTGCAGTCCTGCAGGTGACTGGGAGCAAGACTATGGACAGAGGAATACCATACTATATCTATCTAAACCCCTGAGAAGAAGCAGGGGTGAAAGCTAGGGAAATTAGGACATTTAAAAGCAGCTGTGTCTACTGGTGATTGATGTGGAGTTAAAGCACACACTCAGGCCCAGGGAAGATGCACCCGTAGAAGGTATTTGAGAGAACCCTGAGCTTTCATACCAGGTTGATTAGTGAAGGCCTTCCCCTGCACAGGGACAGTCTGCAAAGCATGGGAGAGGTGGATGTCTTTTCAAATGCCCAGTTCCAACAAAAGATGACAAGACATACAAAGAAACAGTGAGATAGGGCCCATTCAGAGGAACACAGTAAATCTCCAGAAACTAACTCTCAAGAAACATAGGCCTCTTATTGACAGGCTTTAAAACAACTGTCTTAAATATGATCAATCAGATGAAGGAGAAGAAAGATGGCAGACAACTAAGTGAAATCAGGAAAACAATATATGAGAAAAATGAGAATATCAACAAAGAAGTAGAAATAACAGTAAACAAATTCTGGAGCTGAAAAATGCAATTTGTGCTGTCTTCAAGAGACTCACTTTAGATCTAAGGACACACATAGGTTGAAAGTGAAAGGATGGAAAAAAATATTCCATACAAATAGTAACCAAAAGAGAGCACACTTTCAATAATGGATAGAACAACCAAAGAGAAGATCAATAAGGAAATAGAGAATTTGAACAACAAACACTGTAGATCAACCAGACCTAGCAGATATATACAGAACACTCCACCCAACAACAGCAGGGTATCCATTTTTCTCAAGTGTACATTGAACATTCTCCAGGATAGACCATATATTAGGCCATAGAACAAGTATTAATAAACCTCTAAAAACTGAAATCATACAAACTATTTTCCAATTACAATGGAAAGAAACTAGAAATAGCAGATGGAAAACTGGAAAAATCACAAATTGTACAAAATTAAACAGCACACTCTTAAACACCCAATGGGTCAAAGAAGTCACAAAATAAATTAGAAAATATCTTGAGACAAATGAAAACAAAAACACAACACACCAAAACTATGGAATTTAGAGAAAGCAGTGCTACTAAGGAAATGTACAGCTGTAAATCCTCACATTAAAAAAGAGCTCAAATCAACACCCTAACTTTACTCCTTAAGGATCCTGGAGAAGAACAAATCAAACCCAAAGCTAGCAGAAGGAAGGAAATCATAAAGGTTAGTGCAGAGATAAATGAAGTAGAGAGTAGAAAAACAAGAGAGAAAGTCAACAAAACCAAAAGTTGGTTTTTTGAAAAGATCAACAGAATTGACAAATTTTTAGCTAGATTGACTAATAAGAAAAAAGAAGACTCAAGTAAGTAAAATCAGAAGTGAAATAGGGAACATTACAACTGATTTTTACAGAACCAAAAAGGATTATGGGAGAGTACTATGAACACTTGTGTGACAACAAATTGGACAATCTAGATGAAATGGATAAATTCCCAGAAACATATTACCTGCCAAAACTGAATCATGAAGAAACAAATCTGAAAAGACCTATAACTAGCAAGCAAATTGAATCGGTAATCAAAAACCTCCCAACAAAGGAAAGCCCAGGACCAGATGGCTTCACTAGTGAATTCTACCAAGCATTTAGAGAATTGAAACCAAGGCTCCTCAAACTCATACAAAAAACTGAAGAGGGAACATCTTCAAATCCATTTTATGAGGCCAGAATTATCTTGATACCAAAGCCAGACAAAGCCACTTCAAGAAAACTACAGAACAATATCCCTGATGCATATAGATGAAAAAATCAAAAAAAAAAAATACAGTTGGCCCTCCATATCTATGATTTCCACATCCACAGATTCAATCAACCACGGATTGAAAATATTTGAAAAAAAATCCAGAAAGTTCCAAAAGCAAAACTTGAATTTGCTGCATTCTGGCAACTATTTACATAGCATTTATATTGTATTAGGTACTATAAGTAATCTAGAGATGATTTAAACTATACAGGAGAATGTACATAGGTCATATGCAAATATTATATCATTTTATATAAGGGACTTTAGCATCCACAGATTTTCGTATCTGTGGAACCAATCCCCGTGGATACTGAGGAACAGCTGTACTGGCAAACAGAATTCAAGAGCACATTAAAAGGATTATACACCATAACCAAGTGGGTTTATTCCTGAAATGCAAGGATGGTTCAACATAGGAAAATCAATGTAATACACCACATTAAAAGAATGAAGGGAAAAAAAAACATGACCATCTCAACTGATGTAGAGAAAGCATTTGACAAAATTCAACACCCTTTCATGATAAAAACACTCAACAAACTAAGAATAGAAGGAAACTACCTCAACATAATAAAGGCCATATTTGACAAGCCCATAGATAACACCATATTCCATGGTAAAAGACTGAAAGCTTTTCCTCTAAGATCAGGAACAAGACAAGGATGCCTACTTTTGCCACTTCAATTTAAAGTAGTATCAGAAGTCCTAGCCAGAACAATTAGGCAAGAAAAAGAAACAGAAAGCATCCAAATTGGAAAGAAAGAAGTAAAGTTATCTCTGTTCTCAAATGACACAATCATATATACCTAAAAAACCATGTATATGTAGAAAACCCTAAAGCTTAAAAAAATTTAAAAACCTATTAGAATTAGTAAACAAATTTGGCAAAGTTGCAGAATGTAAGTCAACACACAAAAATCAATTGTGTTGGGCTTCCCTGGTGGCGCAGTGGTTAAGAATCTGCCTGCCAATGCAGGGAACGTGGGTTCGAGCCCTGGTCTGGGAAGATCCCACATGCCGTGGAGCAACTAAGCCCATGCGCCACAACTACTGAGCCTGCGCATCTGGAGCCTGTGCTCTGCAACGGGAGAGGCCACAATGGTGAGAGGCCTGCGCACCGCGATGAACAGTGGCCCCCACTCGCCACAACTGGAGAAAGCCCTCACACAGAAACGAAGACCCAACACAGCCAAAAATAAATATAAAAAAAAAAAAATCAATTGTGTTTCTATACACTAACAATGAGCATTCCAAAAAGGAAATTAAAATAGTTCCATGGGCTTCCCTGGTGGCACAGTGGTTGAGAATCTGCCTGCCAATGCAGGGGACACGGGTTCGAGCCCTGGTCTGGGAAGATCCCACATGCCGCGGAGCAACTGGGCCTGTGAGCCACAACTACTGAGCCTGCGTGTCTGGAGCCTGTGCTCCGCAACAAGAGAGGCCGCGACAGTGAGAGGCCTGCGCACCACGATGAAGAGTGGCCCCCGCTCGCCACAACTAGAGAAAGCCCTCGCACAGAAACGAAGACCCAACACAGCCAAAAATAAAATAAAAATTAAAAAAATAATAATAATTCCATTTACAATAACATCAAAAAGAATAAAGTACTTAGGAATAAACTTAACCAAAGAGGTGAAAAACTTATACACTGAAAACTACAAAGCACTGCTGAAAGAAATTAAAGAAGATGCAAATAAATGGAAAGATATCCCATGTTCATGGATTGAAAGACTTAATATCATTAAGATATTAATACTACTCAGTGATCTACAGATTTAACGCAATCTCTGTCAAAATCCCAATGGCTTTTTTTGCAGAAATATAAAAACCTACCCTAAAATTCATACAGAATCTCAAGGGGGCCCCAAGTAGCCAAAGCAATCTTGAAAAAGAACAAAGTTAGTTAGAGGTCTCACACTTCCTGGTTTCAAAACTTTTAACATAAGCTACAGTAATCAAAACAGTGTGGTACTGGCATAAAGACAGACATATAGACCAAAGGAATAAAATAGCCCAGAAATAAACCCTTGCATATATGGTCAAATAATTTTTGACAAGGATGTCAAGACCATTCAATGGACAAAGTACAATCTTTTCATCAAATGGTGCTGGGAAAATTGAATATCTACATGAAAAGAATGAAGTTGGACCCTTACCTTAACACCCTATAAAAACATTAGCTCAAAATGGATCAAATACATAAATATAAGAACTAAAACTATAAAACTCTTACAAAAAAACATAGGGGAAAAGCTTCATGGCATTGGATTTGGCATTGATTTCTTGGATATGACACCAAAGGCACAAGCAATAAAAGAATAAATAGACCAATTGGACTTCATCAAAATTAAAAACTTCTGTGCATGAAATGACACAATCAACAGAGTATAAAGGCAACCTATGGAATGGGAGAAAATATTTGCAAATGAAGTAACTGACAAAGGATTAATCTCCAAAATATACAAACAGCTCATGCAGCTCAATATCAAAAAAAACCAAACAACCCAGTCAAAAAATGGGCAGAAGACCTAAATAGACATTTCTCCAAAGAAGACATACAGATGGCCAACAAACACATGAAAAGATGCTCAACATCACTAATTATTAGAGAAATGCTAATCAAAACTACAATGAGGGGGCTTCCCTGGTGGCACAGTAGCTGAGAATCTGCCTGCCAATGCAGGGGACACGGGTTCGAGCCCTGGTCTGGGAAGATCCCACATGCCGCGGAGCAACAAGGCCCGTGAGCCACAATTACTGAGCCTGTGCGTCTGGAGGCTGTGCTCCGCAACAAAAGAGGCCGTGACAGTGAGAGGCCCGCGCACCGCGATGAACAGTGGCCCCTGCTTGCCGCAACTAGAGAAAGCCCTCGCACAGAAACGAAGACCCAACAAAGCCATAAATAAATAAATTAATTAATTATTAAAAAAAAAAAAACTACAATGAGGTATCACCTCACACCAGTCAGAATGGCTACCATCAAAAAATCTACAGGGCTTCCCTGGTGGCACAGTGGTTGAGAATCTGCCTGCCAATGCAGGGGACACGGGTTCGAGCCCTGGTCTGGGAGGATCCCACATGCCGTGGAGCAACTAGGCCCGTGAGCCACAATTACTGAGCCTGCGCGTCTGGAGCCTGTGCTCCGCAACAAGAGAGGCCGCGATAGTGAGAGGCCCGCGTACCGCGATGAAGAGTGGCCGCCACTTGCCGTAACTAGAGAAAGCCCTCGCACAGAAACGGACACCAAACACAGCCATAAATAAAAAATAAATAAAAAAAAAAAAAAAAAAAAAGAGGCCGTGACAGTGAGAGGCCCGCGCACCGCGATGAACAGTGGCCCCTGCTCGCCGCAACTAGAGAAAGCCCTCGCACAGAAACGAAGACCCAACAAAGCCATAAATAAATAAATAAATTAATTAATTAAAAAAAAAAAACTACAATGAGGTATCACCTCACACCAGTCAGAATGGCTACCATCAAAAAATCTACAGGGCTTCCCTGGTGGCACAGTGGTTGAGAATCTGCCTGCCAATGCAGGGGACACGGGTTCGAGCCCTGGTCTGGGAGGATCCCACATGCCGCGGAGCAACTAGGCCTGTGAGCCACAATTACTGAGCCTGCGCGTCTGGAGCCTGTGCTCCGCAACAAGAGAGGCCGCAATAACGAGAGGCCCGGCACCGTGATGAAGAGTGGCCCCGCTTGCCGCAGCTAGAGAAAGCCCTCACACAGAAATGAAGACCCAACACAGCCATAAATAAATAAATAAATAAATAAATAAACCCAAAAGTTAAAAAAAAAAAATCTACAAAAAATAAATGCTGGAGAGAGGGTGTGGAGAAAAGGGAACCCTCCTACACTGTTGGTAGGAATGTAAATTGGTACAGTCACTATGGAGAACAGTATGGAGGTGCCTCAAAAAACTAAAAATAGAACTCCCATATGACCCAGCAATCCCACTACTGGGCATATACCCAGAGAAAACCATCATTCAAAAAGATGCATGCACCCCAGTGTTCACTGCAGCACTGTTTACAATAGCCAGGACATGGAAGCAACCTAAATGTCCCTCAACAGGAATGGATAAAGAAGATATGGTACATATATACCATGGAATATTATTCAGCCATAAAAAGGAATGAAATTGGGTCATTTGTAGAAACATGGATGGACCTAAAGACTGTCATACAGAGTGAAGTAAGTCAGAAAGAGAAAAGCAAATATCATATATTAACGCATATATGTGGAATCTGAAAAAATTGGTACAGACAATCTTATTTACAAAGCAGAAACAGAGGCACAGACGTAGAGAACAAATGTATGGATACCAAGGGGGAAGCGGGGGGATGAATTGGGAGATTGGGACTGACATATATACACTATTGATACTATGTATAAAATAGATAACTAATGAGAACCTACTGTATAGTACAGGGAACTCTACTCAGTGCTCTGTGGTGACCTAAATGAGAAGGAAATCCAAAAAAGAGGGGATATATGTATACATATAGCTGATTCACTTTGCTGTAAAGTATAAACAAACACAATATTGTAAAGCAACTATACTCTGATTAAAAAAAAAAAAAATTGGTCAAAGGACTTGAATAGACATTCCTCCAAAGAAGATATACAAATGACCAACAAGTATATGAGAAGATGCTCGATATCACCAATCATTAGGGAAATGTGAATCAAAACCACAATGATATATAAACTCACACCCATTAGGGTGGCTACTATCAAAAAATTAGAAAATAGTGTTAGCAAGGATGTGAAGAAATTGGAACCATCATGCACTGTTGGTGGCAATGTAAAATGGTGTAGCCAATATGGAAAACAGCATGGCAGTTCCTCAAAAATATTAAAAATAAAATTACCATATGATCCAGTCATTCCACTTCTGGGTATATACCCCAAAAGAATTGAAAGCAGGATCTCAAAGATTATTTATACACCCATCATAGCATCATTATTCACAACAGCCAAAAGTTATAAGCAACCCAGGTGACCATCAGCAATTGAATAGATAAGCAAAATATGTATATACATACAATGGAATATCATTCAGCCTTAAAAAGGAAATTCTGACACAAGCTACAACATGAATGAACTTTGAGAACATTATGCTAAGTGAAATAAGCCAGTCACAAAAAGACCAATGCTGTATGATTCCCCTTCTATGAGGTACCTAAAGTTGTCAAATTCAGAGAGACAGAACACAGAATGATGGTTGCCATGGGCTGGTCTAAGAGGATAATAGGAGTTGTTTAATGGGGACAGAGTTTCAGTTTTGCAAGATGAAAAGCGTTCTGGAGAATGGATGGTGGTGATGGTTGCACAACAAAGTGAAAGTACTTAACACTACTGACCTGTGCACTTATTAAGATGGTCAATTTTTTTGTTATGTATATTTTGCCACAACTAAGAATTTTTTAATTAAAAAATTTTTACTGAGCACCTACTTCATATGCTAGGCATGGTGATACAACTCTAAACACTGAACTTATAACCGCTGTAATTATAAAAAACGAACACACTTAAGGAGACAAAATTCTAAGAGCAAGAACCAGCATAGTCAGACAATAGACACAAACCCACAGGAATTCAGAAATGGGTTTATCCAACACAGACCGTAAATTTTGGCAGGGATTACAAGCAGCTCATGCAGCTCAATATCAAAAAAACAAACAACTCAATCCAAAATTGGGAAGAAGACCTAAATAGACATTTCTCCAAAGAAGATACACAGATTGCCAACAAACACATAAAAGAATGCTCAACATCATTAATCATTAGAGAAATGCAAATCAAAACTACAATGAGATATCACCTCACACCAGTCAGAATGGCGATCATCAAAAAATCTACAAACAATAAATGCTGGAGAGAGTGTGGAGAAAAGGCAACCCTCTTGCACTGTTGGTGGGAATGTAAATTGATACAGCCACTATGGAGAACAGTATGGAGGTTACTTAAAACACTAAAAATAGAACTACCATATGACCCAGCAACCCACTACTGGGCATATACCCTGAGAAAACCGTAATTCAAAAAGAGACATGTACCACAGTGTTCACTGCAGCACTATTTACAATAGCCAAGAGATGGAAGCAACCTACGTGTCCATCGACAGATGAATGGATAAAGAAGATGTGGCACATATATACAATGGAATATTAAAGGAATATTTAATATTCCATTGTATATATGGAATATAAAATGAAACCAAAAGGAACCATAAAACGAAATGAAATTGAGTTATTTGTAGTGAGGTGGATGGACCTAGAGTCTGTCATACAGAGTGAAGTAAGTCAGAAAGAGAAAAACAAATACCGTATGCTAACACATATATATGGAATCTAAAAAAAAAAAAAAAGGTCATGAAGAACCTAGGGGCAGGATGGGAATAAAGACGTAGACCTACTAGAGAATGGACTTGAGGACACGGGGAGGGGGAAGGGTAAGCTAGGACAAAGAGAGTGGCATGGACATATATACAGTACCAAATGTAAAACAGATAGCTAGTGGGAAGCAGCCACATAGCACAGAGAGATCAGCTTGGTGCTTTGTGACCACCTAGAGGGGTGGGATAGGGAGGGTGGGAGGGAGGGAGATGCAAGAGGGAAGAGATATGGGGATATATGTATATGTATAGCTGATTCACTTTGTTATAAAGCAGAAACTAACACACCATTGTAAAGCAATTATACTCCAATAAAGATGTTAAAAAAAAATTTTGGCAGGGAACTAGGAATTTTTAAAAATATAATATCATATCTGGAAAGAACCAAAGATATTATCAACAGATGACAGAAAAGGCATTTAGTAAGATTGTCTAATGCTCATATTTTCTTTTTTAAAAATTCTCTTAGCAAATGAGGGCTAGGAGGGACCTTACTTAACCTGGTAACTTGAGGTATTTGGTATCCAGCCTTTAACATCACAGTTGATGGAGAAACATCAGAAGCAGTCCCTTTAATGTCTGCAAGGAGATAGACACTCTTTCTCTCTGCTTCTATTACGTATTGTATTGATGACCCCATCACACTCAGTAAGACCAGAAAAAGAAATGAAGTACAGAGATTAAAACTCACCTGCTGGGACTTCCCTGGTGGCACAGTGGTTAAGTATCTGCCTGCCAATGCAGGGGACATGGGTTCGAGCCCTGGTCTGGGAAGATCTCACATGCCACGGAGCAACTAAGCCCGCGAGCCACAACTACTGAAGCCTGTGTGCCACAACTACTGAAGCCCGCGCACCTAGAGCCCGTGCTCCGCAACAAAGAGAAGCCACTGCAATGAGAACCCCTCTCACCGCAACAAAGAGTAGCCCCCGCTTGATGCAACTAGAGAAAGCCCGCGCATAGCAACGAAGACCTAACACAGCCAAAAATTAATAAATTAAAAAAAAAACAAAAAAAACCTCACCTGCTGATAGTGTGCCTTGCCCAGAGAGGTGCCAAGGGTCTTCCTGGGTCTGTGACTCCTAAGTTGAAGAGGTTCCTGCTTCAGTGTGAGCTGGATATCCAAGGGGTAAGGCTGGCTCCTTCTGAAAGTGCAGAGAAGTCATTCAGATGTCACCAAATGTTCTGGAAACATCTGAATGTCCCTGCTGCTTTCATGACCTGGATACCCTCTCTTCATCAGGACTCAGCCCCTGAACTCCCCTCTACCCCCAACTTTGGGTGCACCCTCCATGCTCCCAAAGCATCACGTGCTGGGGTTCAGCCCTCTCCCAGGCCAGGAACTCCTGGGGTGGGGGTGAGGGCACGTCTCACAAGTGCAGGGAACCATCTAACCATACCCACTGCCCTTCCAAAGGGGGAGATGTCCTTTTAATGAGGGCCACTCGAGGCCTGACCCTGCTGGGCGTACAGCATGCCAGGGGCTATAACAGGGGCCCTCAGCTTGCTTCCAGGAAACAGAGGGAGCTCCCTGTCCTCTGGGCCTACAGCAAAGCCTTACTCCTCTTCTCTTCTTTTTTCGTTGCAGTTTGAGATTTTGCCTGAGCCAGCACCAGGCTGCCAAAGATTTCAGACTCCCTCTCCTTCTACCACAATCCCATCTCATCAGCAAGGTCAAGATTCCTGTCTGGGGCGGAACAAGCAGAATGAAATGCCAAGAAGCTCAGAGAAGACCAGGAAGGATACAGATCCAGGAAAGAAGGGCTGTTAGGCATTGATTTCAGAGTGCTTCTGGGGGCAGTAGAGCCCACACTGGTCTGGATAAGGCTCCACCTCCCTCAACACCTGCCCTGTAATTCCAGGAGGCAGCCTGGCCCGCTGGGCCCAGCTCTGGAGAGCGGACGCCACTCCAGCAACTGTTCTGCCTGAGATATTTAGTCACTCGCCGGCTGCTGTTTCGGAAGCCTCTGCTGTATGAGCCAGGCTGCCCCGGGTCTCCTAGCTTGGGATTGGCTTCCCCTGGCCTCTTCAGGGTCTCCCCTGAGGCATGAGGTTCCTTGAGGGGAAACTGATGGTCCCAAATCCCTTAACCACAAGCCTGGTTGGGTGCTTCCCTCTTTGGGGTAGAGCCTGACTCTAAGACTGAATGCTCCAGGGGGCCGGTTTCCACAGGCGTGTGCTCTGTGCACTCAGACCCCAAGAGTACAGCCCCAAAAGTCATTCACTTTCTTTGGGGGGAGGCTTTTCCCTTGAGTTTTCAACTGAAAAAATAAAGCAGGCGGATTCCAAGAACGTGTCCATTAGATTGCTGGGGTCAGCCATGCACTGGAGAGATTGGGGGTGGGGGGGTGTTGGGTGGCTGTGAAACCTGCCCACCAGTAGGGGGTCCCCAGGGCCCTCTCTACACCAAGTCCAGAGTCCAGGGCAAAGGGTGAAGCGTCAGCCATGAGGCACGGGGCCACCAGAGGGCCAGACGCCAGACTGTCCCTGGCCTCCCCACACGTAAATGCCTGGCACACAGCAGATGCTCAGTGAAGTTTAGAAGAAGGAGCTCTAGAGAGTTTTAGAGTTTTTAGGAGTGAATGGGAATCGGGGAGCCGGTCCTGCTCATTCCCACACTCTGGAGGGAAGGGGGAGGGGAGGGCTGTCGTGATTGATTGAGCAGGTGCCATGTTGCCATGGTTACAACCAGCCGATCCCAGAGTGCAGGCACTGCTCTTTGAAAGACGTTTGCTCTTCTCTCAGACTTTATAACCCAATGAGGAGTGGGCGATCCCCATGTAATAGAAGCAGCAGGCTCAGAGAGCCCAGGGGATGTACCCAAGGTCACACAACTAGCAGAGGGCCAGGCTGGCGCTGATCCCCAAAGCTGCCCAACAACAACCATCTGCCTTCTACTTTCTCAACAGCATTGTGCCATCTATAGGCACACCTTGTTTTATTGCACTTTGCAGATGTTGCGGTTTTGTTTGTTTTTACAAATTGAACGTTTGTGGCAACCCTGCGTCGAGGAAATCTATCAGTGCCATTTTTCACAGAGCATTGCTCACTTCGTGTCTGTGTCACATTTTGGTAATTCTCACACTATTTCAGACGTTTTCATTATTATAATATGTGGTATGGTTTAATTAAGGTATGTACATTGTTTTTTTTAGAAGCAATGCTATTGCACACTTAATAGACTACAGTATAGTATAAACATAACTTAGACGCAGTGGGAAACCAAAAAATTCACGTGACTTGCTTTATTGCAGCGGTCTGGAACTGAACCCCCTATCTCTGAGGTGTGCCTGTAGTCTGCCATTTACTTTAAGAAAGAGTCAAATTAACTTCAGCCTTGTCCCAAGCCGTAATGTGTGGTGCTTGTTCATTCTTTCCTAATATGCATCAAAACAGCCCATAAGCCGTGTGACACCCGAGCAGAAATGCACCCACAACTGTCTGAAGTGCTGTGCTAGGCCTTGTTGCTGGGAACTTGGCTCTGGAGGAGGGAAGGAGACAACGGAAGAGAAAACTCTGGAATGCAGGGGCCTGAGCAGGCCGGAGATAGATGCGCCTACAGTTTGCAACCACCTGTAGGTTTCTAAATCTGTGCAACGGCTCAGCGATTTCTGGCCCAGAAAGGAAACTGCAGACTTCCCAGCCTGCCTCCCGGCTCTGTCCCTCACATGCTTACCAGGAACCCAGCAGTGGGCTGGGCACGGTGGGGGCCCCAGGAGGGAGAGCAGTTCTCCCTTCTCCAGGCTGACTTAAGATCAACACTTGGCAATTTGGGGTGTGTGGGTGGGTGTGCATGCACATGTACGGCATTTAAAGAAAAACAGAGGGGGAAGGATTCCATTAAAAATACCTATAGCAAACAAAGAGCAGGTACAGATAAATTTCTTTGAAATTGACTCGCCATGAGATAACTTGGTAAAGGGTGGGAGAAGGCAATTCAAAAGTAGAAAAACACAACTGAGGGGTAAACATTAGGCAGAAAATTTAATTTTACTGGTAATCAAATGTGAATGAAAATAGTGATTATAACTTAATCTATTGCAAAATAGATATATAAATAATGATACCCAGAACTGGTGAGGCTGTCAGCAAAACCCATCCCCTCAAATTCTGTAAAGGGCAGTTTCAATTAGTACAACCTCAGTAGCATGTTTTGAAAGTCTTAAAACCATTTGTTCCTTTGACCTAATAAGCCCACTCCTGGGCCTTTATCCAAAACGAGGGAGGGAAGGAAGACATAAATGATTCCAAAAGATTTCAAAATAATTTCATTACTCAAAATAATGGAAAATTAAAAACAGCCAACAGGGAAATGATTTTTTAAAGTTGTATTAGTTGCAAACATTATCCTGAACTCATCTGTCAAAAAGTTCAGCATGAGGCAATGTATTAACATGAAAAAAGATTAGCCTCCAAGTAAAGCAGAAGACAAGACAGCATAAAAATCTGTACTAATAGTGACTGCATATGGACAAAAGCTGGTAGGGAATAGAGGAAAATGAAAACAGTTCATATAAGAAGGGCAGGACACTGTAGCTGATTATTTTTCTTTTAAAATTTCCTTTATAATTATTATGATGCTTCTTGTCCCAGAGAGTTTTTAAAAATTAAAAAGTAAGGAGGGGGCTTCCCTGGTGGCTCAGTGGTTAAGAATCTGCCTGCCAATGCAGGGACATGGGTTCAAGCCCTGGTCTGGGAAGATCCCACATGCCACGGAGCAACTAAACCAGTGTGCCACAACTACTGAGCCTGCGCTCTACAGCCCGCAAGCCACAACTACCGAAGCCCGCGTGACTACAGCCCGTGCTCCGCAACAAGAGAAGCCACCGCAATGAGAAGCCCGTGCACCGCAATGAAGAGTAGCCTCTGCTCACCGCAACTAGAGAAAGCACGCGTGCAAGGAAGACCCAATGCAGCCAAAAATGAATGGATAAAATAAATAAATTAAAAAAAAAAAAAAGGAGGGAAGGAGGGAAGAAGGAAGAAAGCAACCCAAGTGTCCATCAATGAATGAATGGATTAAAAAAGTGGTCTCTCCCCTGAAGAGTCAGGAAACAAGAGGGTCCCCAAGAAAAAGAGGAAATTCTCTTCCAAGGAGGAGCCTCTCAGCAGTGGACCTGAAGAGGCTGCTGCCAGCAAGAGTAGCAGCTCCAAGAAAAAGAAAAAGCTCCAAAAGCTATCCCAGGAAAATTAGAATGAACGTTTCCCTAGTAGGGCATAACTTAACAGAGATATTTCCCAACCCATCCCCTATAGCCCAATAAAAATAAAAACAAAACAAACAAACAACAAAAAAAAGTGGTCTCTCCCATAACATTATGAGATTAGAAATCAACTACAAGAAAAAAAGCTGTAAAAAACACAAACACGTGGAGGCTAAACAGTATGCTACTAAACAACCAACGGATCACTGAAAAAATCAAAAGGGAAACCAAAAAATACTTAGAGACAAATGAAAATGAAAACACAATGATCCAAAACCTATGGGACATAGGAAAATCAGTTCTAAGAGGGAAGTTTATAGCACTACAATCTTACCATAGGAAACAAGAAAAATCCCAAACAAACAACCTAAACTTAAACCCAAAGCAACTAGAGAAAGAACAAACAAAACCCAAAAGTTAGCAGAACAAAAGAAATCATAAAGTTCAGAGTAGAAATAAAGGAAATAGAGACAAAGAAAGCAATAGAAAAGATCAATGAAACTAAAAGCTGGTTCTTTGAAAAGATAAACAAAATTGATAAACCTTTAGCCAGGCTCATCAAGAACAAAGGAAGAGGGCTCAAATCAATAAAATTGGAAATGAAAAAGAAGAAGTTAACAATGGACATCACAGAAATACAAAGGATCATGAGCAACTATATGCCAATAAAATGGACAATGTAGAAGAAATGGACAAATTCTTAGAAAGGTACAATCTCCCAAAACTGAACCATGAAGAAATAGAAAATATGAACAGACCAATCAGAAGCACTGAAATTGAAACTGTAATTTAAAAACTCCCAATGAACAAAAGTCCAGGACCAGATAGCTTCACAGGTGAATTCTATCAAACATTTAGAGAAGAGTTAACACCTATCCTTCTGAAACTATTTCAAAAAATTGCAGAGGAAGGAACACTCCCAAACTCATTCTGCGAAGCCACCCTGATACCAAAACCAGACAAGGATACCACCACAAAAAAAGAAATTACAGGCCAATATCACTGATGAACATAGTCGCAAAAATTCTCAGCAAAATACTAGGAAATCAAATCCAACAATACATTGAAAGGATCATACACCATAATCAAGTGGGATTTATCCCAGGGATACAAGGATTTTTCAATATCTGCAAGTCAGTCAGTGTGATACACCACTTAACAAACTGAAAAGTAAAAACCATATAATCATCTCAATAGATGCAGAAAAAGCTTTTGACAACATTCAATACTCATTTATGATAAAAACTCTCCAGAAAGTGGGCATAGAGGGAACATACTTCAACATAATAAAGGCCATATATGACAAACCCACAGCTAACATCATATTCAACAGTGAAAAGCTGAAAGCATTTCCTCTAAGATCAGGAACAAGACAAGGACGTCCACGCTCACCACTTTTATTCAACATAGTTTTGGAAGTCCTAGCCATAGCAATCAGAAAAGAAAAAGAAATAAAAGGAATCTGAATTGGAAAAGAAGTAAAACTGTCACTGTTTGCAAAGGACATGATACTATACATAGAAAATGCTAAAGAAGCTACCAGAAAACTACTAGAGCTCATCAGTGAATTCGGTAAAGTTGCAGGATACAAAATTAATACATAGATATCTGTTGCATTTCTATACACTAACAACAAAAGATCAGAAAGAGAAATTAAGGAAACAATCCCATTTACCATTGTGTCAAAAAAAAAAACACCTAGGAATAAACCTACCTAAGGAGGCAAAAGACCAGTACTCAGAAAACTATAAGACACTGATGAAAGAAATCGAAGATGACACAAACAGATGGAAAGATACACCGTGTTCTTGGATTGGAAGAATCAATATTGTGAAAATGACTATACTATCCAAGGTAATCTACAGATTTGATGCAATCCCTATCAAATTACCAATGGCATTTTTTTTTTCAGATCTAGAACCATAAATCTTAAAAATTTGTATGGAAACACAAAAGACCTGGAATAGCCAAGGCAATCTTGAGAAATTAAAATGGAACTAGAGGAATCAGGCTCCCTGGCTTCAGACTATACTACAAAGCTACAGTAATCAAAACAGTATGGTACTGGTACAAAAACAGAAATATAGATCAATGGAACAGGATAGAAAGCCCAGAAACAAACCCACGCACCTATGGTCAATTAATCTATGACAAAGGAGGCAAGAATATACAATGGAGAAAAGACAGTCTCTTCAATAAGTGGTGCTGGGGAAACTGGACAGCTACATGTAAAAGAATGAAATTAGAACATTCTATAACACCATACACAAAAATAAACTCAAAATGGATTAAAGACCTAGATGTAAGACCGGATACTATAAAACTCTTAGAGGAAAACATAGGCAGAACACTCTTTGACACAAATCATAGCAATATCTTTTGGGATCCACCTCCTAGAGTAATGAAAATAAAAGCAAACATAAACAAAAGGGACCTAATTAAACTTAAAAGCTTTTGCATAGCAAAGGAAACCATAAACAAAACAAAAAGACAACCCACAGAATGGGAGAAAATATTTGCCGACGAAGCAACCAGCAAGGGATTAATTTCCAAAATATACAAACATCTCGTGCAGCTCAATATAAAAAAAACCAAACAACCCAATCAAAAAATGGGCAGAAGATCCAAATAGACATTTCTCCAAAGAGACATACAGATGGCCTAAAAGCACATGAAAAGATGCTCAACAATGCTAATTATTAGAGAAATGCAAATCAAAACTACAATGAAGTACCACCTCACACTGGTCAGAATGGCCATCATCAAAAAGTCTACCAACAATAAATGCTGGAGAGGGTGTGGAGAAAAGGGGACCCTCCTACACTGTTGGTAGGAATGTAAATTGGTACAGCCATTATGGAGAACAGTATGGAGGTGCCTCAAAAAACTAAAAATAGAGTTGCCATATGATCCAGCAATCCTACTCCTGGGCATATATCTGGAGAAAACCAAGATACATGCACCCCAGTGTTCATTGCAGCACTATTTACAATAGCCAAGACATGGAAGCAACCTAAATGTTCATCAACAGATGAATGGATAAAGAAGATGTGGTATACACACACACACACACACACGCACACACACACACACAATGGATTATTGAGCCATAAAAAGAACAAAATAATGCCATTTGCAGCAACATGGATGGACCTAGAGATTATCACACTAAGTGAAGTAAGTCAGGCAGAGAAAGACAAATATCATATGATAACACTTATATGCAGAATCTAAAAAATGATACAAATGAACTTATTTACAAAACAGAAACAGACTCACAGACTTAGGAAACAAAAAAACAAGGCTTCCCTGGTGGCACAGTGGTTGAGAATCTGCCTACTAATGCAGGGGACACGTGAGTTCCAGTGAGTTCCTGCTGCCCCAGGGGGTCTGGGATGTGATGCGTGTCTTAGTGTATTTCTCCTTGGAAGCATGTGTGCATTTCCTGAATGTAAAAGTTTTCACAAATTAATAAATGAACAGAAAAATGCTGACCTTAAGTCAATCCAAAAGTTGTTTTATTGGGGGTGGGGGGGTGTGGAGCTAATCAAGACGAGAAGGGGACAATCAAGGCTGACTCTCTATGCAAAAAAATTTGAAAACTTAGAGGAAGTGGATACTTTCTAGGGGGAAAAAAAAGTACCCACAAGTACCAAAACAGAAAGTATCTAACTAGACCAGAAGAAACTACCACCATCTCCCAAGCCCCCGTGGTGGTGGTGGTGAGGAAGAGAGCCTGATCTCAGGCAGGGATAGTCTCCCAGGTGAAGTCAGCCAGTTTAAATGCTAACTCCAATGCTATTTAAATTGCTCCAGGGCCTAGAAGAAGAAGAAACACTTCCAAATTCTTGATCAGGAACCTGTAGAACATTGATGCCAAAAGCCAACAACTATAGCACAACAAAGGAAAGCCACAGGCCAATTTCATTCATGTAAAAATCAGTGCAAAAGTCCAAAATAAAAGATTAGCAAATAAAATCCACAGGAACATCAAAAGGGAAAAATCACCAGAACCAAGTGAGACTTGTACAGTATGACAAGGACAGTTTGATATTAGGTCATCGTTTAATTCACTTTATATTAATATATTAGAGAAGAAAAATCATGATTGTAAAAGATGTTAAATGGCATTTGACAATATTTACCCATTTATTAGAAAATCCTTCACAGAATCAGAAAAGGGATACTTCATTAACATGATAAAATTACACACACAAACAAACGCACACACATCAAGCCAAAAATCAGCATCATCTGTGATGTCTGGAAGCAACAAGTTTCCATGAGACTCTGGAACTAAGGAATGCCCTGCACCACTACTTTGTTTGGAAGTTTCTAACTGATGAAAGTAGGCAAGAGAAAAAATAAGCAATTTAAGGAGAAAGAAAGAGGTGAAATAATTATGTTTACTCTGGAAAATCCAAGAGAAGCAACCAAAAATATGGCAGGCAGTGAGAGATTTCTCTAAGGGGTCAGATAGAGAAGTAACCTACCAAAACAACTAGCTTTCCTATGTACAAACAGCAAGCAGCTGGAAAAGTTAACAGAAGAATATATCCCACTTACAACAGCACCCCTCCCCATAAACCTCCCAGAAATAAATGCACAAAGATGTGTACAATCTATGTGAAGAAATCTATTAAAAGCTGCGAGGGATGTAAAATGCTACAAATGCAAAGAAAGCTGTACTGCATATGTTCTATGTTCATATGATCTAGAAAGGTTCAACACTACAAAGATGTAACTATCAATACCAAGCGTTAGGGAGTGTGTGGGACTGGAGGTCTCACGCATGCTTGTGGGAATGTAAGATGGTGTGGCCACCCTGGGAAACTAGCAATTTCTTAAAAATTAAACATAAATTTACCATATGGCTCAACGATTCCACTCCTAGGTATCTACTCAAGAGAAATGAAAACGTACACTCACACAAAGACTTGTCCACAAACACCCATCAGCTGTTAAATGAATAAACAAATTGCAGTATGTTCATACTACAGGATGCCACTCAGCAATAAAAAGGAACAGAGATGAATCTAAAAACATGGTGCTAAGTGAAAGATAGATGCAAAAGACCACATATTGTATGATTCCATTTATATGAAATGTCCAGAAAAGGAAATTAGACAGAAAGAGAAAACAGGTTGTTGTTGCCTGAGGATGTGGGTAGAGTAAGTGGCTGCAAATGGGCCCAGGGAATCTTCTTGGGTGATGGAAATGTTCTAAAATATGTAAAGATGGCAGCACAACTCTAAATTCACTAAACATCATTGAAATGTATACTTAAAATGAGTGATTTTTGTAGTATAAAAATAAAGCCATTATAAAAGTAACTTCTCAAAAAAAAAGAATTGAGGAAAAAAATTAACTTCATAAATTTAACATACAAATAACATGATCTCAATAAAAATACCCCACAGGGATATACGTGCATGTGTGTGTATACGTTCATGCATATTTTTTAAACTAGACAAGCTGATTCTAAAGTTTATGAAATTTTTGGGCTTCCCTGGTGGCACAGTGGTTGAGAATCCACCTGCCAATGCAGGGGACATGGGTACGAGCCCTGGTCTGGGAAGATCCCACATGCTGCGGAGCAACTAAGCCCGTGTGCCACAGCTACTGAGCCTGTGCTCTAGAGCCCATGAGCCACAACTACTGAGCCTTCATGCTGCAACTACTGAAGCCCGTGCGCCTAGAGCCTGTGCTCTGCAACAAGAGAAGTCACAGCAATGAGAAGCCCACGCACCACCACAAAGAGTAGCCCCCACTCTCCACAGCTAGAGAAAGCCCGTGCGCAGCAACGAAGACCCAACACAGCCAAAAATAAATAAATTTATAAAAAAATTAAGTTTATGAAATTTTAAAGAACCAGAAAATTTCTGAAAAGAAGAATAATGAAGTAAAACTAACCCTAATAGATACTAAATCAGATTATACTACAGTAATTAAAACAATTTCATACCAACAAATATCTATGCATGTATATGTATACATATGTATAACAAACCAGTGGCACAGAAGAAAAAGTCAAATACACATAATACATTCAAAAATTTAGTATATAAATAAGACTTTATTTCAAATCAGTGGAGAGGGGGCACTCTCTAGTTATTGGTATTAGAACAACTGGGTAGCGTCTGGGATAAAAATTGTTAGGTCCCTCTACCTTATTCCTTCCACCAAAATAAATTCTGAATGAGTAGATGATTTAAACATAAAAAATTAAACAGTAAAAGTACTAGAAGAAACTTTTTAAACCATCTCTTGTTAGGGAAGTCCTTTCTAACCATGACTCAAAACCCAGAAATCATATATATATATATATATATATATATAATATAATAAAAAGTTGTAAAAGTCTTCATGGCCAGCCCCAAAGGATTATCCCTCCCTCATCATAAACAACTCTAAAAGTAAACAGTATATATATACCAATTGTTTGCAGGAATTGGGCAGTGCAGCACAGAGCTGCAATCCTTGAGAGAAAGGAAGTACTTGAGATAAAATCTCACCATGGCTTTCTTTGGAAAGGAGCACTTTACAAACTGCTGAGTGAGGATGTATAGTTCAAATAGAAAGCAGCAGTCTTGTTAACTGGAGGAAATGGAGATCAGAGTTCAAGGATGCTAGGGTATTTGGGACTTGCAGGACAAGGCACAGAGGGGGAAGGAGCCACACAGAAGGAGGCACAGAAATCTGCACAGAGGATCCTCAGATCCTTGGCCAAATTCTAAACTGTGCTTGTATACAATGAGACTCTATGAGGTGTAGTGGAAAACCCATTCTAACAAAGTTGAAAACCAAGCCTTGATATGTTCAAAGGTGATCAGTCACTAATTTAACTCTCTGCAAGAACAAAACTCAACATTCTTTAGAGGAAGATAATATATCTGGAATTTTTACATGTTATCCACAATGCTCAGCATACAATCCAAATTACTAGCTATGTGAAACAGTAACACACTGTTAATAAAAGCAGATCCATGAATGACCCAGATGTTGGAATTAGCAGACAAGGACTTTAAAATATGTTAAAGAATTTAGAGGTAAAACAAGACAATGGATGAAGAGATGGAAAATTAAAAGAAAAATGGAAACTCTAGAAAAGAACCAAATAGAAGTTTTAGAATTGAAAGATACAATACTGGAAATGAAAAATCCACTGAATGGATTTAACAGCAGACTGGACACAGCCCAAGAAAGAATCAGTGACTATGAAGACAGGTCAATAGTAATTATCCAAACTGAAGCACAGAAATAAACAAGAATTAAAAATAAAAATCACAAGAGGAAAAAGAGATAAAGAAAGGAAGAAATAAAGAATAGATTCTGAGAAATGCAATTGGAGTCCTAAAAGGAGAAGAGAGAGAGAATAGGGCAGAAGAATACCTTAAGAGATAATAGACAGTAATTTATCAAAGTTGATTAAAGATATCAAACCACAGATCCAAGAAGTTCAGTAAACCCCAAACAGGATTAATACAAAGAAGACCACACCAAGGCACATCATAATGAAACTAATGGAAACCAAAGAAAAAAAGAAAATCTTAGAAGCATCTAGAGGATGAATACATTACATTCATGGGAATAACAACAATAGTGACAGCTGAATTCATTAGAAACAGTGAAAGCCAGAAGAAGATGGAATGACACTGTCAACCTGGTATTCTATATCCAATGACAACATCTGTCAAAAATGAAGGCAGAAGAAAAATTTCAGGCAAAGATGAGAGAATTGTCACCACCACATCCTCAGTGAAAGAGATATTAAAAGAAGTTGTTCACACCTAAGAGAAATGATCCTAGGTGGAAGCCCAAATCTGCAGAACAGGATGAGAAACAATCCAAAGAACTGATTTTTACAAAGTGTTTTACTCCTGCTAATCTGAATTGGGAAGGAAAGGATAAGAAATTTTACCCTCCTCTCTTGACTGGGCACTACAGAGAGATCTGGGAGAGCTGACTTTGGTAAGAATTTTTATCCTCCACTGGCTTCTGCCAGTTTACCCAGGATCCCATCTTCAGGCTCCAGAGCAAGTAGGGCATCCCAGTGGGTCTCATCTGGGTCACCAGAAACTGAAGGGGAGAAAACATAATTTCCCCTCTATCCTTCCTAGTTCTTGGCTGAGACTTTTGTAATAAAAGACAGATTAACAACAGAAAAATGAATAGAAGTTTATTAATATGCCTACCTCATGTAAACATGGGAGATACTCAGGGGAAAAATGAGTTAACACCCAAGGTGACCTAAGCCACCAGCTTAAATGCTATCCTCAGTTAAAGACAAAAGAAAGATATGGAGAAGTCAGTTGTGGGGAGGTTACCAGGAAAAGCATAGTTAACAAGGGTAAGAGAGGGAGGCACCCTTACAAATAGAGATTTCCTTTAAAAATGTAAATTTCCCTTACAAAAGGGTAACTTCTGCTCTGTTTTTAAAGCTTCTCATGTATCTGCTATTTCTCAAAATAATCAGCTCAAAATAATCCTATGTCAAAGAAACATATTTTGGGGTGGCATATTCTGTTACCCTTCAGTACTTTTGGATGGAACGGTTAAAAACTGAGAAATGGGTTTTTTTAATGAGGAATACCAAATACTATACTATCTGTTCCCTAACTTCCAAGTAAATGTTTCTGTTTCCTACGAGCCAGGCACAGCTCTGAGATTCCTGCAGTTTCATTAGGTGTTAGGAGTCCCTTTTTCCAAAAACTAGAAACAATCAACTGCCCATTGACTGATGAATAGATAAATAAAATATGGTCTCTCCATGCAATGGAATATAATTCAATCATAAAAAGGAATGAAGCACTGACACATGCTATAACATTGATGGGCCATGAAAACATTATGCTAAGTGAAAGAAGTGTGAAAATTAAAACAGAAACCTCATTTAAAATGGAGTCAGGAGGCCTGAAGGGGGAGTTCTCATGCCCCACTACTGGATGTCAATTCCAGACCCCAATAGGAAGAGATGTACCTTGCATCTCCACAGTACTACTTTACTACCCCAGCAGGAGGAAGGAAGATTTTCTCCTCACCCAGCAACTGCCCAGCCAATGAGAGACTGTCACAATTCAGCGAGTGAAAAGCCACTACACTTCAAACTCCCAGTTTCCTCCAATGGACTCTTTGTTTATAACAGCACCCCCCAACTCTCCTTTCTCCTCTATACAAGAACCTGCCTCTCTTTTGTTCTCTATACTTGCCTGTGGTTTGCCATGGATTGCATGTCCTGAATTGCAATTCTTTGCTGTTCCCTAATAAACCTATTTTACTGGTAAAATAATTGGCTGTTTTATTGTTTTAGGTCAACAGAAGCCAGACACAAAATGCCACATGTTATATGATTCCGTATACAGGATATGTCCAGAACAGATAAACCCAAAGGGCCAGAAAGTAGATTCATGGTTGTCAGGGCATGAGGGGGATGGGAGGACTGTGGGGAGATGATGGGTATAGAGTTTCTTTCAGGGGTGATGGAAATGTTCTGGAATTAGTGGTGATGGTCGCACAACCTTATGAATACACTAAAAACCACTGAACTGTACACTTTAAAGGGGTGAATTGTATATTATGTGAATTATACCTCGATTCTTTAAGAAAGACTAGTAGGAGAAGGAAAGTGCTGCAAATGGTATTTTGGTTTCATAATAAAACAAGGGATTTTCAAAAAAAAAAAAAAAAAAGAAAGAAAGAAAGGAAGGAAGGAAGGAAAAGAAAGAAAAGAAAAAGAAATCTTTCAGTTTCTGCAGACTTCTTTCGTCCCCCCATCCACCCACCCAGAGAATCTTTTGTGTGCTCCCACCCAATCAGATAAAAGGCCTTTGTTTGCCTTTGAATTTGGAGCCCAGCAGGTAAAATAGAAATGGGCCCCAAGTAAAGAGAGAGGAGTCCCGCAGCCCCCCTTAGATCTGAGTCTCCCATACTCCATGACTCACTTTACCTAGTAACAGCCTTCCCTTCCTGTTTACCATCTGCAAGAAAGAATAAAATGGTACTCGTTTTTCCTTTTTCGCCAATAATTTACATATGCCAAACTTTGCAAACAATGGTTTCCTTAGCAACCTCTGACCCAGTCTCTTCAGATACAAATTGCTCTCCAGGTGAACTGTCCTTTTCCAGCCAATCTAAGTTTATTTTGAAATCTCACTTAAGACAGAAAAGTTGAGGTTTTCACAAAGGTTGGCCATGGGCAAAGCATTAGCAGGAATGCCCAGGGCTGAGGGCCAAAGGCCAAGGAAACAAGGAGTAAGTGCTTTTACCATGTTTTAGTTTATCCTTCCACGCCCATGGTTAGTAAGGTCTGGCAGTGATGGATTTGCTTTCGAAGTTCATCAATTTGGTCTGTTTTCTCCAGTAGCAGTAAAAAAAAAAAAAAAAAAAAAAGATGCATAATCCAAAATCACAGATAGGACAAATTAGGAAAAAAAAAAGTCGTTTTGGAAAATGTTGACTTGGGGAGTGACAATTGTAACACATCATTGTCTGGTTTTACTTTGAACCCTGTGACAGATGATCAGACCAGGTGTCCACGCTCAGGGACCTTCTGTTCTAGAGACAAGATGCTGCCTGGAACCCTGCCCCCTCTTTGTCACTGCATGTCACACTCAGCCCACCTCTCAGCTCTGCTCATCTCACCAGCCTTCCCCAACCAACAGTCTAGAAAAGAGGCGTGTCCACTCACCCAAAGGGTAGGGTGACCAAATTCACCCGAGTACTGTGGACCAGCTGCCTGTCTTGTGCTCTCTCTAGACCAGGGCTGGCTTCACAGGTGAGCAAAGTATACAACCAGGGCCCTGTGCTCAGAAGGACGCCCACACTTTCCTACATGCTCTGTGTCACCATCTTGAATCTTAATTTTTTTTTTTTTTTTGGCTGCACCGTGCGGCATGCAGGATCCTAGTTCCCCAACCAGGGATTGAACCCATGCCCTCTGCAGTGGAAGTGTGGAGTCTTAACCACTGGACCGCCAGGGAAGTCCCTTGAATCTTAATTTTTGAATGAGGGGCCCTGCATTTTCATTTTATACTGGGCCCACCAAATTACGTAGCAGGTCCTGCTTCAGAGCTGTTTAACGCAGGTCCTCAGGTGACTGGAACAGGTCAGACTGTCCATAAAACAAGGGGCTGGCCAGCCACGGGACCCCTCCCAACAGGGAGACCCATCCCTGGCTCTAGAATCACTGTCTCAGAGCCACTTCCTAATGGAGCCTTAAACAGCTTGGTAACCGACCCCGAGACTATTTTCAGATTGGCAGCCCACCGCTGCAAGAGCAGGTCTGTTTCATGTAGCTGTGGCATTAATAGTAACAAGAGGGGCCAGTGCCAAAGGACTAGGACCTGTTGTACGAGTTCTGTGCTAAAAATTCCTGGGAGGCACAGGACCAAGTCTGTCCTTACGGTGTTACTCTAAGTGGCATGTCCTGAGCACAACAAGACCTGACCATCCTCTTCATCTGTGTTGGAGCACCTCCCAGGGGTGTACAAAGGCGATGTTTGCAGGATGGCTGGCAGCACCCAGCGGTTGGCCAGCTGTGCCTCAGTGGCCCTGGTGGATCAAACCCACAACCCAGCCCAGTCACCCTGGGCTCCAAGCCGTTCCCAGCTGCGTGCCGGGATCTGAAAGGCCCTTCCTTTCCCGAGAAGCCTCTTCTGGAAGGAAGTGAAGACAAAGAGAGGAAACCGCAAACCCTTATAACTCTAATAGCAGCGTCACCTTTTGGTCCACGGCCCCCTCCTAGAGACACGCTAGGCAGGGGTGGGGTGGAGGGATGGGGGAGGAGGGCGCTGCATGTGCTGCATTTCATCCTGAAACCACCCTGGGGAGGGGAGGGTGTCATTCTCCCATCTTATAAGCAACGCCATAGTGGCTGTGAGAGATGAAGCCCAGGCACTGAGAGAGGCCAGCAAAGCCGGGACAGGGACATGCTGGGTCTCTCTGACCTGGGGGCCTGAGGTGGGCCATTTGTTTCTACAGCACCTGGACCAGAGGAGCGGTGGTGTCAGCCAGGGCTGAGTTTCACTCTGCTGACGGAGGTTCCCCTCTTAAGGACACTGGTGGGACAGGGCCCAGCCAGACCATCTGTCCCTGGGAACATTCTCTTACAGAGAAACCCAGCATGGAAGCGACCGTGGGACCATCAACTTCTGCATCTCTGAAAAGAACTTCGTAAAAGAATGGAAGGAGCCAAGCACTGCGCTTACAATCGAAGGCTCAGGGGCTTCTCAGCTCAGAGAGGACTGTTGGCAGTTTCCTTTTCCTGTCTGGGTCCCAAATTCTGCTTCCAGATTTCTCAGTTCCAAAGGCTAACTTTAAAGCCAGAATGAACCCCTACTCTCTGCTATGCCTGACACCTATCCCTTGGCCCTCGCCAGGAAGGCTGGTGACCCACCAGGTCTTTGCTCCCCTAGACCACGCTGGCAGTAGCTGCAGGACTCTCAGACGCAGGCATGAGCTCTCTGCCCCCTTTATCACCGTAATGACCACCCTGGGAGCCTATTAGCCCCCCTTAAACCTTCTGGGAACACTTAAGGCCTGAGCACTGCAAAAAGGATTAAGGCAACCGAGAAGAGGCATGTTTTTCCAATTAGTTATAAACCACCCATGTTGGAACTTTTGCAAAACTGGCCACTTGCTTACGCATTATCCAAGATTCCTCATTCTTTCTCTCTGCATTAATAAGTTCACAAGGTTTTCAAGCAGACTTGGTACTAAAGGCCCATAACCATGGACTAAACATGGAATAAACCATGGCAAAATGCCTACACCAGAATCCCAATGCCAAAAGTCCCATCTTCCGTGAGCCGTGCAACGAGGGAGGAGATGGAAATTAACCTCTACCTACAAAGCGTTCCCCACTCGGGCTATTAACACAGTCCAATGCATGCAATTACCTTTATTTTGGATTTGGATATACATTTTACTATGCGCATACGTTTTTAGAAAGATTTTCCCTGCTGACATTTCTACCCCCTGTCAAGTCTGGTCCAGCCTGCCAAGAAGGGGAGACCAAGGTCCCAAGCCATGAGCTCATTCTCCTTAAAGAGCCGTGTAAGAAAGGCAGGGAATGTGGGGAAAGCAGGGGAAACGCCATTCTCACGTCTACAAAGACAAAGTAGGTCTCACAATGGACACGGCGGCTCTGGCAGCAGAAAGAGAACAGCAGGAATGCCAGAGCATCAGTGCCAGATACAGGCCACCTGGTGAGCTAACAAGGTCATTCTGATTCCCATTTTGCAGATGAGGAAACAGGCTTGAAGAGGCTGTGTGTCCCAGGCCACACACACTTTGAGTGGTGGTGGAGCTGGGCTCTGAAACCATGTTGTCTGTCTCTAGAACCTGCTTGACCCCTTATGCTGTTGCGTCCAGCGGGTCCTTGTGATGGACAGAATTCTAAGATGCCCCCTCCCAAGAGTCCCACCCTTGGTGTGTACACATCTTCTCTCCAGTCATTCAATCCAACACTAATCTAGCTGTGGCTGTGAAGGGAATTTAGAGATGTAATGAAAGTCCCAAATCAGCTGACCTTGAGACAGATGGGCCTGACCTTATCGTATGAGCCCCTTAAACTGGGGCCGAGAGGACAAATGAAATCAGATTGGAAGCACGGGAAGAATGTGACACTGTTCGGGGCTTGAAGATGGAGAGGGATACATGGCAAGGAATGAGGATGGCCCAGGAGCTAAGAGCAGTCCCCAACTTACAGCCAGCAAGGGAAGGGGACCTCAGTCCTGCAAATGCAACAGTGCCGCATCAGAGAAGCTGCTGAGTTTGGGCCGATTTGTTAGGAGGCACTACAGTCCCTGACCAATGGTCTGGAGCACCAGTCCCGGCTGTCACACCTTCCAAATGCTCTGCGTGCTCAATGCCTCTCCAGGCCTCCGAGGCCTCACGCTGCCCCTTCGGGCTCCCACAGGCCCTTAGAGCACCATTCTTTTCTGCAGGAACCAGGTAAGTGCAGTGAGAAGAGGACTGCTCTTGGAATTAGAAAATTCTGAGCAAGTCTTGAGCCTCTCAGGGCCTCACCTGCTTAAACTGCTGACCTCAGGGTGAGCCAGACAGCTCTACACCTGTGCCGCCCAAGACTACCTATAGCCATTAGCCACAAATGGCTGTTTAAATTCAAATTCATGAAAATTAGCTAGAATTAAAAATTCAGGGGCTTCCCTGGTGGCGTAGTGGTTGAGAGTCTGCCTGCCAATGCAGGGGACACGGGTTCGAGCCCCGGTCTGGGAAGATCCCACATGCCGCGGAGCAATTAGGCCCATGAGCCACAACTACTGAGCCTGCGCGTCTGGAGCCTGTGCTCCGCAGCAAGAGAGGCCACGATAGTGAGAGGCCCGCGCACCGCGATGAAGAGTGGCCCCCGCTTGCCACAACTAGAGAAAGCCCTCGCACAGAAACGAAGACCCAACACAGCAATCACTCAATCAATCAATCAATAAATCTTTAAAAAAAAAATTCAGTTTGGTGAGTTGGCTTGCCAGATAAAATACAGGCCTCCCAGTTAAATTTGAATTTCAGATAAATAGATCATTTTTTAGTATAACCAAGTCCCAGATATTGCATGGGACATACTTATACTAAAAGAAGTTTTCGTTTCTCAAATTCAAATTTAATTGGGCAGCCTTATATTTTTTTTACGAATTCATTTTTCAGAACAGTTTTAGATCTACAGAAAAATCATGACAACAGCAGAGTTCCCATGTACCTCACACCCAGTACCCATTACTACTGTCTTACATTCGTATGGTACATTTGTTGCAATTAATGGACCAATGTTAATATGTTATTATTAATGAAAGTGCATACTCTATTCAGATCTTAGTTTTTTCCTAGTGTCCTTTTTCTGTTCCACGATCCCATGTTACTTTGAGTCATCACGCCTCCTTAGGTGCCCCCGGATTTAAACAGCCACATGTGGCAGTGCTCAGTGTGGGTCCAGAGCAGTCCAGCTTGCCCTGGCCATGACAGTTTCTCAAGCTTTCCTTATTTTGATGACCTTGACAGTTCTGCAGAATGTTTTGTAGAATGTCCCTCAACTGGGATTTGTCTGATGTTTTTCTCACGAGTAGACCGGGGGTTATGGGTTTGGGGGAGGAAGATCACAGAGGTTAAGTGCTGTTCTCATCACATCAGACCGAGGGCACATGCCTTCTTCCTTTCCTTTTTTTTTTTGGCCACGCAGCACAGCAGGCGGGATCTTAGTTCCTCAACCAGGGATTGAACCCATGCCTCTTGCAGTGGAAGCGCGGAGTCCTAACCACTGGAGCACCAGGGAATTCCCAAAGGGCACGTGCTTTCAACATGACTTACCACAGCTGATGTTGACCTTGATCACCTGGTTGAGGTGTGTTTGTCAGGTTTCCTCCACTGTGTTTACCCTTATCCTCCCCCGCTCCCCCGACGGTGTCCTCTCTGGAATGGAGTTACCACACACCACCCGTGCTTAAGGAGTGGGAGGCATCCTGTATTTTTATTTACTAAATTTGTCCACCCTATCAGTGGTACCTGCCACATGTCAAGTGCTCAGTGGCTACCTGAGGCCAGTGGCTACCATAGTGGATAGCATCAAGTCAAAGCACACGGGCTGTCCAAACATGGGTTGTTCACGCACCAGCCCCCACTACCGTTCCCTTAACATTTTCCTGCAAATGGGGTCACTTTAAAAAAAAGGAGGGCTTCCCTGGCGCAGTGGTTGAGAGTCTGCCTGCCAATGCAGGGGACACGGGTTTGAGCCGTGGTCTGGGAAGATCCCACATGCCGCGGAGCGACTAGGCCCGTGAGCCACAACTGCTGAGCCTGCGCGTCTGGAGCCTGTGCTCCGCAACAAGAGAGGCCGCGATAGTGAGAGGCCTGCGCACCGCGATGAAGAGTGGCCCCCGCTTGCCGCAACTAGAGAAAGCCCTCGCAGAGAAACGAAGACCCAACACAGCCATAAATAAATAAATAAATAAAATTAAAGGAAAAAAAAAAAAGGAAACCGAATATCACTACCTTACGACATCATTAGCGGCAGCCCAGCACCGAGGATGCCCCAGGACGTCCAAGAGTGCCTGTAGGTGGTCCGGCCCAGTTCCTTCCTGTTGGCTTTTTCCATCCTCTGTTTCTCCTCCTCTTCAGGGAAGCTGGGGGGTGAGTGGCCCCCTTGGTCCTGGTCCTATGGGCTCCTGAGTTCTTCATTTGTCCTTCCTCTGGCCAAGGCCCATTTCCTCTGGACGCAGGATCCCCAACCGAGGAGGCAAAGGGCTCAGCAGCCAACCAGTGCAGGGGCGGCTCTGACTTCCGCCAGGTGCCTCCAAGCCAAGAAGCTGTAGATCTGCAGCTGCTACACCTGGTTGATTATAAGACTTGCCTGGAGAGCTTTCTAATGCTTGTATTTTCCTCAGCCCCACCCATGTGGATTCAAATTAAAGATGTGGGCAGACCAGTATTCCTAGCAGCACTATTTACAATACAGTAGCCAAGACATGGAACCAACCTAAATGTTCATACACAGATGAATGGAGAAAGAAGATGTGGTGTATATATATACAATGGAAAAACACTCAACCATAAAAAGGAATGAAAGGACTTCCCTGGTGGCGCAGTGGTTAAGAATCCTCCTGCCAATGCAGGGGACGTGGGTTCGAGCCCTGGTCCGGGAAGATCCCACATGCTGCGGAGCAACTAAGCCTGTGCGCCACAATTACTGAGCCTGGCTCTAGAGCCCACAAGCCACAACTACTGAAGCCCTCGCGCCTAGAGCCCGTGCTCCGCAACAAGAGAAGCCACCGCAATGAGAAGCCCACGCACTGCAACGAAGAGTAGGCCCCGCTCACCGCAACTAGAGACGGCCCGCGTGCAGCAACAAAGACCCAACGCAGCCAAAAATAAATAAAAATTTTAAAAAAAAGAATGAAATAATTCCATTTGCAGCAACATGGATGGACCTAGAGATTATCATACTAAATGAAGTAAGTCAGAAAGAGAAAGACAAATACCATATGATATCACTTATATGCGGAATCTAAAATATGACACAAATGAACTTATCCACAAAACGGAAATAGATTCACAGACATAGAGGACAAACTTGTGGTTACCAAGGGGAGGGCGGGGTGGGGGAGGGATGGATTGGGCGTTTGGGATTAGCAGGTGCAAACTATTATATATAGGCTGGATAAACAACAAGGTCCTACTGTATAGCACAGGGAACTATATTCAATATCCTGTGATAAACCTAACGGAAAAGAATATGAAAAAGAATACATATGTATAACTGCAGAAATTAACATGACATTGTAAATCAACTATACTTCAATTAAACAGATAAATAAAGATGTGGGTAGAGAAGAGGTTAAAGGCAGCCCAATGGGGCTGATAATCAGCCACATTAGACAGCCCTGACGCTGCCATGCAGGAGGCCCAGGCTGGGCGGTTCTCTGGGAAAGTCTGCAACCAGAGGCAGCGCAGTTGTACCCTGAAGACCCCAGGGCAGGGCCTGAGTCTGACTGACGTTTTAAAACAGGCCCTACCTGTTTGATGAGAAGTTCTGGTTCTGCTCTTTCCTCAGTGGACACAGAATTAGGTGCTAACAGACCCTCTGGAGAAACTCCTCTCCTCGTCCTTCTTGCCCAGGTGGAAGGGAAGCTCACGTAGTATTTTGTTATTTTCAGGTGCTAGAGCCTCATTGTTTCTTCTTTCTCCTTCTTTATCTTTCTTGCCCATAACACATCTCTGGTCCCCTTGGATCAGGGACAGAGCTAGACTGCATCCCCTCTGGGTTGCCACCCATTGTATTTGGGGAGATTAACTTGTTTCTTGGGATCCACAGGTTCACAGATGGAGAGGAACTGTTCTCAGGCTGAATTACGTCCAGACCCTCCCCCCACCAGACATAGATAATTTAGATAATGAGATTTGGCTGAGATGTGGGACTGAGTTGTGCTGTAAAATGGGATGAGATCGTCGGGGACCTTGGGACCAGGTGAATGTATTTTGCATTTGGGATGGACGTGCATCTTTGGGGGGCAGAGGGCAGGCTGGGTAGGCTGAACGCCCTGCCCCAAAGGTGTCCATGTCCTAATCCCTGGAACCTGTAAATACGTTACCTTTCACAGCAAAGGGGACTTTGCAGATATGATTGGAGATGGGGAGATTGCCCTGGTGAGCCTAATCTAATCACAGGAGTCTTTAAAAGTAGGGAAATTTCTTGGGCGGTAAAAAGGAGAGATGAGGCAGAGTGGGAGGGCAGAGAGACAACCACATGTCTTTTGTTCATGTGACTTTTCATGTCACCGAGCCTGGAACTTCTCAGGAAGTGCTTGGTGACAGAAAGACCAGTGAAGTGAACAATTTTTGAGCACTTGCTAAGACTGGATTCTATAACAGCCATGTAGACAAGTTACTTCACCTCTCTGACCCCAAATCATCCCTTTTCTACAGATGACAGAAATAAGGCTCAGAGAGGTGAAGTGACTCACCCAAGGTCACCCAGTTAACGAACAGCAGGGCTGAGATTCAAAAGGGGGACCATCGGAACCCATCTGGTTGCCAAACTCTTACCCACCCCATTAGGGCTTGGCGATAATGGGTGAAACTCCCGGGGTGGACAGCCTCGAAACTTCTCGTGGCCCCGTTTGTTCCTTTGCTTCCTTCTGTGGCTTTTCATTCTGGTCACTGGCTGTCAGCCCGTTTCTGATGGAATGGGGCAGCTCTGCCCGGGACAGACCAGCAGAGGGTGCTAGCACCCAAGAGTAAAGACCTAACGTTCCCAGAGGGTCTGAGGAGTTTCTCAGAATGAAGGCCCTGGCTGCTTCCCGCATGGCGAGGGACACCAACTGGCCTGAGACCCACCTCTGCCATAGCCTGCTGGCCAGATGTCCTTGGGCAAAGGGCTCCACTTCCTTGGTGGCAGTTTTCCCAGAGGAGGGGGAAAGCACCTCCCAGGGGCACTGACACAGAATGAAGTAACACAGGGGAAAGCTCCTAGTCCAGTCCCTGGCTTGCAACCCTTGGTTGAATTTGCATTCTTTATCAAGAGATGTTCCATGATTCTCATAGGACTATAATTTCAGATTCTGCCCAAACCACATGAATCTTTTATTTTGACTCAGCTGTCTCTCTCCTTTTCCTTTTATGTTTTTTACCAAGTCTTCCCTATTTGTACTTCAGAGGGCTCTCAAACATTCTGGCATGCGCCCTCAGGCCAATTATAAACTACCAAAGAAGCTTGATTCAAAAGGCCCTCTTAGACGGCCTGTCGGGGGGCTCCTTGCATTTGGAAACTCTGGAGTGCTGAGTGTAAATTCAAGAGCATGGTGCCTTTCCGTGTGCGTTTCCTCTGCCTTCCTGCCTAAAAACCAGCCGTTCACGGGACATTTACTGACTGCCGTGTGTGCTATGCGTGTACGGAGACAGATAAGTAAGATGCAGTCACATCACCAGAGGCTCCTCCGACAGGGACAGAGATACTAACAGACATTTCAGAACAATTTATGTGCCTGTCTACGAACCGCACTGGGAAGGGGCATCTAATCCAGTTCCCATGACCCCACCAGGTACCGTCCACTTCACAGACTGACCTCCAAGCCCAAGGTCAGATAGGCAAGGGCAGGACCAGGACTGCTCAGGTGTGGCTAAGCCTCTCTCTCCCTCATCCTCAGCAGGCAGGGGCCCCTGAAAGTCATCCTTTGCACAGGCTCCACGATGTCTGCTAAATGTAGGTCACCATGGCCGAGGATGTGTGTTTTCCCCTCATCCTGACACACAGGCGGCTGCTCAGTGAATTTGGACCATGGCCTGAGGTTTAGTAACACCAGCCTAGCCCATTTGGTGGCCCAACAGATTTCGGGGCTGCGCAGTTGCAGCTGGATCCCTGGGGTTTGAAGATGATTCTGTTCGCGGTGTGTTCTCCAGGTTCCTTGCCTCCTCACCGCTAAATCACACACAACAGGCCAGGAGACAAAACGCTCAACTTTTTCATGTGGTCATTGCTTCTCCTTCCTGCTTCACCTGATGCATAAGAATTTTGCGGTAAAACTTCAGCTTTACAAGAATATGCAACAGAAAGAATTAGGGAACTCAGTGATCCAAAACTAGCTAAATGAGGTTTTTTGTTTTTTTTTTTCTTATAATGTAAAGCAGTTCCAAGAAAAGTGAAGTCACAGCCCAGGGTGCTTATTTTCAGTTCTTAGAAAAGAGCCAATTTCAAAAGGGAAGCTTTGCAGCCGGAGCACACAGCCTGCCCTTGTCTGGCGAGGGGAGCTTGCTGATAAACCAGCTTTGATTTGGCATCAGAAAACTAAAACCCCCGCCCGAGATGCATTTTCATTTGCGATGTCAAGGAGGAAACGCTAGCCGAAACAGTGAGAGTTCTTAATATTCAGGGAAACCGCGGCAGCTCAGCTAACAGCTAACATGCTGAGATGGCACACCGCCAGCTCGGGGCCACCGGGAGCCGTCGGCAGTCTGTGCGGACTGTCGGAAAAACATGGGCCACCCTCGCTTTCCCACCTCCCACACTCCTGAGGTTGTTCACTGACCAGGCGACGATATCGGCCCAGTCAGCGATCTTCGATCAGGCATTTGTTACCAGAAGTTAGGAGAGGACGAAGTGGGCAGGATATGGTTCTCAGCAGCCCGGGTCAGTCTTCTAGCAGAAGAGCAGGCATCACATAAGGGAACCTCAGGAGGGTCGACTTCGGTTTTAAGGTCTTCGGGAGGCTACCACACACCCAGCTCAGGGGCTACTATTGGGAAACCCATACTATTTTGGAATAAAGTGTTGACCTGAGAATCCTATAATAGAGACGCCATGTACATCAAAATTAAATGTCAATATAATCAAAAGCAACTGGTCAACTGTCCCAGCCAGAAGGAGCCTAAGGAGACAAGATGACTCCATGTCATAGGGTGTCCTGGATGGGATCCTGGAACAGAAAAAGGACATTAGGAAAAACACTAAGGGAATCTGAATAAAGGATAGAGTTTGGTTAATAACATCTCAGTGCTGGTTCACTAATTGTAACCAATGTGTCATATTCATGTAAGATGTTAATAATAAGGGAAACAGGGTGCAGGTGTATGGGAACTCTTTGTATTGTCTTTGCAATTTTTCTGTGGATCTAAAGCTATTCTAAAAGTATATAGGGAATTCCCTGGCAGTCCAGTGGTTAGGACTCCACACTTTCACTGCCGAGGGCCTAGGTTCAATCCCTGGTCGGGGAACTAAGATCCTGCAAGCCGTGTGGCGTGGCCAAAAACAAGAAAAAAATAATAATAATAAAAATAAATAAAAATAAAAATATATAAATTTTTTAAGCGGCAACTGATGGATGTGAGTAGGAACTTACTGCTCTTCCCAGCAACAATCATTTGGGGCCTACCGTGTGCCAGACACATATAAAAGTGATTTACACACACCTTCACAACAGTGCTGTGAGCTCGGTATAATCTACATTTTATAAGGAAACTAAAGCACAGAGAAGGTAGGTAACTTGCTCACAGTCACACAGCAAGTTTAACGACAAATGAAGGGCTTGGGGGCTTCCCTGGTGGCGCAGTGGTTAAGAATCCGCCTGCCAATGCAGGGGACATGGGTTCGAGCCCTGGTCCAGGAAGATCCCACATGCTGCGGAGCAACTAAGCCCGTGCACCACAACTACTGAGCCTGTGCTCTAGAGCCCGCGAGCCACAACTACTGAGCCTGTGTGCCACAATTACTGAGCCCGTGCGCCTAGAGCCCGTGCTCCGCAACAAGAAGCCACTGCAATGAGAAGTCTGTGCACTGCAATGAAGGGTAGCCCCCGCTCGCTGCAACTAGAGAAAGCTCACATGCAGCAACAAAGACCCAATGCAGCCAAAAATAAATTTATTATAAAAACAAACAAAAAAACAGTGCGCACTTTCCAATTTCCCCACCTTTAAAAGAAAATGCTAGAGTTTAAAATTATAGCACATCCAAAACACTGACAACATCAAATGCTGGTGAGGCTGTAGAACAAGAACTCCATACACTGCTGATGGGAGAGCAAAATAGTGCAGCCGCGTTGGAAGACAGTGCTACAGATTGAATATGTCCCCTCCAAAGTGCTATAGACTGAATATGTATTCTCCCTAACCCAAATTCACATGTTGAAACCTAGCCCCCAGTGTAATGGTATAGAGGTGGGGCCTTTGGGAGGTGAACGGGATCAGTGCCCTTACAGGAGACCCCAGGGAGCAACCTTGCCCCCTGCTACCATGTGAGGACACAGTGAGAGGACAGCCACCTGTGAAACAGGAAGCAGCACCTTGAACCACCTTGACTTTGGCCTCCAGAACTTTGAAAAGTAAATTTCTGATGTTTCTAAGCCCCAAGTCTATGGTGTTTTGTGATAGCAGTCTGAGACAGACAGTCTGGCAGTTTCTTGCAAGGCTAGACATAGGCTGACCATGTAACCAACAATCGTGCTCCCAGGCATTTACCCTGGTATGTTGAAAACCTATGTCCACACAAAATCTGCACACGAATGTTTACAACAGTCCTATTAATAACTGCCAAAAACTGGAATCAAGCAGATGTCCTTCAATAAGTGAATGGATAAACAAACTATGGTACGTCCATCCAGTGGAGGATTAGGATAAAAAGAAATGAGCTATCAAGTTACGAAACTACATGGAGGAACCTTAAATGCATATTGCTAACTGAAAGAAGCTGGTCTGAAAAGGCTATAGACTGTGTGATTCCAACGACATAACATTCTGGAAAAGGCAAACTTTGGAGACAGTAGAAAAAAATCAGTGGTTGCCAGCGGTTACGGCTGAGGGAAGGATGATGAGGTGGAGCACAGAGGACTTTGAGGGCAACAAAACTATTCTGTATGATACTGTAATAGTGGATACATGATATTATGCCTATTGTACATCACAAAGCATGACCCCTAAGTCAACAATGGACTTTACTTAATAATAACGTATCAATGCTGGCTTATTGATTTTAACTAAGGTACCACACCAGTGCAAGATGTTAATAACAGGGGAAACTGAGGGAGGGCATGTAAAGGTCATCTCTGTAGGTTCTGCTCTTTTTTTTTTTTTTCCTAGAAATCTAAGCCGCCTAAAAAATAAAATCTATTTAAAAAAATACGGCATAGAAAACAATTTACTAGTGGTAGAGATACATAATCCAGCAAAACTCCATAGCAATGAGGAACATAACCTGACCCCCTTGATATTTACAGTCTAAGGCAAAGCGAAGGCTGTGTAAGAAGTGAAGAGCAGCCACCCAACACTGAACGCAATCACAGCAAAAGGACATTCCCTACCAGAAACAACGTAAAGACTCCAGGAGGCTGTCCCCTCGCAGTGTCTCACCCAAAGTTACGAGGCAGAAGTTTAGTTCATGCCTGGAAGTTGTTCTTAGCCTTGATTTTTAGTTTCAACAAGAAATTCTGAAAGTGTTTCAACAGCCCTAAGTGAAGGAAGAAGGGCAGACATCGTCGTCCACATCTGCAGGGAATGGACCTTATACATTTAGGGCTGAGTGGTGTCTGAAGCAGAAAGAGGGCTGTGTCTTTGAGAGGCCCCAGTGCCTGCAGTTAGAAAATGCCGTTTGACTTGCAAACTGGATACGGAAGCTGTTGATGGAGAAGACTGCGGAGCCATGAGGTCATTCCTTTTTTATGCAGCCTCTTTTCCTGCCCATAACCACACACTTTACTCTCTGCGGACAATGAGTGAGGTTCAAATTCTGCCTCGTAAAGTAGGGTTGCAGTGGTAATGGAAAAAGTATCATCACTTGTAAAACTTGGAAAATGCAACATGAGATTTCTGTGTGCTTTAGAGAGAGAGAATTAACACACATAAAGAAAAAAAAAAAAAGGAGAGAAAAAGAGAAAGAACAAAACATCTGCTTTTCATCAGCAAACAGTCAAAGCAAGGGGCAGCAGGGGCTGAGTTCACTGGAGTGTCCCAACATTTAGAAATCCTACATCCAGACTCCTCGGAGCAAAGCTCTCTGATAAACTTTTGAGAAATACATATTGAGTGATGTCCATGAAATCCATACGGTATAAGAACCTAAGTTGTTTCTGAATTTCGGTTGTTTTTATCGACAGTTCCAACATCCTCTAAGGAATATTCCTGTGTAAATCTTCCACTTCCAGCTCCCACATGCTTTCATGGAGGGGATTATCAGAAAGATCTGTCATCTTCACAGCCTGCAGGCATGGCTCAGGCTTGCAGGCCTGAACCACTCCCATCACCATCACATACTTTCCTAGAAGAAGAAAAGCCCAGTGGTAAAGTTCACGTTGATAGAGAAGATAAAAACAAAACAGACACCTTAAGTCCTTGAGAGGGCTTAAATTTATCAGGGAGGCAAACTGGAGACCAAAAAAAAGCAGAGAGTAGATACCAAAGTGCCAAGGCAGCTAGTGGTCAAAATACATATATTACCAGCAAATTCCACATTTAACCTGGAGAATGACATTTGTTTCTTCTTTGGTTTCTGGTTTTAAAATGCTAAAACAGGGACTCCCCTGGTGGCGCAGTGGATAGGACTCCGCCTTCCAATGCAGGGAACCGGGGTTCGATCCCTGGTCAGGGAACTAGATCCCACATGCATACCACAACTAAGAGTTCACGTGCCCCAACTAAGGAGCCGGTGAGCCGCAACTAAGACCCCACACAACCAAATAAATAAATAAATAAATATTTTTAAAAATAAAATAAAATGCTAAAACAAAATCACAGCACAGTGCATAAAGCTATCACGCCCAAGGAGTGGAAGAGTCGCTCACATCAGAGGATGAGTTGTAATTAGACAGACTGCTCAAAGGCAGGGCCTGAAAACCCGAGCTTTTCTCTTCTCCCTGTTCCTTGCTCCATGCCAGAGTCTGTGACTGGTCTCTGTGCCCAGGACTGGTCCCCCTTCTGCAAAGACAACCCCTGACAGCCCCAAAGCAAATCCAATTTTCCCTTCATGTTGCCAAAAGAGCTGGGCAGGTAGTAGCACCCCCGCATGCCACCGTTATTCCAACTGCCTGGGACCAATCCCTGCCACCAGCTGGGCATACGCAAGCAAATCAACAAGAGGTCAGGCTGCCATCACAATGATCTAATGACATATGAACCACGACTCTATTCCCATTCCCTTGGGGAAGTGGTTCTTCTTGAAAGCAAAAATGGCCAGTCTTAACCACACAAAACTCAACTGTGTAAAAAACCCCAAACACAGCAGGAAGAGCAGGCACGTTGCCAGCCCCCACTGCGTGCCCCTGCGAGGCCGCTTCAATCACACTGCTTCCAGCATCAGGACTGGGTTTGTACTCGGGCCTGGGGCTCTGACTGAAGGAAGCCAGGCAAGCTGACACCTTACCCTCTAGTCTTCAGCTCCTGGCACGACGTACTTAGGTTTCCCTGAACCCATCCCTACATTCTACCTGAGCAAGTAACGTGGGGTTCCTCAGCAACGGAGGCTTCTAAAAATACACTTGCCATACCCTCTGAATGGGCCTAAAAAGCTGGTGGAGATGGAGCCCTCAGAAAATGACTGAAGACCCTGGAAAGGAAGAACAAGCCCACAGAGTCCCAACAGGCGAGGTAAACACGGAATCCACATACTCAAAACCTACATACATCAAGGCGTATAACACAACTATACAGGTGAACTCAAAGGCCTGAGCTCTTTCCTCCCGAGAACAGACCACCTGGTTACTAGTCTGGTTCATTCTACCCACACCCTCTCCCCCAGCCAGAGTCTCTCTCCACTGTCTCTCCTTCTCCTTCCCCACCACGCCCCTCCCTTCTATCAGGCCTTCACCCCGACCATACAGGCCTGGATCAGTTGTCCCTCTTCTGCGCCCACGGCACCCTGTGCTTAAGCTCAAGCCTATGACATCACTTTGTATTTCAGTGGCCTGCTTACTCTTCAGGCTCCCTACCTGAAGCCCGTGTCAGACTTGTCGATCAAGCCCTGGTATTAATTAGCAAGAGGAAATGGTATGGCCCAGGCACACAGGCCAGTAGGTAAGTCAGATGGGTTCACCAACGCGCAATGCCCACTCAGGTACCTACTGGTGCCAACCTTATGCCAGGGCTGGGGCCAGACATGGGAGACAGCCCCAGCTTGCCTTCAAAGAGCATTGCCTGGGGACCAGCACACCAAACAGCTTGTGCTACATGCTACGCCAAGGGTGGCAAACTTTTTCTGTAAAGGGCCAGATACTAAATATTTCAGGCTTTGAGGCCATAGCGTCTCTGTCGCAACTATTCAGATCTGTAGCTGTAATGGGAAAACAGCCCTAGACAATACCTAAATGACGGTGCTCCAATAAAACTTTCCTTATGGACACGGATATTTGAATTTCATATATTGATACTTTTCCCATGTCATGAAATCTTCTTCTGTTTTTTTTTTAACCATTTGAAAACATAAAAAACATTTTTAGCTCATGGGCCATGCAAAAAGAGGTGGCAGCCTGTAGTTTGCCGATCTTGCGCTAGACTAACATTGCAATGGAGGGCAGACAGAGAGGGAGGCTGAAGGATGGAGCCAGGGTGGAGTGAGAAGCGTGCAGGAGCACGGCCTAGTAAAAAAAAACAATGGTCACTATGACCTAGGAGCTGTGTTAAGGACATTTTTTAAATGTATTGAATCCACACAACAGGCAGGAATTATTGGTCCCTTTGGTAAGAGGTCCAGAAAGGTTAAGAAAAGTGCTCCTGGGAGCTCAGCCAGAAAGGGCCAGGGCCAGAAAAGTTCAACCTAAGGCTGAGAATAGTTGTCAGAAAGACACAGAGCCCGCCCTGCTGTAGTCTGGCCCAGTGGTTCTCAAAGTGTGGCCCCCAGGCCACCAGCACCAGCAGCACCTGGGAGCTGGTTAGAAATGCAAATTCTCAGCCCCGCCCAGACCAACAGACTCAAACTCTGGGGGTGGTGCCCAGCCGTCAGTTTTAACAAGCCCTCGGGGTGAGTCTGATGCATGCTCAAATTTGCGCACCACTGGTTTAAAAGGAAACAGTGGTGAACTACAGCCTAAGACAGTCCCTCGAAGGAGGGGTACACCAGGGCTCCCCATTCCTGGGAACTGGGGAGAGCTTCCCAAAGGAAGGTACATTTGAGTAGAGTCGTTAGGAATGAACCAAGTTCCCCACTATGATATTTTCCAAAACTTGATAGGGAGAAAAAAAATCACCCGTGGGGAAGGGACTCTGTTAACAAACACAGATGCTGGGGGTCCCTCCCCCGGAGACTCCAGCTGGGAGGGCTGGTGGAGCCCTCGGAAACTGTATTTTTTGAATGGGCTGCAGGTGATGCTTATCATCAGAACTGCTTGGGTGGCGCTTGGCTGGGGAGGGGAGGAAAGAAAGGGTATCGAGGCAGGGGACCAGCACCACAAACACCGGGAGGTGGGACGGCCAGGCCCCGCCCTCGAGCGGTACAAACCCAGGGTCAGCCGCGGGGTCGAAGCCGGCCGTTACCTGGGACGAGGCAGGGCCGCCCGCGCGGCACCCGCTCCAGGCCGCAAACCGAGAAGGCCCCGCTCGGGTCCCGCAGCCGCGCCTCGCCGCCGCCCGCCGCCAGCACCGTGCCCTGCATCCACACGGCCGTCAGCTCCAGCGGCCCGCGGCCCGCCGCCGCCCGCGACAGCCGCCACTCGCCCGGGCCGCCCTCCGCGTCGCGCCGCAGCTGCTCCGCCAGAACCTTGAACGGCGGCGACCGCGGCAGCCTCACGGAAGTGGGGCACCCGCCGGGGAACGAGGCCGTGGGCGCCGCCGCCATTCTGCCCCGCCGCCGCTTTCCCGCCAACCTTGATGAGCCGCGAGACCCGGTCCGCAGCCACCAATCAGGGGCGCGCTGGCGGAGCCGGCCAGTGGTCGGCGTCGGGAGGCGGGGCCGCCGGACAGAGTGGCCCCACTCCCACCCCAGGAGTGCGCAGGCGTACGTAAAGTAAATAACCGACACGCAAGCTAGGAACGGATGAATTAAAAGAAAAAATAAACGAAGGAGGGAGGTACAGAACTCCCTGTTTCCAGGCACCTCAAAATTTGGCGTGCACGCAAATCATCTGGAGAATGTGAGTATTCATCTTTACATCGCCTTGCCTAGTACGGTTCTCTGAGGCTAACAAATAACGTGCAAATTCTGAAATGGATTGTAGCAACGGTGAGCCTATGTTTATTGGGAGTTATCAAGAATCGAGTCCAGAGATAAGGTTGGAAAGAGGGACAGGGACAGCTAGTAAAATTGCCCTTTTATTACTATTTTTATTTATTATATTTTAATAACAAAATAATTTAAAAGTTAATAAGATACATTACTATATTTTTCACAAAAGGAATGAACGTTCATTGTAGAAAATTTAGAAAAGGAAATCTAGAATAAGAAAAGAATTGTAAAAATCACTCAGAGATATCTACCCACTGTTGGTGTATTAGCATTCAGGTTTTAAAATACATACATGTGTATATATATTTTTATACACAAATATTGTTTTGTATATTACTTTCACTTAATAATAAACATCTTTCCATATCAACAAATATCCCTCTGCTTCCTCTTGAATGACTGCGTTAAGATTCTATTTGTCTCATCACCTACCTAACCAATATCCTAGAGGTGGACGTTAGGCTATTTCCAGTTTTTCACTTTGTAAGTCGCTACTGTGAACCTATCTAGAGCTAAATCTTTGTGCATGTTTCAGATAAATTTCTAGAAATGGAATTGCTCCCTAAAAATTTCATGTCCCCCATCAGTCAAATCCACAAATCGTAAACCAAGCAATCCTGTAAGTCAAGACCAGTTGTCAGAAGACTTTGTCCTCCTGGGGCCTCCCACAATACCAGGCTTACAGAGGGTATTCACCAAGAGCTCGATTTTTATAAAGCGGCTAAGAAATACTGAGCCAGGTTCTGACCTAAGAGCTTTGCAGGGAGTATCCCATGTACCTACACCCTGTAAGTACTGTTCTACAAAGGGGGAAACGGAGGCTCACAGAAGCTAGGTGGCTTGCCCACAGCCTCTCTGGCAGTAGCCTCCATGGGATCCTGGCCTCTATACCTCAACCCTAAGTTGTAGAGTAACCAGGCTCCTAACTTGAGAAGGAAGCAGAGATTTTAACCAAGAGAGAATCCCACCCGCTTCAAGCCTGGTGAGTCCCCACTGGCCTTCCCCAAGGCACCTGAAGGCCAGAAAAGTGATGGGGAAGGGAGTTGAAGTAAAGGCCTGGGAATTTCCCACCATTCTCTTGGCCTTCAAATTTGTGTGTGTGTGTGCACGGACACACACACACACACACACCCCTCAAGCTCCATGCGTGTTGCTGGCAGAGTGATCTTTCCACAACACAAGTCAACATATCAGTGCCCAGTGCCCAGTTTATAACCTCCTATGGTGTCATCCCTCCACCTGGAATATGAGCATCCCTCCAGGCAGAGCAAAATGTACAAGGAGGGCCCAGAAAGGAGAGAGAGCAGGAAGCATTGAGCAAACTGCCAGGATTTCAGAACGGCTGGGACACAGAGTGCAAACAGAGGAGTGGGGATATAGGAGGCTGTACCTACATAACCTCACTTCTTACCCCCATTTTACAGATGATGAAACTGAGGTTCAGGCTAATGGCAAGGCTGAGGCCACACGGCTAGTGAGGGGTGGAGCCAGGACTCAACCCAAGTCCATCTGACCCCAAACTTCATGCTCCTTGAACCACACCTGCCATCTCACTGTCCACACTATCGCCCATCTCCCCATCAAAGATGTCTCAGTACCTTTGCTCATGCTGTTCTCTGCGTGACATGCCTTCCCCCAGTCTCTCCCAGCTAATTCAGTCACCACGTGCCTGCCACCACCAACACCACTTCTCTTCAGGGAGCCATTCTTGAGCCCACAACTGGAGTCAACCCCTCCCTTCCAGACCAGGCTGCTGACACCCCTAATCCAGGGTTTCTCGGCCTCAGCCCCACTGCCGTTTGGGGCTGGGTAATCCTGTGTTGAGGGGGCGTCCTGTGTGCCTTGTGGGACGTTGGGCAGCATCCCTGGCCTCCACCCACTAGATGCCAGTAGTACTCTCCTCAAGGTGGCAATCAAAAGTGGCTTCAGACATGGCCAATGTCCCCTGGAGGGTGCAATCACCGCCTGCTGAGAGCCACTGCACGCATCTACAGACTCACTGCATTCTGTCTTGAACCGTAAATACTTGAGTCTGAGTCCATCTCACCAGCAGATCAGGGGTCCAAGCTCTGATGCCAACAGCGGCCAGGCAGGTTACGCTGGTGGAGCAGTGACACACTGGCCTTCGCAGGCCCCAATAAAGGGGCCAATCACACTCAGCCAATGGTTGCCACTGAGAATGTGGGTCCAGTGTTGCCAGATCTGATTTTTAAAGACATTTTAATGTATAACCTCCACATTTTAAAAAAGTGTTGGCAGTGTACTCAATTCTAAAACAAACAAAGGCTTTGTGTCCCTGAAAGCACCCTGTGGGTAACCCTGGCCCACAGGCAGCCAGTCTGCAAGAGCGGTCCCTGGAATTCGAGCTTTTGTCCCGGCACCTGAGCAGCTTGTGTGTTCACTGATGGGAAGCCTCTTGGTACCTTCTGTGACATATCCAGGGGGTTGAGTATTTCACCAGCTCTAAGAGTTGCAAAATTGGTGTCTTAAATTATTGTCATGAGCAGACAACTGGGGTCTGTCAACAGACGCTGGGTGAGCCTTCCCTCCGTGAAGGACTATCTCCCTCCCCACCTGCCACACCCAGGCCTGAAGCAACACTTGTGCAGGGCCTTCCTGGGCCCCAGCTTCCCAGTGAGATCAAAGACTCCTGCAAGGGGGTTTCCTGCCACCTGAGGACAAAGGTAAGGCAAGGGGAATTTTGGGCCTTGGCCTCACACTCAACCTACACATTCACCAGTTCCTGGGCAGATCAGGCCAAAAACGCTTCTGATTGCCAGGAACAAAACCAAACCCTAGTGCCCAAGGAAAAGAGTTCGTTCTGGAAGATTATCCACGCATTAACATCTACAAAATGGCAAAACTGTCATTAGCCAAGCGCTTACTGTGTACTAAACACCATGCCAGGTGGTGCCTCATGTGCAGAGTCTGTGACTCCTCAGAACAACCTTAAAATGTAAGTGCTTTTCTTTTCTTTTTTTTTTTTAACTTTTTATTTTATATTGGAATATAGTTGATTAACAATGTTATAGTTTCAGGTGTACAGCAAAGTGATTCAGTTATACATGTATCTATTCTTTTTTTTTTTTTTTACATCTTTATTGGAGTATAATTGCTTTACAATGGTGTGTTAGTTTGTGCTGTATAACAAAGTGAATCAGCTATACATATACATATATCCCCATATCTCCTCCCTCTTGTGTCTCCCTCCCACCCTCCCTATCCCACCCCTCTAGGTGGTCACAAAGCACAGAGCTGATCTCCCTGTGCTATGCAGCAGCTTCCCACTAGCCGTCCCATGTATCTATTCTTTTTCAAATTCTTTCCCCATTTAGGTTGTTACATAATATTGAGCAGAGTTCCCTGTGCTGTACAGTAGGTCCTTGTTGGTTATCCATTTTATTTTATTTTATTATTTATTTATTTTATTTATTTATTTTGGCTGCGTTGGGTCTTCGTTGCTGTGAGCAGGCTTTCTCTAGTTGCGGTGAGCGGGGGCTACTCTTCGTTGCGGTGCACGGGCTTCTCATTGCGGTGGCTTCTCTTGTTGCAGAGCACAGGCCCTAGGCGTGTGGGCTTCAGTAGTTGCAGCACACGGGCTCAGTAATTGCGGCACGCGGGCCCTAGAGTGCGCGGCCTTCAGTTGTTGTGGCGCACGGGCTCTAGGGCTCACAGGCTTCAATAGTTGTGGCGCGCAGGCTCAGTAGTTGTGGCTCACAGGCTTAAATATAGCAGTGTGTACATGTCAATCCCAAACTCCCTAACTATCCCTTCCCCCCACCCTTCCCCCCCCAGGTAATCATAAGTTCATTCTCTAAGTCGGTGAGTCTGTTTCTGTTTTGTAAGTTCATTTGTACCATTTCTTTTTAGATTCCGCTTATGAGCGATATCATACAATATTTCCCTTACTCTGACTTACTTCACTCAGTGTGACAATCTCTAGGTCTGCCCATGTTGCTACAAATGGCATTATTTCATTCTTTTTAATGGATGAGTGATATTCCATTGTATATATGTGCCACATCTTCTTTACTAAGTGCTTTTCTTAAGCCCATTTTATAGATGGGGAAACTGAGGCTTGGACAGGTGATGTGACCTGCCCAAAACCACACAGCTGGTAAGAGGTAGGGCCAGGGATTCCAATCCTCATCTGGAACAAAGCGTCCCTCTCCCATGTCTTTCAATAATCAGGACCCCAGATAAGGTGGGGTCTTACCCACTATCCTGGGTCATCACCAGGGTGAATTCCCTGGGGAAATTTTTTAAAGTATAGGTTCTATCAAAAAGACATATCTTGGGGACTTCCCTGGTGGTCCAGTGGTAAAGAATCTGCCTTCCAATGCAGGGGATGCAGGTTCGATCCCTGGTCGGGGAACTAAGATTCCCATATGCCGTGGGGCAACTAAGCCTGCGTGCCACAATACTGAGCTTGGGTGCCTCAACTAGAGAGCCCGCGTGCCGCAAACTACAGAGCTCATGCGCCCTGGAGCCCACATGCTGCAACTAAGACCTGACTCAGGCAAAAAATAAAGAAAGAAAAAGAAAAAAAATAAAGATATATCTTGAACTTTAGTTAACAAAATACACAGGGATAAGTGGGTGTATAGATGTCTGCAACTTGCTCTGAAGGTCAGCAAAATGTAAGATAGATTGAGGGGTGGACAGAGGGGAGGACAGGAGACTAGATACATGATATGGCGAGTAAATTTCATTGTAGAATCTAAGTGGTGGATGCAATGGGGGTCCACTGCACAATTCTTTCAATAATACAGTGATGGGGGATAATTCTAGGTTCCAGGGCCTCACCACAGCCTTCCTACATCAGAATCTCGGGGAGTGAGAACCTAGAATGATTCTGAGGCCCAGCCAACACCCAGCCCCCACCCAGTGACCAGCATGCTTCCTATTCCTTCATCACAGAATATCACCAGACGGTCTCAGGACCGTCTCTGGTCGCTTCTTGGTCTCTAGCACCCCTTTTTCATGACTCCACGCCAGAGCATGAGGTCCTCCTTTCCACAGGCCCCAGCCATAGAAGCCGCAGTGCAGGCTAGCTCTGGGCTGGGCTCAGAGGAGATCAGGAGGAAAAGGTGGAGTTTCATGCCTTAGTGCATGATGGCCGGTACTCCTGGGCCCTGTGAAGCAATGGTGATGTCTGCTCTCCACTGCACACTCAAGGTGGCCAGCTGCTTTCCAGCTTCCTGGAGGAGCCCCGAAGCACAACCCACATTTTGAAAGTAAGAACCATCCTTCCAGGCTAATAATAAAAGCAACTGCTTCTGCCACGACCACTACAGGCCAGGCATGGTGCCAGCTGCTATATCTAAATCAGCTCATTTCATCCACAAACCCCTGCCGGGGACCTACCTCCACCGGTAGGAGGAGGAAACTGAGGCTTTACAGAGGAGGAAACTGAGGCTCAAGAAGGCACTAAGCCTAAAGCAATCAAACCCATGTGGTACTGACAGGAGAGACATAGATCAAAGGAATGGAATTGAGGGTCCAGACATAAACTCATATACCTAGGACCAGCTGCTTTTTGACAAGGGTCGACCAGATCATTCAGTGAGGAAAAAATAGTCTGTTCAGTAAATGTGCTGGAACAACGTGCAAAAGATGGAAGTTAGACCCCTACCTCATACCATACACAACATGGATCAAAGACCTACATATAAGAGCTAAAACTATAAGACTCTTAGAAGAAAACATAGGGATAGATTTTCATGACCTTGGATATGGTGATAGATTCTTGGAAATGGTACCAAAAGCACAAGCAACAAAAGAAAAAAAACAAACTGGACTTCATCAAAATTAAAAATGTTTGCACATCAAAGTACATTATAAAGACACATCAAAGGACATTATAAAGAAAGAAAAGACAATCTACAGAATGGGAGAAAATATTTACAAATCGTATATCTGATGAAAGTCCAGTATCCAGAATATATTCAAGAACACTTGCAACTCAGTAACAAAAAGACAACTCGATTTAAAAATGGGCAAAGGGGGCTTCCCTGGTGGCGCGGTGGTTGAGAATCTGCCTGCCAATGCAGGGGACACGGGTTCGAGCCCTGGTCTGGGAAGATCCCACATGCCGCAGAGCGGCTAGGCCCGTGAGCCACAACTACTGAGCCTGCGCGTCTGGAGCCTGTGCTCCGCAATGGGAGAGGCCGCGACAGTGAGAGGCCCGCGCACCGCGATGAAGAGTGGCCCCCGCTCGCCGGAACTAGAGAAAGCCCTCGCACAGAAACGAAGACCCAACACACCCAAAATAAATAAATAAATAAATTTATTTAAAAAAAAAAAAATGGGCAAAGGACTTGAATTTTCTCCAAAGAAGATATACAAATGGCCAATAGGCACACGAATAGATGCTCAATGTCATTAGTCATCAGGGAAGTGTAAAAAAAGCACTAAGCTAGAATTTGAGCCTGGATCTGTCTGACTCCAGAGCCCTGAGCTTCCTGGGTCTGCTCTCTTACCGCCCCCCAACATGAGCTCACACCCTCTAAGGGCCTCTACGGGCCAGCCCAGGGAGCTGAAGCAGAGTCAGATCACCTGGCCACAGCGGCAGGGGGTGGGGCTGGCAATGGTGGGGCTGGGAGATGAGTTGGTCTTGGTGAAGTCTGAAAACCTGATTGCCAACATCCCTCAAACAAACAGTGCTGGTCTGTCTGGAGTTGCTGCTGGACACCAAAACAATGTCTGGGACATAGTAGTTGTTCAATACATATTTGTTGAATGAATGAATGCTGGTCCAGCTGGAACAGCCCCACAGGGGTGTCCTACCTGGGGAAAGAGGGCTGGGCCTTTGTACTCCACATAGGCCAGTCATTGGAGTGGTATGTATGACTTTGGGTCATTTCCAGAGAGGGATTCAGGTGGGTCCCATCAGCCAGCCACCAACTTTCTCAGCAGCCGAGGAGTGAGCGCCTCAGTCCAGAAGGTGGATCCAGGCACACACCACAGTCGCCACTGCAACGGGCAATTTGTCCTCTCCCTCCTGGCTGCTCAGTTCAGCTCAGCTACATTCAGTTCCCACTGACATGCATTCATTCATTCACCAGGCATATAATAGGCACTTACTATATGGCAGGCACTGTGCTGACCTCTGGAGTTATAAAGACCTAGAAGGCAGACCCAGCCCCTGCCACAAAGGAGCAACATTCAAGTGGGGGGACAGACACAGGAACAGACACCACAAGGTCACCTCTCTGCCTTCATCTCCTCTCTCTTTCTCTCCGTTTCCTTCACCCCAACCCCACTTGCCTCCCTGCTGTGCCTCAAATACGCCAGGCACCCTCCTGCCTCAGGACCTTTGCACATACTGAGTCTTTGAAATCCACAGTGTATTGACACTGACAGCCCATCTCAACTCACATTAGCCACAGTTCAAGTGCTCAGTCATCTCATGTGGCTAGTGGCTGCCGTGCTAGACAGTGCAGCTCTGAGTAGTAGAAGGCAGGGCGCTCTCAGCTGCTGGCCACAGGGCCCTGGGCATGACTTGACCCACGTTTTCCTTGACTTTTCAATAAATCACAGACCACTGAGAAGCAGATCTGCTCTGTCTCTGGCAGATCCATCAATGCCCTGAAGTCTATTTGCAACCCTGCCATGTTCCTGTCATTAATTCCTTCATTAAGAAAGTTAGCTTTTATTGACACTTACTGTGTGCCTGGCACTGTTACGAGCCTTTGCATACTTAACTCATTTAAGCCTCTTGATGACTGTATTTGGTAGACACAATCATTATGCCCATTTTATAGATAAAGAAATTGAGGTTCACCTCCTACATTGTTGGTGGGAATGTAAATTGGTGCAGCCACTATGGAAAACAATATGGGGGTTCCTCAAAAAACTAAAAACAGAGTTGCCATATGATCCAGCAATCCCACTCCTGGGCATATATCTGAATGAAACTATAATTCAAAAAGATACATGCACCCCTATGTTCAATGCAGTACTATTTACAATAGCCAAGACATGGAAGCAACCTAAATGTCCATCAACAGATGAATGGATAAAGAAGATGTTGTATATATATATATGTGTGTGTGTGTGTATATATATGTGTGTGTGTATATATATGTATATGTGTGTGTGTGTGTGTGTGTGTGTGTGTATATATATATATATATATATAATGGAATATTACTCAGCCATAAAAAATGAAATAATGCCATTTGTAGCAACAATGGATGGACCTACAGATTACCATACTAAGTGAAGTAAGAAAAAGACAAATACCATATGATATCATTTATATGTGGAATCTTAAAAAATGACACAAATGAACTTACCTCAGAAACAGAAACAGACTCATAGACATAGAGAACAGACTTGTGGTTGCCAAGGGGCAGGGGGGAGGGGTGGATTAGGAGTTGGGGACTAGCAGATGCAAACTATGATATAGGGAATGGATCAACAGCCAGGTCCTGCTGTACAGCACAGGGAACTGTATGCAATATCCTGTGATAAACCGAATAGAAAAGAATATTAAAAAGAATATTAAAAAGAATATATATATATATATATATATAAAACTGAATCACTTTGCTGTACACCAGAAACTAGCACACATTGTGAATTAACTATACTTCAAAAAAATAAATTAGGGGCTTCCCTGGTGGCGCAGTGGTTAAGAATCTGCCTGCCAATATAGGGGACATGGGTTCGAGTCCTGGTCCAGGAAGATCCCACATGCCGCGGACCAACTAAGCCCGTGCGCCACAACTACTGAGCTTGCACTCTAGAGCCCGCGTGCCACCACTACTGAAGCCAGCGCGCCTAGAGCCCGTGCTCCGCAACAAGAGAAGCCACCGCAATGAGAAGCCCGCGCACCGAAACGAAGAGTAGTCCCCGCTCTCCGCAACTAGAGAAAGCCCACGTGCAGCAACAAAGACCCAACGCAGCCAAAAATAAATAAATTAAATAAATAAATATATTTTTTTAAAAAAATTTTAAAAAAATAAATTGAGCTTCAGCGAGGTCAAGACGCATGCTCAAGTCACACAGTTCTATAAGAGGAAGAGCTATATGTGAAAACCTGGAAGGCTGGTTGCAGAGCCTGTGCTCACACCTGTTACACTGCTCTCACTCACTCATTCACTCATTTATCAAACACTGGGCCCTGGAATCAAGGTGGGGTTACACTGGGCTGGCACATCAGGAGCCCTGGGGCCAGGTCCTTCTCTGCCGCAGGCTGGCTGGGTGGCCTTGGGCAAGACTCCATCCCTCTCTGAGTTTCAGTTTCCCCTTCTGTGGATTTAAGGAGCTATGTCATCCTAACTCACAGCTCTCCTGCAGATAGGACCTCTGTCTGCAGCCAGACTTGAAAATGAATTCCCCAGGAATTCAACATCTGGCCCTAGAAGGGAAATCTTCTGGTCCCAAGGAAATCCTCACATCTCAGCTCTCATGCCAACATTGGCTGGTAACCCCCCCACTGAAGGTGAAAAGTTGGCCAAAAACATGGATGACCACACACCCCCAAAAGAGCTAGAACATTTACTCTATGCCTTATGTACGTCATTGCATTTCATCCTCACAATAACCTGATGAGGCAGCAGTGTTATTACGCCCATTTTACAGATGTGAGAGACTGAGGCCCCGTGTGGTTTAACTTACCCAGGGTCAAACGTAGAATAATCACACACACTCACCTTACAACCCAGCGTTCCCACTCCTGAGATTCTAGCCTAGAGAAATGAAAACTTAGGTTCACACAAAAACACGGATGTTTATGGCAGTCTATTCATGATTGCCCCAAACTGTAGACAACCCAGATATCATTCAACAGGTGAATGGGGAAGCAAGCTGCAGTACATCCACACCACAAAACACCACTCAGCCATAACCAGGAATGGACAACTAAGACACACAGCAACTTGGACGAATTCAAATCCATTACACTGGGCAAAGGAAGCCAGACTCAAAAGTTCACATACTGTAGGATTCCATTTATACGACGTTCTTGAATGGCTAAAACTATAGGGACAGAAAACAGATGAGTGGTTGCCAGGGGCTGGGGGAGGTGGAGGGGGCTGACTAGAAAGGGGCATGAGGGGGGAACTTTCGGGGTGCTAGAATTATTTTGTGTGCTGGCTGTGGTGGTAGTTACATCACACTGTGTCTACCTGTGTTAAAATTCAAAGAACTGTACACACACACATACACACCCAAAGCAGAATCCTAGCCCCAGGATAGGCAACTCCATGAAATTGACAGCAGGTTGCCTGTTGTCACTGGCTGTGGCCCAGCTGGAAAACACCATTTCTTCTTCAAGGGACTCAGCGTAGGAGACCCAGGAAAGTCCGGCATTATGCAAATTAATGCTTAAAAGTACTGAAGGAGTGGGGAGAGTGATTGCTAATGGGTACAGTGTCTCATTTTGGGCTGCTGAAAATGTTTTGGAACTAGATAAAGGTGATGGTTGTACACCATTGTGAATGTGCTAAATACCATTGAATTGTTCACTTTAAAATGGTTAATTTTATGCTATGCGAATTTCATCTTTATTTTTTAAGAAGTTTCAAACAAGAAAAAAGTATCTAGGGATAACTGTGCCCTAAATCTACCCCAAGGAAGCCAGGCCTCAGAGAGGAGAAGTAATTTACCCAAGGCCACACAGCCAGTAGGAGGCTGACCCTGAGTCAGTCTGCCTCCAAAGCTTGAGTCCTTTCCCTGGGCAGATGTGATAGAATGGGTTAAATATTACCCCCAAAAGGGAGTGGTTATTACCTAGAAGCTCTAGCTGACCTTTTCTCCTTTGTCAAGGACAACCTCTGATCAGTATATGTGTGGCTTCAAAGAACATATTTTTCAAACCAAAACCAGGGACACAAAGCCTAGTCCAGGTTTCCTTCCTCCCTGAATGGTGTGACCTGATTTACATGAAAAGTCTCCCAGGGCTGTAAACAAGAAACCTGGGCCAATATATTGTACTGTAAGGAACCCCTTTCCCAAAAGGATCACAATTCTGTGAAAGTAGAACTATTCTAGAAAATCAAGGCTGAGCACCACTGTGCACATTTGCACAGAAAAAAAACCTTCTGAGCAAGACAGGGAATGGGAATGCCTTATTCTGTGGGGTAGGAAGGGAAAGTAGGGGACATGTGATGTTAAAATGGCCCTCCAGGGGCAGCAGGTGCCTTTTTCTGCTGGGTTTCAGGCAGTCTTAGGCTGGGAGGCAAAGGGGTGGACATGACTGCCCGCAGAAGCCTCAAAGCAGTTTCTCCACACCGGAATGCCCCAAGTGCCAGAAAGAGTTGTTTCCCAACTGTCTTGAGACTGAGGTTTTCGAGGAGGGGTATGATCCTCATTACAGGGTCACTGAGGCAGACAGCAGAGTCAAACCTCAGCCTTGCAAAACAGCAACACTCTTGAGTGAACCCAGCTGGGAACAAAGGAAGTATGAGTCAACCCCAAAAGTTTCTTTTAAAAAGGCTGTATTAAGGTGCCACAGCCGCTGGGCTGGGAGACAGAGTTTGCATGAGCCTGGGGCTGGGGCTCTGGGGGCCAAGCCCTCAGCCATCCTCAGGGACCTGTGGGCAGAGAGCCAGCTGCAGAGAGCTGGCTGGACTGGGCAGTGCCAGTCCAGGAGCTCGCAGGACAGCCCTTCCTTCCAGGGAGCCCTTGGACGAGGGGAGAAGAACTCCGGCTGTGCGCAAGCATTACCTCTGAGCCACACCTCCCTGTCAGGGAGCTCTGATGAGGCCCCACTTTACAGACAGAAAGACTGAGTCTGATCTCTTTACTCATTTCTCCACTTCAGGTATGCACCTGGGACCTCCCTGGCGGTCCGGTGGTTAAGACTCTGAGCTTCCACTGCAGGGGGCATGGGTTCGATTCCTGGTCAGGGAACTAAGATCCCACATGCCGCCAGCCGCAGCCAAACAAAGACAAATGAACAAATAAAAAACAAGTATTCACCAAATGCCTGCTATATGCCAGGCAGAGGGATGCAGGAGTAAACAAAACAGACGAGGACTCTGAGTTTATGAAATTTATAGCTTCGTGAAGGGTGAGGAGATAGAGGCCGTGTATGTGTGTGGGTGATGTGTACGCAGGGGCCTGATCAGGCAGAGACTCACGTTTTGTTCTAAATGCAACAGGGATTCTCTGGAGGGTTGAGAGAGAGAGGGAAAGAGAGGTGTGCTCTGATTGCCATTGTTCGCAGATGCTGTCGGGGCAGAGGCGCAGGGAGATCAGCCAGGAGGCCTGCAGTAACTGGAGATGCCGAGGCTTGGGCAGGAGGTACGAGGAGATGAGGGGAAGTGGCTGGTTTCAGCCCAACCTCTGGTGGCCCGATAAGGGGTGACAAAGAGAGGAGTCAAGGATGATGGCCTGGTTTGGAGCTTGAGCAACTGGGTGACTGAGACAAGGACGATATGAGCAAGTCACCCAGCCAGGAACTAACTCTGCCCTTCCCCCTGTGACCCCCATCACCCGCTCCCCCCCCACACCCCGAAAAGCCTAGAGTGCTCACAGCGGCATTCAAGGACCGCTGTGCACCGACCTTCTGGCTTCTCCATCCTCATCCCCACCTCACGCTGCCCCACAAGGCGCTCTTCCCACTCTCTCCCCCGACACGCCACGCTCACGCTCGGTCCCACCCCCTCACCTTTGCTTTCTCCCTTCCTCCAGCCGCTTCCTCCTGCCTGAGGGCTCTCCCTCCTCCTGGGACTGAGTGGAAGCCCCACCCCCTTCTACGGAGGCCTCTGAAGGGCTACCTGGGGCAGCAGCTCTAAAGCCAGTCCCTACTTGATTAGAATTCCCGCTTCACCACCTCCCAGCAGGGGATCCTGAGCAAGTTCCTAAATGGGATTCAGTTTCTTCATCCGCAAAATGGGTTGAAAATAAAAGTACCCACCACATGTGGGTAGGTGCAGGATTAACAAAGGACCACTCACTCATCCGGCCACTCCAACATAACGCCGGTTAGCCAGTGTTTTATTTCCTGGTGGGACAGAAGTGGCGGGGGAAGCAACTGCTCTTTGATACGTCCGTGCTCAGGCCTCTGTGCTCACTCAGGGCAGCACGTATGGGTGTATGAAGAGGCTGGCGCCCACGAGGACTGTCCCATTCGTGGCTGAGTCTCCAAGGTCTCACCGATGGATGCATGAATGACTGCACGTTCCCCTGCACGGAGGACTTACTACCCCTCTTTTACAGGAGGGGAAACTGAAGCCCAGGGCCATATGGCTGGATATGCTGATAGTGGATTTCTTCACCAGTCATTCACTCTGGCCAGTTGGACCCGGGTGACCCCTGAGAAGGGGTCCCAAGATGCACCCACATTTCCTGAGGCAGCTGTTTCCTGGCCAGCCTAGGTAATGTGTGACTTTCCTCGGGCTCTTACAGTTGGCTTCATGCCACAGATGCCACAGCCGGCGAGCCTGCAGCTGGCAGTGGGGACAGATGTCCTGCCCTCATTTACATCCCCTCCACCCACTGCAGCCAGAGGAGTGAGAATAGGAAGCCACAAATCAGACCAAGCCGAGGTCTTGGTGCTCACCGCCGCTGCTGTACGATGTCTGCTGGAAACCAGACCAAGAGGTTTACAGGAATTGGGGCCTCTGAGCAGCACTGAATGCGAAAGCAAAACTCTCACACACACACACACACACAGGCACATACATGTGTATGCACATGCACATGTGCACACACACACACACCCCTCATACAGGTACATGCAGAGACGGTCATAGGCAGGCAAGTGCAAGGCACACACACTCCTGTCCCTACAAACCACCACCCATCCAAGTGGTCAGCTCTCACCAGCCCCACCCACCAGGAAGCCCCCTCCAGCAATCATTGCTGCTCAGAAGTGGGGGAGACCTGGGCTGGGGTCCTGGCTCTCTCTCTCTGCTGGCTTGGTGCCTTCCACAAAGGATTTACCCTCTCTGGACCTCAGTCTCCCTGGTTACTAAAGTTGAGATAATTATAATCATAACAAGAACCCTTGTCCTTGAGAGGGGTTGCATGGCCAGCCAAGCAGGCAGTAGGTGCTCAGTAAAAGCTCATTAAAGGAACAAGAACGACATTTGTGGCAGACGAGGGCTGGCCATGTTTACAAGAGGAGCCCTGTGAATGCTCCCAGTGACTGCAGGAGGCCAGAGGGCTCTCTTCTCACAGAAGAGGAAACTGAGGCCCTGAGGGTCGTGGTGTCTTGTCCAAGTCACCAAGGTCAGCAGAGGAGCCCAATCTACTGACCCCAGCCTCGCCTGTCTGCATGGGAGACAGGTCTAGGCACAAACCCACCGGGGCCCACCCAGTGCTGTCCCAGGGGAGGCTCCCCGGCCCGCCACACTCCCCGCAGGTCCTGAAGGGGTCCCTGGGCAGCTGGCGTCAGGGGCCAGTGAGCAGGGGACCTGGCAGCTGCACGGTGGAAGCTGAGGTGAGGATAGAGAGGCCCAGAGAGGGAAGGGGACTTGCCCAGGGTTACCCAGCATATCAGTTTCCTAGGGCTGCTGTAACAAATGAACTTGATGGCTTAAAACAATAGAAATTTATTCGCTCACAGTTCTGGAGGCCAGAAGTCTCAAATCAAGGTGGCTGCATGATTCCAGTCTCTGCCTCCATCTTCTTATGGCCCCCGCCCACCCCATTCCCCGCTCCCCACCCCCATGTCTGTGTGTCTCAAACCTCCCTCTGCCTTTCTCTTATAGGGATACCTGGTGATGGATTTAGGGCCCACCCTACATCCAGGAGGGTCTCATCTCCAGATCCTTAATTACATTTGCAAAGACCTTCCCTGCTTCCCAAATAAGGTCACATTCACAGGTTCTGGGGTTTAGGACACAGACCTATCTCTTTGGGGGACACTGTTTAACCCACTACACCCAGTAAGCCAGGGTTAGTACCAGGCAGAGCCCTCCCCACAGCCCAGCCCTGATCTGGGCTATCGTTACCAAGACCACAGGTGGGACAAGGGACAGATTCTGGAGCCTTCGAGCCTGGCTTGGAATCCTGACCTTACCTCTTACTTGCTGTGAGACCTCAGGCAAGTAACTTACCCTCTCTGTCCCTCCGTTTCTTCACCTGTAAAATGAGGATAAGCTAGTCCATTATCCTTCTCGTAATGGAAATTGAGTTGATAAACATAAAACCTCAGAGCAGTGCCTGCCTGGAACCTAGAGAGCTCTCAATAAATGTTTGATAACTAAATACATAAAACCGTGTCTGGCACACTGTGAATGCTCAGTAAATGCTAACTTTCATCTGAGGGCGCCTGGTAAAAAGGATTCCTTACCAATCATCTCCTGGTTCCCCTCCTTACTCCCCTGCCCCCTGGAGAGAGACAGAGAGGGTCACAATAGTCCTATTTGTCAGATGGGACCACTGAGCCCTGGTGGTAGGGGGGCAGCCCAAATCTGGCATCCTGGCCCCACTGAGGGTACCATGTGCTGGCTCCCAGACTAGGTCTGACCCCTGACAACATCTTCAAAACAAAAGGAGAAAAGCAGAACAAGTTAGCAGGTGTTTCCTAGAGTTAAAGCTAACCACAGGGACAGTACGACAAAGACTAGTGGTTCCCAGAGGGTGATCCCCGGGCCAGCGTCACCTGGGGACTTGTTAGGAATGCACGTTCTCACTGATGCCTGAAGTTGGGGACCACTGGCCTAGGGGTGCAAAGCACAGGTGGAGAGCTGGCCCCCGTGGGCTAGAGTCATGTATCTGCCACCTAAGAGCTCTGTGACCTCAGGCACATCCCTTCATGTCCCGCAGCATCCACTTCCCAGATGGAAACGACGTGTCTGGCTCCTGGGGCTGCACCTCAGTGAGTTCAGACCTGGCGCCGTGCAAGCGCTGATCACTGTAATTATTCCCTAGGACTAGCTTGCATTTGACATTATGAGCTTCCTTGTGTGCATGCGTGTGTGCACGTGTGTGTGTGTGTGTATGCACGTATGCACAGTGAACATTTTTCCTTTCAGGAAGGGATGAAAATGGTAGATATTAGTTGGTTTCTTCAAAACTCCATACTTTGTACATTTTTTAAAAAATTAATTAATTAATTTATTTTTGGCTGCGTTGGGTCTTCGTTGCTGCGCGCGGGCTTTCTCTAGTTGCAGTGAGCGGGGGCTACTCTTCGTTGCGGTGCACGGCCTTCTTATTGCAGTGGCTTCTCTTGTTGCAGAGCACGGGCTCTAGGTGCATGGGCTTCAGTAGTTGTGGCACGCAGGCTCAGTAGTTGTGGCTCACGGGTTTAGTTGTTCCGCGGCATGTGGGATCTTCCTGGACCAGGGCTCGAACCCGTGTCCCCTGCATTGGTAGGTGGATTCTTAACCACTGTGCCACCAGGGAAGTCTTAAAATTTTAATATTAAAATATTTGCACATTTCATTCTCACAAACGTCCCCACGAGGTCGCTTTTAACAGGCAAGAAAATCAGGGCACAGAGAAGTTAGGTAGCGCCCACAGTCATACAGCAGGTCAGTGTGGAGCGATTCTGACCTCACACACCGGTTCCAGAGCCCACACTCGGCACCCCTCAGCTCCGTGGCCCTGGGGGACCAGAGACTCAGTGGGGAAATGAAGGAATAGAGAGAGGCAGTGGGGTCTGGAGGAGCCGGGCAGGACACAGCGAGAGCGGCCAAGGGTAGGGGTAGGTGGGCTGGGCAGAAAGCCCTGGGGGTCTCCGACAGCAAGGGGTGGGGGTGGACAGCGGGAGAGTGGGCCCTGCTGCAGAATCACCCCTGCCTGGGCCTCACTGAGCAAAGCAGGGCTTGTCTGGGCCTTTCCGGAAGGCAGTTATCAGCCGCCTTGAGCCGTTCACTCCCTTCACAGCAGTAATCCAACTTCTTGGAAACCCTCCTAAGGAAATTCTCCCCTTCCTCCTCCTGGGGCTAAGCTACTAAGAGGGTGGCTTTGTCTCTCAGCCCGGGGACCACACACATTTCCTGAGAAAGGCGAGGCTGCTGGGTGTAAGGCGCTCCCCTCCCCCCAGCACCTGGTGGGAAGGGTGGATGGGAAGGGTAATGCGGTGGGGTATGGAAGGCGGAGGGCTGAGGGGCCCTGTGGGTGGCCAAGGCCAGGCCGGGGTTCCTTAACCTGTCTGAGTTCCTCTTGAGACCATTTTTGGGCTGAATTTTTTTCTGAATATTATTTAATGCAGTTTAATTCCCTGTCCATGTGGCACCCACAATCGATCGTGTGTGTGTGTGTGCGTGCGCGCGCGTGTGTGTGTGTGTGTGTGGTTTTTTTCATCGAGGTATATACAACCTACATACAGTAAAGTGTACAGCTTTGTGAATTTTTACACGTACGTACACATTTGTAAACCGAGACCCAGATCAAGATTCGAGCCCTGGCTACTCCAAGCGTGGTCCTTAGACCAGCGGCATCCACCTCTCCAGGGAGCTCTTGGAAATGCAGAACTGCAGGCCCCACCAGCATCTCGTGGGTCAGAGTCTGCTTCCACTGAACAAGACCCCAAGGGATCAATCAGGTCCTGGGTCTGGAAGCAGGCTCAGCCGTGCCTGGACCTCACTCTCCCACCAGGCCTTACTCTCTCACGACTGCTCAGAGAGCCTTTCCAACTGAGGGAAGGGAGTCACACAGCAGGTGACTAACGGGTCCAGGGCACCAGGTGCCCCGACCAGGCCTCTTGCCCTGGACATTGCTACTTTGCGTCTCTACTTACCCATCTGCAAATAGGCATAAAGATCTCTTCCCAACCACCTCCCACAGCCGTGGGAACCCTTGTAACACTGGGGGCTTGTGCCCCACTGGGCACTTTCTCAGGCATGTCTGTGCACCGCCTCACTTAAGCCAACAAGCTTAGAAGGCAGGAACTATTATTAATATCAACACCATATCGATACAAATATATCATCTCAATAACGGGCCATTTTACAGGGCAGAAAACCAAGGCTTGTGGAGGTTAGACAACTTTCCCGAGATCACTACAAAGCAGTGCAGCCAAGATTTGAACCCATTCTGTCTGAATCCAGAGCCCTAACTGATTTTAACCTGAGTCTCTCACACAGTGAGCAACATGGGATGTCCCTCCAGCAAGCTAGTTTAAGAAAGAAAGCTTCTTTCTTCTCTTTCTTCCTTTGGGAAAAAACAAAAACAAACCGAAAAACCCAACCACAAGAATAATGCATGCACATGATGTAAACAAAAATTCAAAGCATCCAAAGGCTTTGCAGGAGATGTAAACAAAAATTCAAAGCATCCAAAGGCTTTGCAGGAGAAAGTCGGCTTCCCTCCCACGCCATCCCCAGCCTCCCATTGCCCTCCCTGGAGGCAATCCCTGTGATCAGTTTCTCGTACCCCTTTTCAAAGATGCTCTGCGTGGACAGTACATGGAAATACATACTGTGTTTTCTCACTTATATTGTACAAATGGGGGCATACTCTATATCCAGACCTGCTCCTTGCTTTTACTGCCCTGCACTTCGTCTTCCTATCAGCCCATAAAACCTGGGTTATGGTATGGCTGTGCTGTAATTCACCTCGCTGCCTCCAGATTGCCCGGCACACGGGTCGTCTCCAGTCTTTTATGACCACAGCATTGCTGTGGCCAGGCCCCTTGCACTCCCATTCTTTCGAGCTCCAATGAGCATTTCTGTAAGATGCCAGCCAGAGGTGGAACGCCTAGCCCTGGGTGTGTGTGGTTTCAGGTTTGGCAGATACAAGGGGCATTTCTTATCTGCCAGCCTTGGACCGGGCTCAAGATGCCTGGAGCCTCTGGTGCCCAGATCCTGGGTGGGGGCTTATGGGAGGGGCCCAGGGTAGGGAAGGTCAGTGCTTTCCAAGAAACCAAAAATGGAACCAGAGAAAGGTGTTAGCAGCTCCTTGGGAGAGAGGGACCTGGCTATGCAGCTACTTCTCCAGAGATAAGGGTCTGGAGCTTCCCTTTCCCTGAACGTCTTGGGGGACAGCCCTGCCACACACCCACCCCACTCACATCCTTCGAGGCCTCTCAGACCTGAGCTTTGCCTTGGACCAGGGCCTGGAAGGCAGCGGAAGATTTTCTGTGTGTTCACTTCATCGACAGTCATACGGCAGCGACGCGCCAGGCTGCGTTGGTGCTAACCTCCCTGGGCCAGGCAGAGCCCCTCTTTTAGTTTCACAGCTATTTGTTGGGCGCTAGCTAGGCGCCAGTGTTTATTTCAAGTTCCAGTGACTGTGTAGACATTAGTTCACTTAATCCTTGAAAATATACCGTGAGGTAGGTATGGTTATTATGCCCATTTTGCAGATGAGAAAACAGAGGCCTGACAGGGTAAGAACCACATCGAGGTGACACAGCTAGTGAGGAGCAGAGACCATTTCCTCACCATTAAGCTGCGGGAAGTGGCTCTCACGGGTGGGTGAGCTCCAGCAGCCCCTGGGGGGCTTGTTAAAACATGTTGTGCTGCCCCCAATCCCCCAAGTTCCTGACTCCATAGGTATGAGTTGGTCATCAAGGCCCTCAGACCAGGGATTCCTCACGAAAGGTCTCATGTGCACCCACCCCCACCCCACGGCCTCTGGCCTGGGCTTCACCAGTGACCCCAACCCCAAATAAGGAGCCACTCAGGACACACCCACCAGAAGGTGCAAAATGAGAAAGAGACCGGGCGTGGTGAGGGAGGGCGGAGCCACTGCTTGCTGCTGGGGTGAAGTTGGTACAACACTGCAGACATCTGTTTGGCAGCATTGACTGAGGCTGGACGCAACCCCGCCATCCCACCTCTGAGTCTTTGCGAGACTCAGAGGAATGCAGCTGCGCGTTCACCAAAAGACAGACAAGAGTGCTCGGATCGGCGCTATTCGTAACAGCCCAGTTGGGGACGTAGAACTCATCGATAATAGAGCAGATAAATAAACTGTGGTCTATTCATACAACAGAATATTATACAGCAATGAGGATGAACTAATGTAACCACACACATCAACAGAGTGAGGAACACAGACCTAGCGTTCAGACAAAGAAGCCAGACACAAAAGAGGACGCGCTGCAGGCCTGCATTTACGAGGAACAGGGGAGGGACTCTGGTGACAGAGTCTGATGGCCAGGGACCTGTTGGGGGAGGGGCATCAGCTGTGCAGGGTGGGTGGGAGCTGCCGGGAGCTGCCCGTCCTCTGTCTCAGTCTGGTGGCCACCACACGGGCGTGCACACGGGCATGCGCACATGTAACATTCCATCAAAGTTCTGGGAACTCTGCTATTTACGTTTTCCCACAATAATTTATTTTACAATACAATAAAATTTATTTTAATTGTAGTAAAATACACATAAAACTTACCACCTTAACCATTTTTAAGCGTCCAGTGGTGGTAAGTAGGTTCATATTGTTGATAGCCAATCTCCGGATCTCCTTCCCCCTCACGAAACGGAAACTCTACACCTAGGAAGCAACCACGCCCCATCTCTCCACTCCCTCCGGCCCCTGGCAACCACCATTGCACTGTGTCTCTGTGTTATAACTACTCTAGGGGCACATACAAGTGGAATCATACAATAGCTGTCCTTTTGTGACTGGCTTCTTTCACTGAGCATAGTGGCCGTAAGGTTCATCCATGCTGTAAGATGTCAGAATTTCCTTCCTTTTTAAAGCTGAGTAATATTCCATTGTATGGATACACCACATTTTGTTTATCCATCCCCCCGTGATGGACACTTGGGTTGTTTCCACCTTTTGGCCATTGTGAACAATGCTGCTATGAACGTGTGTGCAAATGCACAATTTTGTTTTACCATTTCACACCCACAAATGACGAGGCATGGAGGCTGGCAGGACAGAGGTTCTAAGGCAGAGTTCTGGAGTCAGACTGGGTTGGAGACCCAGCCCAGGCACTGTCAAACTGTGTGACCTTGGGTCAGACACTTTCCCTCTCTGAGCTTCCATCCTTATGTCCTCATCTGTACGGGGTGAATAATGGAGAGCACTGAGCATATCAGCTACTGTTACTATTCTCACCATCATCACCCCCCCCAACACACACACACACAGCCTCTGCACTCAGCTCCCAGACCCCAGAAAGGGTTTTGATCTCCCTAGATCAGTCATTCTCACAGAGTGGGTCAGGGGCCAGGAGAACCCCCCGAGGAGTGCCAAAACAATTGAAAATCCAAAGGCTGCCTTCTTTTCCTGAAGGCCAGGACCTACCTGTTTTTCAGTAGGGGCGGGGGCCGTGGAGATGTGGAGGGAGGCTTCTTATTAGGAACGGAGTGAGTTATGGAGGGTCATTAAAAATGGGACAGTTTTAACTTTACTTTATTGCCCTCCAATCCTTTGTTACCACCAAGCTGATTTCTCTTCAGTTACAAGCTGCTCATGGTTGTGTCCTGTGTCCCCAGGGCCCAGGGGTCCTCGAGCCCCTGAGATCTCGGCATCGTGCAGTTTCTGGGCAGAGGGTCCTAGCGCTCGGCAGCTGGGCCCCCTCACGCACACAGCTGTCTTAAACCAGAGGGTTTAGTCCTCGCATGTGGAGGTGTATTAAGATCCACATTCCCGGCCCCATTTCTCTACAGCATGGGATGCGGGGCTGGGGTGGACCCCCAGAACCTGCTTTTTTTTTTTTTTTTTTTTTTTAAAGGGGAAGAGGAGGAAATAAGGAGATTTTTTTTTTTTGATTGATTGATTGCTATGTTGGGTCTTCGTTTCTGTGCGAGGGCTTTCTCTAGTTGTGGCAAGCGGGGGCCACTCTTGATCGCGGTGCGCGGGCCTCTCACTATCGTGGCTTCTCTTGTTGCGGAGCACAGGCTCCAGACGCGCAGGTTCAGTAGTTGTGGCTCACGGGCCTAGTTGCTCCGTGGCATGTGGGATCCTCCCAGACCAGGGCTCGAACCCGTGTCCCCTGCATTAGCAGGCAGATTCTCAACCACTGCGCCACGAGGAAAGCCCCAGAACCTGCATTTTAATAAAACTGCAGGAGAGGCCACAGTCCACGCTTGGAACTACCCGGCGCCCACCTCGTCCTGGCCTCCTCTGCCTCTGGGGGCCCGTGGGTACCGGGTCCTCTATGCTCACCTGCCCCAGCAGTATGGTTCTGGGCCAGGGCGAGAAGATTTTCTCTTCTAGAAAGTTTTAAAATAACAGCTCTATTGAGATACAACCCACAAACCATACACTTCACCCATTTAAAGTGGTTTTTAGTGCATTCACAGAGTTGTGCAACCATCACCACAATCAATTCCAGAACGTTCTCATCATCCCAAAAAGACACCCTGTACCCATTCACGGTCCCTCCCCATGTCCCCTCCCGCCAGCCCTAGTCAACCACTAGTCTGCTTTCTGCCTCTACGGATTCATATTTAAACATTTCCTATAAATGGAATCACACAAAATGTGGTCTTTTGTGTCTGGCTTCCTTCAAATAGCATGTTCTCAAGGTTGATCCGCGGTGTAGCATGTGTCAGCACTTCATTATTTTTTTTTTACATCTTTTTTTTTTTTTTCCAAAATGTGTAATTTTTAAGTGACTTAACAACTTTGCTCTTTTTTGTTTGTTTTTAATTTTTATTTATTTATTTATTTATGGCTGTGTTGGGTCTTCGTTTCTGTGTGAGGGCTTTCTCTAGTTGTGGCAAGCGGGGGCCCCTCTTCATCGCGGTGCACGGGCCTCTCACTATCGCAGCCTCTCTTGTTGCGGAGCACAGGCTCCAGATGCGCAGGCTCAGTAATTGTGGCTCACGGGCCCAGCTGCTCCACGGCATGTGGGATCTTCCCAGACCAGGGCTCGAACCCATGTCCCCTGCATTGGCAGGCAGACTCTCAACCACTGCGCCACCAGGGAAGCCCTTTTTTTTTACATCTTTATTGGCGTATAATTGCTTTACAATGTTGTGTCAGACTTCACTCATTTTTGATGTTATTTTATTTATTTTTTATACAGCAGGTTCTTATTAGTTATCCATTTTATACATGTTAGTGTATAGATGTCAATCCCAATCTCCCAATTCATCCCACCCCCTACCCCCCGCCACATCCAGATCTAGAGTCTGTCATACAGAGTGAAGGAAGTCAGAAAGAGAAAAACAAATATCGTATATTAACGCATATATGTGGAACCTAGAAACATGGTACTGATGAACTGGTTTGCAGGGCAGAAATAGAGGCACAGATAAAGAGATTTCATTCATTTTTATCGCCAAATGATATTCTGTCATACACCCAGGAGCTTTTTTTTTTTTTTTTTGATGGATTGATGACTGATTTTTTTGGGGGGGGTCTTCTTTGCTGTGTGCGGGCTTTCTTTAGTTGCGGCGAGCGGGGGCTACACTTTGTTGTGGTGCGTGGGCTTCTTATTGCTGTGGCTTCTTGTTGCGGAGCTCGGGCTCTAGGTGTGCAGGCTTCAGTAGTTGCAGCACGTGGGCTCAGTAGTTGTGGCTCATGGGCTCTAGAGCACAGGCTCAGTAGTTGTGGCTCATGGGCTCTAGAGCACAGGCTCAGTAGTTGTGGCGCATGGGCTTAGTTGCTCCGCGGCATGTGGGATCTTCCCGGACCAGGGATGGAACCTGTGTTCCCTGCATTGGCAGGCGGATTCTTAACCACTGTGCCACCAGGGAAGTCCCCACCCAGGAGCTTTTAAAACATACTGATGTGGCCGCCCCACCCCAGACTGATACAATTAGTTGGAGGGGAGGGGACAGGACAGGATTTGTAAAGCTCCCTGGACAGACCAGGAGAATCCCTGCTGTCACTCCTTCAAAACTCCAAACCGTAAAAAAAAAAGATAAAATCTTGCCACCTGTGATGAGGTGGATGGACCTTGAGGGTATTATGCTAAGTGAAATAAGTCAGACAGAGAGAGACAAATACCGCATGATTTCACTCATATGTGGAATAGAAAAAACAACAACAACAGAAATGCACACACAAAATAAATGAACAAATCAAACAAGAACAAACAATTCAATTCAGAGAACAGAGTGGTGGTTACCAGGGGGGTGGGCGGGGGAGCGAAATGGGTAAAGAGGATCAACTGGGATGGATAGAAACTAAATGTTTGGTGTTGAGCACACTATAGTGTATCCAAATTAGAAATATAATGTTGTACACATGAAACATATGTTATAAACCAATGTTACCGCAATAAAAAACAAATTAAAAAAAAAAGTTTCCAGGGCAGGTCTTATGAGCACCGTTTCACAGACTAGGAAATCGGGGCTCAGAGAGGGGATTGTGTCACCAGCCCAGGGTCCTGCAGACAGAACTGCTGAAGTGGATCTGACTTCCTCCCTCCACTTGTTCAACATTAATGAGGTGCCAGCTGTATGCCTGGCACCATGAGATTCAAATGATCCAATGACTGAGACATTCCTTCATGTTATTTAGTTATTTAGCCTGGCCTCTGTTTAACCACGAGTAGAATGAATGGAATGAGGATGGGAAGGCAGAGCGACTGCAAGGGCAGGTGATGGGTTCATCAGTGTTTTAAATCAAGTGGTGCTTCTCAGTCCTTGGGGAGTGCCCACCCCATGGAGAATCTGATGGACACAATGGGAAATGCTTTTATGGTGACCACATTTTTGCCTATAATTATAGGGGATTCTCCATCCTTTGAAGCCCACCGGTAAGAACGTAACCATACACTGAACACATTCTTCTCTGAGCATCTGTGATTCGCCAGGCGCTGGGGCTGCAGCCATGAGCTGGCCACATCCTTGCTCTCAAGGGGACTGAGATCTGACACAGGGCGGCAAACAAATAAGGAGGCGGGAGCGTCCAGGTGTGTGGACGACAGAGAATGAGAGCAGGCTGGGGAAGGCTCCCTGTGCCTGGGAGGGCAGGGCAGACCTGTGACATTCTGCTGAGATCTGATGACAAGAAGGGCATGCCAGGCAGAGGGAACAGCCCCGCAAAGGCCCTGAGGTGGGAACAGGATTGGAATTCCGGGAACTGAAAGGGGGCCATACGTAACGGGTAAGAAGGTGGGTAGGGGCCAGGGTTAGAGAGGTGCGCAGGGCAGGGGGAGAGGTCCCAGCTATTCAGTGGACAAATGTCTGTGTCTGGCTCTTTTCTAGGCAAGAGGATGGGGCAGTGAACAGGCCAGACTTGGCCGAGTCCTCTTGGAGCTGGGGGTGGACAGAGCCAGCGCTTTTACAAAACACATCTCAACAGCCGGGAGGGTGAGGGCCGGGGCACGGTGTCTAGGCAGGCAGGAGCAGAGGCCTGAGGCTGGGCAAACAAAGGCCCATTTGCAGGCAAAGTGTCACAGGAGGGACTTGCACAGACCTGAAGCTGGAATAGTGGTTGTTTCCCAAGCAGAGAATGAGACTAAAGGTGGTTTCAACAAAGTCCCGAGAGAAGGGGTCCCAGCTGCAGTCAAACCCACTGGCGTTTGCTAAGAGTTCTAAACTGGGCAAAACCGGAGCGCCCAAATGTTTTCTCTGAGCCGGAACATTTTATATATGGAAATAAATGTAGACATTCTTTTGAGCACCCACAATGTGCCTGGCACTGGGCTGTAGGCTGATATAACTACTATTCATATCCTGGTTGTTATTTTCAGACACTTACTGAGTCCTTTCAGCATTTACCTGCATCTCCCATGGAGTGGGTTGAACAGTGCCTCTAAAAAGATATGTCCCTGTCCTAACCCCCAAAACCTGTGAAGATGACCTTATTTGGAAATAGGTTCTTTGCAGATGTAATTAAAATAAGGCTCTCAAGTTTGGGATTGACTACTGTATTTAAAAAGGATAACCAACAAGGACCTACTGTATAGCACAGGGAACTCTGCTCAATGTTATGTGGCAGCCTGGATGGGAGGGGAGTTTGGGGGAGAATGGATACATGTATATGTATGGCTGAGTCCCTTCGCTGTGCACTTGAAACTATCACAACATTGTTAATTGGTTATACTCCAATATAAAATAAACAGTTTAAAAAAAACCATAAAATAAGGCTCTCAAGATGAGCTAATCCTGGACCAGGGTGAGCCCTAACTCCAGAGACAAGAAGGCCATGTGAAGATGCAGGCAGAGCTTGGAGTGACATATCTACAATCCGAGGAACACCAAAGCTTTCTGGTGGCCTCCAGAAGCGGGGAAAGAGGCCTGGGGATTCTCCCCCAGAGCCTCCAGGAGAAACCAGCCCTGCGGACACCTTGGTTTCAGACTTCTGGCCTCCAGAACTGTGGGAGAAGACATTTCTGTAGTTTGAAGCCACCCCGTCTGTGGTCACTTGTTACAGCAGCCCGAGGAAACTAACACAACATATATAATTTATTACGGGGTTCACATACACAGGGCTTTGTGCTGATCTTTTACATTGATATAGGAACGGAGGCCAAAAACTTTGGGGGAGGGCTTCCCTGGTGGCGCAGTGGTTGAGAATCTGCCTGCCAATGCAGAGGACACGGGTTCGAGCCCTGGTCTGGGAAGATCCCACATGCCACGGAGCAACTAGGCCCGTGAGCCACAGCTACTGAGCCTGCGCGTCTGGAGCCTATGCTCCGCAACAAGAGAGGCCACGACAGTGAGAGGCCCATGCACCGCGATGAAGAGTGGCCCCCACTTGCCGCAACTAGAGAAAGCCCTCGCACAGAAACAAAGACCCAACACAGCCAAAAATAAATAAATAAATAAATAAAAATTAAAAAAAAAAAAAAAACAAACTTTGGGGGACCCCTCGCTTAGCCTGTCTGATTTCGAATCTCCCCCTCACTCTGTAACCTTGGACAAGTTCTTGGGTTTCTCTGGCTTCAGTTGCCTCATCTGTCCAAAGAGATTAACCAATGGGTTAAATGAAATTCTGATATGAGGCTCATGCGGTGTGGACATGTAGTGGATCTCCATCACCAGCTGCTGGGAATTCTGTTGTCAGGGCTGCTGCCTTAGAGTCAGTGGTGGCTTCCGCTTCGGCAAGCCCTGTCTGGCCCCACGATCCCCCTCCCTTCAGGAAAGGGGCAGAAGGAGTAGGTTTCGGGGTGATGGGGTAAAGCCTCCAGGTGGGATTCTGCAGAGGGAACATTGTTCCCTGGAAAATTCTGGGCCAGGTTTTCAGTCCAGCAATGGAGGCCTCCCAAGAAGAGGTCAGGGGGGTGGTTTATGATCTGAGAAAGCCCAAGCAGGATGACCTCTCTGCTGGGCTCAGAAGGCACAGTCCCTGTGGCCAGGATACTTCTGGGGGCCCACTGAAATGTTCTGAGTGCTTTTAACATAGGAGGGAAAAACAGATGTGGTAATAATGAATATGTAATAATGACTCCAGCCTAGATTATAGTCACTTCATACAATGTGGTCATAAAATACAGCTTTATTTTTCCTTTTTTATGGAGGAGGTATTCATGGAAGCATCCCTGGACAAACGACCCCGGAGAGGGATGGAAGCTGAGGGGCAAGAGGGCTTGGCCGGCCCAAGTAAGAAGTTTCAGAACCCAGACCAGCAAGGGAGCAGAGAGGCCTGATCTGGAAAGCGGTGCCGGCCATGCCCGCACTCCCTGCCCTACTGGTCATCAGGCCACCATTGCGGGAGGGCCGCTGCTCCTGGAACAGCAAACCAAGTGCTCGCTGACCAGGTGCTGTGCCCAGGCTACATGGGGAAAATAATATTTAATCCTTCCCGTGACCCTGTGCGAGAGGACTGTTACTCCCATTGGGCAGATGGAGAAACTGAGGCCAAGAGAGTCCCTGCACATACCGCAGGCCCTTAATAAATGTCTGCTGAGTGTGAACTGGACGCACAGAAGGTCCTGCGCCCAAACTAGCACCACTGGTAAGGGTAGAGCTGGGATTTGAACCCAAGCATCCCTGCTCCAGACCCTCAGCTATAACCACCACCTTCTACTGCCTTCCGGTGCACATGCCAGCCCTGCTCTGGTGGTATTTCTAATCCTGTAAGGTTGATCTTACCAGCCCTGTTTCCAGGTGAGGAAACAGAGGCTCAGAGGGCTGAACACGCCTGTCCAATTTCCACTTGACTCCGTAAGTGGCTTCCTTCCCCTCCCTCTGCAGTGTCCTTTGGTCCAAAAGCCGGGGAGGGGCAAGTGGCAGTGCCCATCCAGGCGGCAGAGCGTTGGTGTTTACCTGGCGCCCTACCCGACCGGAGCAGGCTGACCCTTGCCCATTATCCCAGCAGGAAAACAAGGGAGGGGCTCCTGCCGGCCCTGGGGACAGGGGCAGGGCTGGCTGCTGCCCACCCCTGTTGTCCTGATAGCCAAAGGGCCACCATCTGAATTTCAGGGGCAGGTCTCCCCGGGCTGCGGGGCAAGAGAGAAGGGTCTGGGCAGGGGAGGCTCCCCCAGGGGAATGAAAAGAACCTCAGCCCCGAGTTCCCCCAGTTGGCTCTCACCTTGGATAAGTCAGTTCATCCCTCTGATCCACCTGTAAAATGGGGCCTTCCAAGAGGGGCTTCAGGGATGAGAGAGCCAGTGCGGGCCAGCCTCGGCTTCCTCATCTTTAGACTGGGGATAAGGACACCGACCCCGAGGGCTTCTCCTGGAGCGCAGACGTGGGAGGTGCCCAGCACAGCTGCCCTCATCGGATGATGCGTGTAGGCTCCTGCATTTTTTTTTTAATTAATTAATTAATTAATTAATTTTTGGCTGCGTTGGGTCTTCGTTGCTGCGAGCAGGCTTTTTCTAGTTGTGGCGAGCGGGGGCTACTCTTCTTTGTGGTGCGCAGGCTTCTCATTGCGGTGGCTTCTCTTGTTGCGGAGCACAGGCTCTAGGCACACGGGCTCCGAAGTTGTGGCAAGCGGGATCAGTAGTTGTGGCTCGCGGGCTCCGTAGTTGTGGCTCGCGGGCTCCAGAGCGCAGGCTCGGTAGTTGTGGCGCACGGGCTTAGTTGCTCCACGGCATGTGGGATCTTCCCGGACCAGGGCTCGAACCCATGTCCCCTGCATTGGCAGGCAGATTCTTAACCACTGAGCCACCAGGGAAGCCCAGACTCCTGCGTTTTAACAGATGTCCTTGAGGTTCTGACCCAAAGGATCTGGGGACAGCTATAAATAGTTCTCAAAGCACCTTTTTCTCTGGTCTTATTAGCTTTTTGTTGTTGTTGTTTTTTAAACCACAAAACTACCACCATATGTGCTGGATCATGTCACCCAGGACAAGGCAGCTGTGCTGAAGGGCCCATCATCTCCCTTCCTTTAATCCAACCTTCGGGGAAAAACAGGGGTAACAGTTTGGTGTTATACAAATTTCACACTTTTCTCTCTTCTCAGACAAACATATTTGGATATAATTTGGGTTCCCTTCTTCTAGGTTTTTTTTTTTTTTGGCCACGCTTGTGGGATTTTAGTTCCCCTTCCAGGAATCAAACCCGGGACCTCAGCAGCGATCACACGGAGTCCTAACTGCTGGACCGCCAAGGAATTCCCTAGTTTTTTTTTAAATTGAGGTATAGTTGATGTACCGTATTATATGTTACAGATGTACAACATAGTGATTCACAATTTTTAAAAGTTATACTCCATTTATAGTTGTTATAGATTATTGGCTATATTCCCCGTGTCGTACAGCATTTCCTTGTAGCTTATTTATACATAATAGTTTGTACCTCTTACTCCCCTACCCCGATGTTGCCCCTCCCCCCTTTCCTCTCCCCACTGGTAACCACTAGTTTGCTATCTACATCTGTGAGTCTGCTTCTTTTTTGTCATATTCACTAGTTTGTTGTATTTTTTAGATTGTACATGTAAGTGATATCATGGAGTATTTGTCTTTCTCTGTCTGACTTATTTCACTTAGCATAATGCCCTCCAAGTCCATCCTTGTTGCTGTAAACGGAAAAATTTCATTCTTTTTTATGGCTGATATTTTAAAAAATTTATTTAAAGAAACAGGGGCTCATAACCATTCATGTTTTCTGCATTCTTCTTTTGACAGCCCCTAGTGTCGACACACAGAGCACAGAGCAGGGGGCTTTGGGGAAACGGAGGCCCGCCTGGAGGGAGTCCCAGCGGAGGCACTGCAGCCTCGGAGGCGATCTGGGGACCAGGCGGCCCAGCAGGGGTACCTGGGCTCCCTGCAGTCCTCCCCGGGGAGCTGCTCACGTGCCGCCTCCCCTGCCCCGGGGGGGTGAGGGCCCACGACCAGCTGCACAGCCCGGCCAACCGCAGACCAGGCGGGAAAGTGAAAATAAACGCTGGCTGGCATCCGAGTTTCTGTTTCCTGTCACACAAATGCCTTATCGTCCCCTGGGCCATGTGTGCAGTGGGGTCACCTGGGCTGCTTTTGATTTTCTTAAGGAATAACATTTACATAACGTGTGTATGAACTATATCAAAAAATTGTCGGTGCCCAGCTCGACAGTTTTATATATTCGCCACTCAAATCAAAATCAAGGTCATTCCCAGCCTCCCAGCGGGTTTCTTTATACCCTTTCCCACCCACCCCCCAGCAGAGGTAACCACTGCTCTGCCTTCTAGAAATATCAGTTAGCTGTGCCTGTTTTTGAACTGTGTACAAAGCAAGCAGTCACACGGTACGAGTCTTTCTTTTCTGGTTTCTTTCACCCAGCGTGACATGGGTGAGGGTCATGTGTGATGTCGCATGATGGGCAATCTGCTCCGTTTCATTGCTGAGACACGTCCTACTGCACGGATATACCTCAGTTTGTTTATCCAATCTCCTGTTGATGGATATTTGGGATGTTTCCAGTCTGGGGCTGTTAGGAACAAAGTTGCTGTGGACATTTGTGTACAAGTCTTTGCGTGGACACAGGCTTTCTTTCCTCTTGGGTAAATACCTAGGAATGGGACTGCTGGGTCATAAGGTAGGTGTATGTTTAACTTTATAAGAGACTGCCAAATGGTTTTCCTCGCTGGCTGCTCAGAGCTGTTTCTAGACCTCAGAGGCCCCGCTCCACATCACAGCAAACCTACAAAATGACCCATGAGCCACATTAAACATGTTTTTTTTTTTGGAGTAAAAATAGTTTTTTTCAGGGGCTTTTCTAATTTTGCTTTTTTAAATAATTTGGCCTGAGTAACTCAGTTGGGTCTGCTGGAGTTTCTCAGCAATCACGTTTGGGCAGTCTGACAAGGGAGATAACCGAACACCCAAATTGTTTTTCATTTAGAGTTAAGGTTTTTATGAATAATACATTTAGAACCCACGAATGTCCTTCCCTTTCTCATTGGATTTGTGAACTCCTTTGCACCCCTCAAAACCCCACTCAAAGGTCCACACCTCCATGAAGGCTTCTGGTTATAGGCAATGGCAGCCTCTCCTCCCCCACCCCACCCCAAGTGCAAAGCCTGATGTGTGACCCCGATGGCACACTCCCTTGGAGGACAGCACTGGGCACTATCACAGTTAGTGCACCGAGGGGCGTGTATCTGGAGTCCAGGGAGTGCCTCACGCCTTCCTGGATGCCTGGCACATGTTTGTTGATCTGATTTTTCCAGAATTCTCTGTATGTCAGGTGCCCTTACCCAGAACTGCAGGGTCCGGTGGCAGAGGAGCTCGTACCACCTTGAACATGTATGTAAAATACTAAGTGCTGGCTGGGCAAAGACCATGTTTTCTTCCGATTCTCTGAGAAGCCGTCTGTGACCCCCAAAGGATTGAGGGGGAGAATCTTTGATGGCCCTGGAAGGAGTGTTCCCTGGGAGAGGGCACTGGTGACTTGTAACCATGGGGAACGAAGGAAGGGACAGAGAGGGTTCATTCAATGAGCATTTAGAACACACCATCGCCCCTGCACTGGGCCCTGGGGATGTGGCAGGAACAAGACAGACAAGGTCTAGGGGTAGACAGTAAGCAAAGAAAGATGACTTTAGATGTGAAAGATGTGACAAAGAGGAGGAGGAGGAGGAACGTCAGACAGGGAGGTCAGGGAGGAACCCTCTGAAGAGCCAAAGACCTGTATGACAAGAAGCGGCCAGCCAGGCAAAGCTACGTGCCGGAGTGTCCCAGACTAGGGGACAGCCAGGGCAACGGTCCTAAGGCTGGAACACCTTGCTGTGTTGGAAGGCTAGCCAGGTGGCCCTCGGGATCCCGGGTGTCTGCAGCATGCAGAGTGGCGGAGGTGAAGATGGGTGTGTGCAGGGGAGGGGAGTGGGTTTGTCTCAGGCCAGCTCTGGGGGCCCATGGGACTTGGGGCTGCGGGGATTCCAGGCATGGTGACAGCCTGGTGCCTCTAAGTACAATCAGGACGACCCAGGTACACCTTTGGGTGGGTGGCAGATTAGACAAGGGACAAGTGACTTGTCCAAGGGCCCTTGGCGCCCTGTGCCATGCTCCCTCACTGCACCCCAGCCTGCTGGTCCTCTAGCACGTCCTGACTCCCCAAACTCTCTCCCTCCTCAGGGCTGTTCCACTGCCCCGAACACCCTTCCCTGCGCTCCTCCCAGCCAACGCCTACCTGCCCTGTCGGGTCTCAGCTTAAAGACCATTTATCAGAGACGCCACCCAGACTGCACCCCCAACTTAAACTAGGTCCTCCCTTCAATCTCCCTCTTACAAGCTTGACCTTTTCCTTTGTGGCGTTTAACACAACTGGCAATTTACTTTATGTGTGTATTTGTGTAAGTCTTTGTTTACCGAGGGTCTCCCCACCTGAGAGGCCCTGGGAGGCTCATGGTCTCTGCCATCTCACCCCACAGCACAGTGCTGGCCCACGCTTACTACAGGAGGGAAAGGCCTGGATTCTAAGTCCAGCCCCCTCCGAGCCTCTTCCCCCTCTCCAGCTTCCTCTACACAGGGGACCCGAGTCCCCTTCCCCAACCTCTCCCACGTCCCCAAGATGTAAAAGCCCAGGTTATCCCCGATCCCTCTAATTACAATGCCGCCCTGGGAGCCCACCCACCCCAGGGCCTGCAGGGATGACAAAGCCTCCCCCCAGCCCCAGCCGGCCAGAGGAGCAGGTCCCTTGGCCAGAGAGGAGAGGGACCCACCAAGGGAGCCAAACCCCTGGCCCTCTAGCACTGCCCCTTCCCCGACTCCTCATGGAACACATCTGCACTTGTGGGGTTTTCCCCAGGTTTGCTTATTACTAAATTAATTTTAAAAGGAATACACCAAATGCAACATGGAATTCTGATTTAGATCCTCGAACAGAAAGAGGACATTAGTGGAAAAACTTGAAATCTGAATAAAGGTGGTAGCATCTTAATAGTGATGTACCAATGCTGTGTTTCTAGTTTTCATTAATGTAATGTGACAATGTAAGATGTGAACAATGGGGGAAACCGGGTGAGATGGTTTATGGGAACTCTCTGTACTAACCTCGCAAGTTTTCTGTAAATCTACAATTATTCAAACAGAAGAGGTTTGGTTTCAAAAAATAAATTAAAGGGAAAAAAAAAGAAGAGCAAGCCACCCATCAGATTGGTAAAAAAAAGGTAAAACCAGACAATGCCAAATGTCCATTGAGGACTTGGACAAAGAACAGGAGTGTGTGTGTGTGTGTGTGTGTGTGTGTGTGTGTATGTGTGTGTGTGTGAAGTGGGACAAGCACCCTGCAAAGCCAGGTAGCACCTGGGGTCAAGTTCAAAACGGGTCTCTCCTGCAGCCCCACAGTCTTCTACTGCAGGGGCTCTCAGAGTGTGGTACTCAGACCAGCAGTATCAGCATCACCTGGAAACTTACTAGAAATGCAGGCCCTCTAGAGATGATCATACCAAGTGAAGTAAGTCAGAAAGAGAAAGACTAATACCATATGATGTCACTTATATGTGGAATCTAAAATATGACACAAATGAACCTATCTACGAAACAGAAACAGACTCACACACATAGAGAACAGACTTGTGGCTGCTAAGGGGGAGGGGTGGGGGAGGGAAGGATTGGGAGTTGGGGATTAGCAGATGCAAACTATTATATATAGGATGGATAAACAACAAGGTCCTACTATATAGCACAGGGAACTATATTCAATATCCTGTAATAAACCATAATGGAAAAGAATATGAAAAAGAACACATATATATGTACAACTGAATCACTTTGCTGTACAGCAGAAATTAACACAACACTGTAAATCAACTATACTATAATAAAATAAGTTAAAAAAAAAAAAAGAAAGCAATGCACGTCCGCAGGCTCCACCCCAGACAAACTGAAAAAATGGAAAACAAAACCCAAAACAAGTCAAACCCCTGGGCTGGGTGGCAGCAATGGGTGTTTTCACAAGCCCTCCAGGCGACTCCGATGCGTGCTGAAATTTGAGAACTACTAGTCTACCAATGTATTCTAGAGTAATCCTTGAGCATGGTCACAGAGAGAGCTGGAATCAGCCTAAGTGTCCATCACGAGGAAATGAAGACATTAGGGAAAAGGCGGAGTGCAACAGTGCAAATGAGGCTCAGCCCCACTGATCTCTCCCTTGCGTGTCCACAGGGGTGAGTCTCACACACAAAACCCCGCAAACAAAGCAAGTCACAAGATACATGCAAAGGTTTCGGCGCCCAAAAGTGTTCCGATTGGGAACATACACGTATGGATATAAAGATGGGCCCAGGAATGATAAACACCAATATTCTGGGAGAGAGAGGGAAAGGGAATGAGGTGGGGAAGGAAGGAGTGGAAGGGGGGATTCAGATCGGCCTAAAGCGTTTTAAGGTTTAAGCCAGGGACTGGGAAGAAGACACTTTGCAGGCCTGAGAAGCTTCGCTAACATAATCTTAATGAGTACATGCTCTTTAAAAATGATTCATCGAGACACACACAAAGTTAAAAGTGAGGGCCCCTCATTTCAACCCCACAGCTACTCTGAATATTTGGTGAATACACCTGCAAAATTGGGTCTCTGCATTCTTTAAAAAATAATGGGGGCTTCCCTGCTGGCGCAGTTGAGAATCTGCCTGCCATTGCAGGGGACACGGGTTCGAGTCCTGGTCCAGGAAGATCCCACATGCCGCGGAGCAACTAAGCCCGTGTGCCACAACTGCTGAGCCTGCGCTCTAGAAACCGCGAGCCACAAGTACTGAGGCCTGCGCGCCTAGAGCCCGTGCTCCACAACAAAAGAAGCCACCGCCATGGGAGGCCCGCGCAACGCAACGGGGAGTAGCCCCCGCTCGCCGCAACTGGAGAAGGCCCGTGCACAGCAACGAAGACTCAAAGCAGCCAAAAATAAAATTAATTTAAAAAAAAAAAAAAAAAAGAATGTAATATGCTGGAAAAGACAAAACTATGGAGACAGTAAAGAGATCAGTGGTTGCCGGGGTAGGGGAGAGGAGGAAGGGATGAACAGTTGGAACACAGAGAATTTTTAGGCCCGTGAAACTATTCTGTACGATACCATCACTGGAGACACATGTCATTAGACATTTGTCAAAACCCTAATATAAGCCATAAACTTTAGCTAATAATAATGTATCAATATTGGTTCATCAGTTATAACAAATGCACCACAGTAAAGCAAGATGTTAATAATAACAGGGGGAAAGTGGGGAGGGGGCTGCCGGGAGGGGTTGGAGAGGGGGTATATGAGAACTCCCTGTACTTGCCGCTCAGTTATCTGTAAACCTAAAACCGCTCTTAATAAAAAAAAGCAATTCATTTAAAGAAATAAATTTACCCCCAAAATGAATGTTTTCTTTGATGATGGATGTTTGAATGTTTCGTAAAATGCAAAGCAGCTCTCGGTAACACGTGGACCTCACCCTCCAGGTGAGTATTCTCAGAGCAGGTAGCCTTGCAAGGGACCTGCTGTAAGTTTCTGGCCAGCCCCTGGTGAGGGGCACTGAGATTGGCTCCAACGCTGGCCAGCAGGGCTGCAACGAACTGTGACCTAGTCTCTGCTCACGGCTCATCACCGTGGGCCGCACTTTGCAACACAGGAGCCTTGAGCCCTGCGTGGCAGATGAACACCTGAAACGTGGCTTGTCTGAACTGAGAAGTGCCGTGAGGGGGGAACCTACCCAGACTTCCCAGACTTGGCACAAAGAGAAGGTAAAGCATGTCATCATTTCTAAATTGACGGCAGCCGTCCCTCCTCCCGCCAGCACTGACACAGCCGCCCTTTCCCTCCGCCCCGGCATCCCTTCTCCACGTGGCTCCCAGGACTCCGTACACTCTCCCAACTCCCTCAGACCCGCTGCTCCTCAGCTCCCCAGCTTCCTAACACTGGGGGGCCCCAGGCCTAGTGCTTGGGACTGTCTGCATCTCCATCTCCACTCACCTCCTTGGTGCTCGTAGTGGGCCCCCAGAGATGTCCCCATCCTAATCCCCGAACCCGTGAACATGTTACCTTACATGGCAAAAGGATTTTGCAAGTATGATTAAATTAAGCATCTTGAGATGGGGCGATTAAAATCAAGGTGTCCACAGGGCTGCAGTCCTTTCTGGAGGCTCCAGGGGAGAATCCATTCCCTTGCCTCTCTCAGCCTCTGGCCGCCCATGTTCTTTGGCTCACGGTGTTTTCTTCCCTCCATCTTCAGACATCTCCGATTCTGCCTCTCCTCCTCCCTCCTTCTTTCCCTTTTCTGGTTGCTTGGGATTGTCCAGGTGAGACTAATGCAATCCCAAGCAACCAGAAAAGGGAAAGAAGGAGGGAGGAGGAGAGGCAGAATCGGAGATGTCTGAAGATGGAGGGAAGAAAACACCGTGAGCCAAAGAACATGGGCGGCCAGAGGCTGAGAGAGGCAAGGGAATGGATTCTCCCCTGGAGCCTCCAGAAAGGACTGCAGCCCTGTGGACACCTTGATTTTAGCCCCATAAGACCAATTTTGGAATTCTGACTTGCAGAACAGTAAGGTAATAAATTTGTGTTGCTTTATGCTGCAAGTTTGTAGTATCAATACTATGTCACAGCAGCAACAGGAAACCGAGACAGTGATATGATCCAGTCTCATAATTTAAATGCAGACAATGCCCAAATGTATCACCTCCAGCGCCGACGTCAGGCTCAGATACTGAACTGCCCACTCAGCACCGCCTCTTAGATGTCTGAATTCTGGACCTTTTCCCACAAGCCGTCTCTGCTCCCAGCCTCCTACATCTCAGCTGATGGCAACTCCATCCTTCCAGGTGCTCATGCCAAAAGCCTCAGCTTTGGAGACTCCTTGACTCTTCTTTCTCTCTTGCTCCCCTCATTCAGGCTGCTAGTAAGCCCTGCTGGCTCCATCTACAAAACTGAGCCAGAATCTGACCACTCCTCGCCAGGCCCGCCACTAACACCCCGGTCTGAGCCACGATTGCCTCTCCTCTGCAGGATGGACACAGCCTCCGAACTGGACCCTCTGCCTCCACCCCTGTCCCCCACGTCCTTCCCAACACAGCAGCAGCAGGGGGGCCCTTGAGTCAGAGAATGTCATACCTGGGGTCCCCATCTCCTTCAGAGTAAAGGCCAAATCCTTAGCATGGCCGACAAAGCCATCCATACTGTGCTACTCCCCACCACCTCTATGACCTCGTCTCCCCCAACCCCTCGCCTCTCTCTGCTGCGGCCACACCGGCCTCCTTACTGTTCCTTGAACACAGCAGATACATTCCCACCCAGGAGCCTTTGCACTGGCTGTTCCCTCTGCCTGAGTACACTTCCCAGATATCCACGTCACCGACTCCCTCACTGCCTTCAGGATTTGCTCAAATGTCACCTTATCAACAAGGCCCAGGACTTCCCTGGTGGCGCAGCGGTTAAGAATCCACCTGCCAACACAGGGCACATGGGTTTGAGCCCTGGTCCGGGAAGATCCCATGTGCCACAGAGCAACTAAGCCCGTGCGCCACAACTACCGAGCCTGCACTCTAGAGCCCATGGGCCACAACTACTGAGCCTGTATGCCACAACTATTGAGCCCGCGTGCCTAGAGCCCATGCTCCGCAACAAGAGAAGCCACCGCAATGAGAAGCCCACGCACCACAGTGAAGAGTAGCTCGCCGCAGCTAGAGAAAGCCTGTGTGCAGCAACGAAGACCCAACGCAGCAAAAAATCAATATAAATAAATAAATAAATTTATATTAAAAAAAAAAGAAACAAAAAACAAGGCCTGCCCTGATCACCCTGAATTGCCACTCATCCCAACCACCCGCAGCAAGCCCAGCCATCCTCATCCTGCTCTACTTTCTCTGTTTTCCTTTCAACATACTATGTGATTATTTATCATACTGACTGCTCTGTTGCCTGCACTAGAATATAAACTCCATGAGGGCAGGGATCTTTGTTTTGTTTACTGTGCTTAGAACAGTGCTCAGCACAAAAGGCATTCAGCTGAATAAATTTATAAAAGGAAAGGTATCGGGGTAAAGGTTAACAATTCTAAAACCACTATACATGCATACTGGAGTTGAACATAAGAAAATGGACGGTGGATGGTAGGAGCCAGGTCTCCCACTGTTGGGGTAAGAAGTTAACAGCTAAGCAAGGGGAGGAGGCTGGAGGCTGGAATGATCCATGTGGTGGTGGATTAGAGTTAGAGACATCAGGATGGACTTACGTTTAAAAGTGATACAGATGGCTACACATACAAGTATTTATAGATCTGTATACGTACACAGGTTAGTATATACATTACATTCCCCAGAGAGCCTAGAAGAAACAACACCCCATAGCAACGAGCGCACCTAGCATCCAGACGTTGGTTCCCAACACCATTCTCCAATAAGAGGAACTAGGGCTCCTTGGAGAAATGCTTGATTCTAGGTTTAGAGCAGGAAATACACAAGATGGGCCTGGGGTATCTAACAGGGCCAGAAAGTAAGGAGGTACTCAAAAACTCACAATGACGGGCCATGTCAAAGGGACACAGGGGCCAATGGAAGAGCTCCTAAAGGCCAAAGTGGGAACAATTTGAGCAATACAAAAAAGTAGTATTGGATTATAACCCACAGTGTGAAATATCCATGAGTCTATACTGAGGTAAATATATGACTGAATAAATAAATGAGGGAGCACAGGCAGATTTCCAGTGCAGAAGAATTTCAAATAATTTATGTATATACTCTGCCCTCAAGGAGGTGGGGCATAACTTCCCAGCCCTTACATGTGGGATGCACAGTGACACACCTCCAAATACTGTATTCAATAAAGTAGAGAAACCTGACACACAGTGCCTCAGTCAGGTGATGAAGGTCAACTTCAACCGTTGTCTGTCAGCTCAAGAGCATGTGCCCTTGTTAGGAGGTGAGGAGGATGACCCTTTCCCTCTGTGGTCTTCCTCCTCCAAACATATAATCGCCAGTCGAATCATGAGAAAACATCAGACAAATCCTAATGGACATGCTGCAAAATACCTGACTAGCGCTCCTCAAAACTGTCACAATCGTCAAAGACAAGTCGGAGAAACCAGCACAGTCCAGAGGAACTGAAGGAGACCCGATGATTAAATGGGATCCTGGAACAGAAAAAGGATATTAAGGAAAAACTAAGGGAATCTGAATAAGACATAGACTTCAGTTAATAATAATGTATCAAAATCGGTTTATTAATTGTGACAAACACACTATCCCTAATAAGATGTTAATAATAAGGAAAATTGGATGTGATACCCTGAACTAGATCCTGGAACAAAAATGGGCGTTAGTGGAAAAACTGGTGAAATCCAAATAGAGTCTGGAGTTGGTTAATAGTAACGTTCCGGCGTTGGTTTCTTAGTTGTGACAAATGTGCCATGGTGATATAAGATGTTAACAATGGGGGAAACTGGGTGAGAAGTAAATGGGAACTCTCTGTAACTAACTTTTCAACTTTTCCCAAAAGAAAAGGGTATTAAAGGAAAAAAAAAATAACCTGTATTAAAGGAAAAAAAATAACCTGACAACTAAACGGGATCACGGCACATGGCAGTTGCTCAGGTAACAAGGTAACGTGTATTATGAGATTCCATTATTTTTTTTCACATGATGGAAATAACTTATCCAGTATTCAGCAATGCGATGGCCCTTAGACAGGTAAAAAATTCCAAACAATAAAAAAGTGAATAAAGTAGAAAGTGAAACCTTCCATGATTCCACTCCCCACTGCTAAGTCAATATATTATATTCTGGACTTTTCCCTAAGCTTATGTAAACACTTATTTAACAGTTTGATAACACTGTGGACTTCCTTTTGTATCAGGGCACATCACTCTACTGTTCCTTTTTTGTTTTTTAATTTTTATTTTATATTGGAGTAGAGTTGAGTAACAATGTCGTGTTAGTTTCAGGTGTACAGCAAAGTGGTTCAGTTATACATATACATGTATCTATTCTTGTTCAAATTCTTTTCCCATTTAGGTTATTACAGAATATTGAGCAGAGTTCCCTGTGCTATACAGTAGGTCCTTGTTGATTGTCTATTTTAAATATAGCAGTGTGTACATGTCAATCCCAGACTCCCAATCTATCCCTCCCCCCCTTCCCCTTGGTAACCATAAATTTGTTCTCTAAGTCTGTGTGTCTGTTTCTGTTTTTTAAATAAATTCATTTGTAGCTTTTTTTTTTTTTTTCAGATTCCACATATAAGTGATATCACATGATATTTGATATTTGTCTTTCTCTGCCTGACTTACTTCACTTAGTATGATAATCTCCAGGTCCATCCATGTTGCTGCAAATGGCATTATTTCATATATACAATGGAATATTACTCAGCCATTAAAAAGAGTGAAATATAGTGTTCTCCTGAACAGCTGCAATATGGATGTAACAATGGACCATTTCCTTAAGGTCAATAGTAAGGTATTGCCAATTTTCTTCCCACAAACAGTGCTCTAGTGGGCACCCTCCTATACACACCTTCATGCCCACATGTGGGAAGTCCTGCAGGACAGACCCCTGGCTGCAGAATGGTGGGCGCAGCGGTACATTTAAAACATTGTCTTCCTACTGCTGATCGTCCTTTCGTTACCCTGAGAATGAACTGCCTGGCTCTGTCCTTCTCAAAGGCAGAGGGGAGCACGTGGCCCCTACCCCCCCCTTCATCTCTTTGGTGACATCTCCCCTTGATCCAGGCAGCCGCAGGTGGCCATTGTGACTTCATGGATGTGGCTGGGCGGGGGGGACACAGGACACACCATGTGATTGACCAACTGGGACCTCAGAGGACAGAATCGGACGTCCTTCTGAGATTCAGGTTGTGTTTGAGATGACAGGAGTCTTGGGGATTTCTCAGCAGAGCTAGGGCAGCGGGCAGGGAGAGGGTGTGTGACATTTCAAAAGTCGTAATCTTGGGCTTCCCTGGTGGCGCAGTGGTTGAGAATCTGCCTGCCAATGCAGGGGACACAGGTTCGAGGCCTGGTCTGGGAAGATGCCACATGCCACGGAGCAACTGGGCCCGTGAGCCACAGCTGCTGAGCCTGCGCGTCTGGAGCCTGTGCTCCGCAACAAGAGAGGCCGTGACAGTGAAAGGCCAGCGCACCGCGATGAAGAGTGGCCCTCGCTTGCCACAACTGGAGAAAGACCTCGCGTAGAAACGAAGACCGAACACAGCAAAAAAAAAAATAATAATAATAATAATAAAGTAAATAAATAAATAAATAAGTCAGGAGCTCTTTAAAAAAAAAAAAGTCGTAATCTGAAACCATGATTTTATATTTGGAAAATGACAATAAAAGAACTTTACCACACAAAGCATCCATTTATTTGTTCAGTTCTTCAACAAATATTTGGATTTCTTTTATGTACTGATTACTCAGTGCTAGGATGGTTTCCGTGAACAAAATTAAGTTCCTGATCACACAGAACTTATATTCTCCTTGGAGACAAATAATAAACACAATAAGTATGAGTTAGAAGCAAGTGCTGCATTATTTAGGGTAACAGGCGGCTGCTAGAACCCAAAATCCCAACATTTCTGGTGGCCCCCGCAGTCCTCCGACTCCAGAACTCCGAGGGCTTCCTCTTTCCAGGACGCCTCACCTATTTCTGTGATGATTTGACTCATACCCGTCTCCTCCACTAAACCGTAAGGCCGAGAACTGCTTCCTCCTCTGCAGCCACAGGGGCCTCCTTTCAGTTCCAAACTTTTTCCTGTCCCCCTGCCGAGTCCTCAAACCAATGGGCTACTCCCGCCAGCCAAGTCTCAGCTCACATGTCCCTTCCGCCGAGCAGAGTCCCTGAGTGACCATGTGCAACAGAGCCACTCGCTCCCTCCCCACCTGGGAGACCCACACGGACAGATGTTGGCACGGCTGGCTCCTTCTTCTCACTCAGCTCTCAGCTCAAATGTTGCCTCCTCAAGAAGGCCTGTCCTCGGCATCCTAAAGTAAACCTCCAGTCAGCTGCTGTCATATCAACTGATTCTACGCACACTTGTAATAAAATTCAAAGCCTTTTGTTCATTTGTTTGTTCACTTGAATAATGCCGTCTGTCCCAACTAGAATGTAAGCTTCTTGGGGGCAAGAACTCTGACCTCTCTTGCTCACGCTGTAATCCCACCGCCTAGAAGAGTGCCTGGCACAGAGTAGATGCTCAATAAAAACCTGAGTGAGGGAGGGATCTGGCCTGGATGTCTCAAATTCCTCATCAGCAAAACAGGGTAAATTCCCATCTCTGTCATCTCATGGGGTTCCTCCGGGATCATGCAGGTTATCTTCAGAAAGTACTAAGTGTTACAAGATCGGGGGTGATAATTTTAAGTCAGTCTAGACATGAGTCAATAATTGAGAGTTTACTGCTGACCTCCTATGTGCCAAGTGCAACACGCTTGTAACTTACTGGACTTCAGCTTCAAATTCGTGGTTTTCCCACCTTGTTGTGGGTTGCAGGGTGGGGTCCTGGAAGTTTCTGGCTGCATCCCCTCTGGGTACTAACTATCCACTGGCCCCGTTCTCCTTCCTAAGGACCACAGCTTTATCCTCAGGGGCAGGGTGCTCTCACGGTAAGGCAAGTGATCAGAAGAAGTTGCTGGGTGGGGGTGTCTGGGAAAGCTCTTTATAGAGTTATAACTCCTTTGCCCCCCGCCCCCTTTCTTCTTCTTCATTTATTCTTGCACAGTGGATATAGCTGAATTTCCAGCAGGGTCGAGGCTAGCCCTTAATGTGCCTTTGTTCAAATTAGGAAAGACTTCCACTGTGAGCAGTCTAATTAGAAGAGGACAGCTCCCATGGGCAGACGCATGCTTATGGGTGCTGGGCCTGGCCTGCACCATTCAATCCCCGGGCTGAGAGCTTTGAGCAGTATACGAACTGCACAAACAACCGTCCATGGCAGCCCTGATTTTGGACTCCGAGGCAACCTTGAGGATGGAAAGTACTTGCCTAGGGCAGAGGCGAAAGATAAAAGAAGTCTGGGCCCTTGTTAAGGGTGGAGTCCTTATACCAGCCCTGGAAGGCCTTCCTCCTGACTTTTTTCCCTTTTGTTTTGTTTTGTTTTTTTTTAATTATCTCAATAATTTATTTTGAAATAACTTCGAATTAGAGAAAAGTTGCAGGAACCACACAAAGAACTTCCCTTCATCCAGACTGTCAATTGTTAACATTCTGTTCCATTTACTCCACTCCCCCTCCCTTCCTCCCTCCCTCCCTCCCTCTCCCTCTTTCTCTATGTAGATACGCACCCCTTGTTACTGTTCTTTTTCTGAATCACCTGAGAGCAGTTGGCAAACACGATACCCATTATCCCCAAATACTCCAGCGTGTAGATCCCCCAAACAAGACACTCTAATGACCATCCAAATCACCTCTGACTTCTTCAATGAAACAAAACTTCTACGCCAAAGTCACTTATTTTGGTTTCCTGTTATAATTAATGAAATCTAATTCTAACTGCTGCCCTCTTTATCCCTCAAGTTCATGGGGATGTGGGAAAGGTTAGACGAAGCTGAGAGTGGTCTGGCCCTGTCTTGCCCCCCTCTGCCACAGTCTCTGCTCCTCCCCCTGGGCCTCCTTTTGATTCCTTACACCTTTCAAGCACCCTTCAGCCTCAGAACTTTTTTTTTTTTTCAATTGAGGTAAAATTCACATCATGTAAAATCCAGCATTCTAAAGTGAAAATTCAGTGGCATTGAGTACAATCACAACGTTGGGTAACCATCGCTACTCTCTGGGTCCCAAGCATGTTCATCACCCCAAAAGGAGACCCTGCCCCGCTGAGCAGCCGTTCCCAGGCCAGCCACTCCTAGGCAACCACCCACCCATCTCTGTGTCTCTGGCTCTCCCTCTCTGGACATTTCACATGAGTGGAATCACACACACGTGCTGCCTCTGAGCTTTGCAACAGCTGTTCCCTCTTCCCAGATGCTTTTCCTACCTCCCATTCTGACTCATCCTCCTTAGGAGGCTTTCCTAGGGCCTCTCCTGAGGTCAAGCCCCCCTCAACATGCATTCTCATAAAAACCTGAAGTTCCTCTCCTCGGCACTTTTCACAATTATAATTACTCTGTGTGGTCATTTCATTCACGTTTCCTGTAGTTAGACTGTAAGGTTTATTATGCAGGAACACGTCTGCCTTGTTTATCACTGCATGCCAGGGCCTCGGCAGAATCTGGCATATAGCAGGTGTTCAGTGATGTGAAGGAGCGAGTGAGTGTCCTTACAGGGAGGTCACCTCGTCTCCCCTCTGCTGATGACCTGGAGGCCCACACGCATCACAGCCCTGCCCTCCTTCAGCGAGGGCCTCCCACATGCCCATATATGGACGTGATGCAGGCCGGCCCTGGCCCTGGTCTGTGAGGTCCAGGCCTCTGTGACCTCACAATGACCAGGGCCCTCCCCGCGCCTATAAGAGGCCCGGGGGTCAGCCCCTGGCTCACAGCCCACAACGTTCCACCTGCTCACAGGTTGGCTGGCTCAACCAAGGCGGCATCCCCTGCTCTGAGCATCCAGGCCGAATCCATCCATCACCATGGCCAGAAACAGTTGTTGCCGCAGCCCGAGCCGGAGCAGACGCCGCCGCCCGAGACAAAGATGTCGCAGCCAGAGGAGGCGGTGCTGCCGGAGGCGCAGGAGAGGTGAGGGGGTCCGCTCCGTGGGTGGGGGCCGGGGAGCTGGGGTGGAGCTGGGGGTTCAGCCCGTGCTGAAGTCTGCTCTCGCCCCCTCGCTCTCCGCAGTGTGCTGCCGCCGCTACACCACGGTAAGGTGTGCAAGACAGTAAGCGCCCAGTAGCAAGACCACCACACTCCTGCCTGAACCACTACCAGCCTTTAAGACCCTCTTGCCACATCTCGAACATGCCACCGTTCCAATGAAATGAACAGGAGCCTGCCAGCGAACAATGCCGCCTGTCAATAAACGTTGAAGGAAAAACGCCACTCTTGTCTCTTTGCTTTGATGGACTCAGCGGCGAGGAGGGCTTGGGGACACTGGGAAGAGGGGACGCGAGGGATGGTTGTCGCACGGGATCTTGTTTCAAAGTCTTGACTACTCCCAAGTCACAACCCAAATCTGCCTCCCCAGCCACCCCTTTACAGGCCCCATGGCCGTGCTGGTTTCTGAACGCACGCTCCCCAGCTCTGTGCTCAGTGGCTTTCTGCTGGCAGCCTGAAATGGGCCACAAACTGGCAAATGCTACCAATCAAAGACTGGCTTGCCACCCCTACTCCCCACCCCCGAGAGCCAGTAAACATTTCCCAGCTCAAGCTCGAGTCACCAGCCATCACTACATCCCACCAATTCCCCAAGGTGCCAGATGCCGAAATTCCCATTTTTTAAAAAGATGCCTCCGTTTGGGTGCAGTGAGAGTAACTTGTCCAGACAGTGGTTGAGCTAAGCTTTCATTTAATCCTCGGGTACAATATCATCCCTGGCTGAGGAAACAAGGTAACTTGGTCCACTAACCATAGGATACACTGAGATATGTGAAGGTGGTTCACAAAACACTTCCGTCCCCTGGCCTCAAAGGGAACTGTCAGATCTTTTAACACAAGAGCCTGGGTCACGATCTCATTGCAGAGCAAAGCCCAGGGCATTTCATCAGTGACCAGAACCCTGACCCAGTTGCCTTGACAGGGCCACAGAAACGTCGCAGCCATGACTTCCATTCATAGAGCACCGTGGAGCACAGGTACCGGGCATTCGCCACTTCCAGGCCTCACACCCAACCTGCAAGGCAGGTATTGACGGCCTCGTCTTTGCAGGTGAGGCCACTGAGCTGGGAGATGAACTCGCTTCCACGACCCAACTACCAGATTGGTTCCGTAGCCAGTCAGAAGATGCTGGCAGGATGGCTGAACATGGATCCCCGGGCAGGCTTTTACAAATAGATCAAGCTCCAGCCATGGAGATTCTGACTTAGTAGGGTCTGGGGGTAAGGCCTGGGCATTCGTATTTTGAGCAAGTGCCCTGGGGGAGCCTGAGGGCACTAATATAAGAGGCCTCTGTATTAATTTCCTATCATCATTGTAATAAATTACCACAAACATCATAGCTTAAAACACAAATTTATTATCTCACATGGGCCTTATGGCGCTAAAAGCAAGGCGCGAGCAGGTTCTGAAGGCTCTCGGGAAGCATCACCTTTCTCCTTGTCTTCCAGCTCCTAGAGGCCTCCAGCTTTCCTGGGCTCAGGGCCCCCCCCTCCGCCGTCAAAGCCAGTGGCGTAGCATCTTCAAATCTCTTCCTGTGACCCTCCTGTCTCCCTCTCCCATCTTTTTTTTTTTTTTAATGGGGTTAATTTTTTTTTAATTAATTAATTAATTAATTTTTAGCTGTGTTTGGTCTTCGTTTCTGTGCGAGGGCTTTCTCTCGTTGCGGCGAGTGGGGGCCACTCTTCATCGCGGTGTGCGGGCCTTTCACTGTCGCGGCCTCTCTAGTTGTGGGGCACAAGCTCCAGACGCGCAGGCTCAGTAGTTGTGGCGCACGGGCTTAGTTGCTCCGCGGCATGTGGGATCTTCCCAGACCAGGGCTCGAACCCGTGTCCCCTGCATTGGCAGGCAGATTCTCAACCACCGCACCACCAGGGAAGCCCCCTCTCCCGTCTTATAAGGACCCACGTGATTACACTGAACCCACACTGAATCTTCCATCTCCTTAAGTCACTCACATCCAGAAAGTCCCTTCTGCATGTCAGGTGACAGTCACAGGTTCAGGGCTTAGGGCACGGACATCTTTGGGAGGAGGCATTAATGTGTCTACCACATCCTCCCTGCAGTTGCTATGACTCCGATTCTGGATTTTAATGGGTCACCAAAGTACAGTGAGAGGGGACTTCCCTGGTGGTGCGGTGGTTGAGAATCTGCCTGCCAATGCAGGGGACACGGGTTCGATCCCTGGTCCGGGAAGATCCCACATGCCGGAGCAACTAAGCTCGTGGGCCACAGCTACTGAGCCTACATGCCACAACTACTGAAGCCCGTGCACCTAGAGCCCGTGCTCCGCAACAAGAGAGGCCACCACAATGAGAAGCCTGCACACTGCAATGAAGAGTAGCCCCCGCTCGGCGCAACTAGAGAAAGCCCGTGCGCAGCAATGAAGACCCAACGCAGCCAAAAATAAATAAATTTCAAAAATATAAAAATAAATAAAATAAAAAAAAGTACAGTGAGAGGTGCAGGAGGAGGCCAGAGGTGGAGGGAAGACGACACATTTGGAGGAGGGAAGAGTGTCCCCGGGGCGGGGGAGGGGGCGGAGGGCCAAGGGCATGGAGTCTGAAGCCCAGCCTTGCCTCTTATTTGCAGGGACCATGAACAAGTCACTTAACCTCTTCGTGCCTCAGTTAATGAGTAAATGTATGGAATTTCCGGAATTTCTGGCATAGAGTAAGCACAAGATAACTCTGTGGACAGATAAGCCCCACCCCGATCCCCTGAGAGACCCCGGCACAGCTGCAAAGGCACAGCTGCAAAGGCGGTGAGGAAGCTTCCGAAAGGACTACGTGTGGATTTGCACTAGCTGGAGGGGGTGGGGAATGAGGGCTTGGATTTGGACAAGAAGGCTGGCGCTCTTCTTGTGAGAGTCCCCCCGTTACGAGGCACAGGGACACGTTTTACGGGCGGGGCGAGGGGTGGCTGCCATGCTCTGTGCTGCTTTCACAGAAGGGGCCAAGGTGGGGGGGCTTACACACAGCGGGGCTCCTTATACACAAGGCCCCAGAGAGCTGCCGACAGACCCGACCAACACCGTTAACAGTAAGAGCAGGAGGGCAGGCCTCAGCCTCCTCCCCCCAGCCCCAAGGCCAGCTGCAGCCTCAGCCCCAGCCCCAGCCACCCCGCCCACGAGCACGATGGTCCGATGCCGCCTGAGGAGTCCCAGTCCGCAGCAGGGCTCCGGGCAGCAGGGCGAAAGCGAGCGCCTGCACCAGGCGCAGGAGCTGAGGCCGGAGGATGTCCCGATCTACGGGAGGACCCACAGAGGCCCTATCGTGACAGACGGGAGCCACAGGCGGGCGGCTTGTGCAGTGCTGGGACCCCACCCTGTCTGAAAGCCCCCCAAGCCCATCCCCACCCAGATTCCCCAGATGGCCCCGTAACTAGAACTTTTTCCAAAAGGCTGAAGAAGGATCGGGAGGAGGAGAAGATGCATAAGGCAGCTCCAAGCTTCCCTGGGCCCACCAGAAAGAGTCACCTGCCAGGAAGCACCTCGCGAGACCATAGCAAGTCCCCCTCGGATGCCCAAGCCCCGAGTTTGCAAGGAGCCCACAAGATCTTGAGTAAAATGAGCAAAAGTCATCTGCCAAATAAAGCTTGAGATAAGAAACTTGCTGGCCTGTAAGGGTCTCCCTTATGCAAAGGGCACAAACAAGGCTTCTATTCACCACGGGGTCAGGGGAGGAGGAGGGGGCCAGGGCAGGGGGCTCATCCCTGAGTACTGGGCTGGTGTGTTACCCTGTGACACTGGGCGTGTCCTCTCACCCGGAGCCATCATGGTGCCCAAGGCCATACTACGCCCCCCTTGTCCTTTCCATTTCCTTGTCAACTCCCAGCCCATGTGAAGAACCTGAAGGGGTGTTGGACAGCTGGGGAAAGTGTGACTTGTGACGAGATGGGAAGCAGGTCTAGCATGCTCCAGCAAGAACAAGGCCAGCGTGGGGGGAACGAAAGGCAAAGGGCAGAACTGGGTGAGGCCTTGTGGGCCGCTAGGATTCTGAGATGGGACCCTCATTATCACAACAGGGCCGTGGAGGCTCCCGGGCAGAGTCCATTCCTGCCTCCACCTAGCTTCTGGGGGCTCCTCGTAATCCTTAGCGTTCCTCTGCTGTGGCCGCATCCCCAGTCTCTGCTTCCTGTGTGAAATCTCTCTGCCTCCCTCTTAGAGGGACGCTTGTGGTTGCACTCCACATCTACCCAGATAATCCAGGATCACCTCCCTATCATCTCCCCGTCTCACTCGAGGCTGGGGAAGTTGGCAGTCAGAGTGGAGGGGTGGGAGGAGTGGTGGAGAGGGTCCAGAGACCCAGACACAGTCTTCACCGCGGGGCCCCCATCCAGCCCTACTGAGACCACACCAGGCAGGGCCGTTAGAACAGAGCCGCACGTGCCTCCTTAATCCCCTCGGAAGCCTTAGTGACCACGAGGCTGGACTAGAGGGGACCAGGCCCGACTCTGAGTCCTGGCTCCTCCCCTGACTAGCTGTGGGACTCTGGGCTGGTTACTCAGCCTCTCTGAGCCTGCTCTCCCTTTGTAAAATGTAATCATCGTACCTCCCTCACAGGGTACATTAGTTTCTTTCCTCTCAGCCTACCACAGCCACTGAGAATCTGGGACAATGTCTGTATTATATGTCAGAAAACAGATTCCTAGTGCTCAGGAATGACCAAGGAGACGTAACCCCCTCCCGGGCTGAAACTGTGCTGGATGGGCATGTGTAGCTAGAGGCTGGTGACCCCAAAAGCTTACGAGCCGCTGCCTTTAAAGGGTGATTTTGGAGAACAGGAGAGAGTGAGTAGGGTTTTCTTTAGTTTTACAGAAGTATAGTGCACAAGTTTTAAGTATGCAGGTCAAGAAGCCAGACATTGCCAGTGTCCCTGGAAGGCTCCCTCGTGGCTACTTTTCATCACATACTGTCAACAGCTCTCTTGGGCTGGATACTTCCAGGATGTGGGGGGGGAGTCTGCGTGCTCTCCTGCTTCTGGAAATTCTATCCCCAACCCTCAGCCCAGCTAAAAGGGGGACTTTTGCCAGGGCAAACAAGGCCAGATGGAGGAGGCAACATGGCAGGGAGAGGCTGCACGGGCGTGGGCCTGGCACTTTGCCTCGGTCCTGCCCCGTATGTGGCAGGGGCTCAGTGGGACAGCTGGTGGCCTAGGTTTGAGTCGGGTGTCGGCTCAGACTCAGGTATCCCAGGGTGGGAGGCTCTGGGGGGCCCCTTTGTGATGTCAGCGCTCTGCTTACCACCCTCGACGGCCCCTCCATACCCCACCAGTGGCCTTTCCTCCCAGTCCAGAGAGGCAGCCAAAGTGGGCGATGGGTTCCCACTGTGCCAAGCTCGGCACGGGCCACGGCCGGGCCCACGAATCCTCCATGAAGAAGCTCGTGGCCTGCGTGAGTCAGGATAACTTCTCCTTGTCGTCGGAGGGTGAGGAGGAGGAGGAGGAGGGAAAGGCAGAGGGAGAGGAAGAGGAGCTCCCGGTGCAGGGCAAGCTGCTGCTGATGGAGCCTGAGTGGCAGGAGGAAGGCGCCAAAGACGACTCTGTGGCCCAGCAGAACCCCAAGCCCAAGCAGACGCAGTCCTGACCCATGACGTGGCCCGGGAAGAGGTGCCGGTCGCTCTTCCAGAGAGAAGAACTTTCAGAAAAGAGTAAATAAAGAGTCTCCAAGGAATCCTCCTCCTCCTGTCTGCTCTCCCCCCGCTGCCACCCCCCGACCCCGTGACCGTGGCACCGCGTGTGTGTGTGTGTGTGTGTGTGTGTGCGCGTGTGTGTAGGGAGGCTGAAGAACAGGAGTCACTGACCCCTGTCCCTGAACTCCAGCCAAAAGCCCTCACAAGGTCCACTCCCCATGACTTCTCAGCCGCCGTCCCATGCTGCAGGGGGTGGAGAATGTGGTAGCCTGGGCTAGAAAGTCACTGCAGCCAGTCCCGTCTCGGGGGAAGATTCCTCTCCGAGTCCGAGCAGATGCAGGCTGAGAGCACCCGATGGCACAGTATCATCTCCCTCTGCAAACCCCCATTTTGCTGCTCTTACCATAAACGGTCTTAAAGAGCATGGACTTGGGAGCTCAGCAGACCTGCTTCCAATTCCTTCGCGCTCGCTGTGTGACACTGAGCAAGTCGCTGTCTGTCTCTGAACCTCAGTCTGCCCTCCCTGCCTAAGGGTGATGTTAATAGCTACCCACAGGTCAGCGGGTCGGGAGAATTGACTGAAACACTGGGTGGGACCGGGCCTGGCACGCGGTGAGTGTTTCACCAAGACGGGCACTGCTGTTGGAGCCACAGTGGTTCCATCTGACTCACGGGCCCCGGTTTTGGGGGCTGAGCAGGTTGGAGGGGTCTGAGTCCTTCTCAACCACTGATTCTTCTGCCATCCCTACACTCAAGGTAACCATCTGTACCCTCATGAGAGGCTCACTTCTGCCTTGTTCAAGGGTTCCAGCTGTGGGGGCAGAGCCAATGCCCTCATTAGAGCAATGGGCAAAGGAAGCCCAGAGAAGGGGCCAGACACAGACCTAAGACCCAGACCCTGGATCCACTCACTCCGGCCTTCTTCAAGAAGCATCACAATGTGTCTGCTGCCCCTCCTGTCCCTGGCTCCCTTAACCTTTTTCTTTCCAATAGAAATAACAAATGTGATCTCCACCCTCTTCCCTCAATAGCCCCCAAGCACCAGCCATCGGAGCCCGAGAAGGATCCTGATCAGGGCTGCTGGGAGGGGTGGGGAGGCAGTATTTCCAGGGACGTCTCTATTTCTTTGGGGGCTGGGTGAGGGGTAAGGAGAGGCCTTGGGCTACTCAAAGAGGAGGCCACCACTGAGGCCTGCAGATGGCACAGGGCACCTGAGGCTTGAAGGAGGTGACCACCCACCCCCGTCCTGACCAAGCAAGTCGGTCAGCAGCTTTGTCCTTTTGCCCAAGGCCTACAGATCCACCCGCCCATTCATCTGCCCAGCAAACATTTGTTGGGCCCCTACTGTATGCCAGGCACTGTGCCAGTCATACAGTATGGGCCCTGGGATCAATAAACACAGTCTCTGTTCCACTACACACTCGAGGCTGGGGAAGTTGGCAGTCAGAGTGGAGGGGTGGCGGGAGTGGTGGAGAGGGTCCAGAGACCCAGACACAGTCTTCACCGCGGGGCCCCCAACCAGCCCTACTGAGACCACACCAGGCAGGGCCGTTAGAACAGAGCCGCATGTGCCTCCTTAATCCCCTCGGAGGCCTTAGTGACCACGAGACTGGACTAGAGGGGACCAGGCCCGACTCTGAGTCCTGGCTCCACCCCTGACTAGCTGTGGGACTCTGGGCTGGTCACTCAGCCTCTCTGAGCCTGCTCTCCCTTTGTAAAATGTAATAATCGTACCTACCTCACGGGGTACATTAGTTTCTCAGGGCTGCTGTAACAAATGATCACAAACCTGGTGGCTTAAAACAAAAGAATTGTATCCTTTCACTTCTAGAGGCCAGAAGTCTGAAATCAAGGAGTTCTCTGGGCCACAGTCCCCCGAGGCCCCAAGGGAGAATCCTCCCTCCCTTGTCGAGCTCACGGTGGCTTGTGGCTGCACAACTCTAATCTTGGCCTCTGACTTCCCATGGTCTCTTCTCCCTGAACCTTCTCTTCTGTCTCTTATAAGGACCCTTGCCGTTAGATTTAGGGTCCACCTGGATAATCCAGGATGCACTAAATATCCTTACTTACATCTGCAAAGAGGCTTTTTCCAAATATGGTCACACTGACAGGTTTCAGGGGTTAGGATGTGGACACATCTTTTGGAGGGGCCACTGTTCAGCCCGCTATGAAGGGTCACTAAAGCCGCCTAGAAGGAGTGGGGCCCGGACGGAGCCCAGCCATGTAGGAAGTGCTCTGTAAACGAGGGTGGTTTTCACCGTGAGTGCTGTGACATGTTTATTAAGAAATAAACTACAATAAGAGCAGACGATAGCAAAGTTGTGCACAAGCTACAGAGAGGGGTGAGTAGACATGGGCTGGGGGGCCTGCCAGTGGGAGGGGAGATGGAGGGAGTTTCCTGAGGGGAGGGGCAGTCTGAGAGTGGCCAAGAGTGAAGACCAAGGGCTTCGGCCAAGGCGTATGGAGGGGTGGGTGGCTGTGGAGAGAACACCCGAGACTAGGGAGCTCCCACCGGGCCCCGTGTGCACACACAGGTGGGCTTTCTTCCACAGGAGGTCTGAGCAGGGATGCAGGGCCCTCATTAGCAGGGAAGGGAGCTGAGTCGGCAGGCAGGAATCGAGGGAGGAAAACAGTTTTCAAGGGCCTCCTGTGGCTTGACAGGCATCTCAGGCTCACAAGAATACCAGGAAGGAAGGGATGACATTCCTTTGTCAGATAAGGAAACCGGGCCTTGAAAACCAAAACGAACTACCCGAGATTGGACATCAGAACAAAGTGGGCTTTGAACCTGACTCTGAATCTCCTGGCTTTAAATCTTGCTGGGGAGGTGGGCTTGCCAGGCAGGCCCCAGGACCACCGTCAGTCCATGTGGTCATTCTTGTCATCTACCCAGTAAGTCATCCAGTCATTCACCCATCCAGTTCATTCATGGATGTATGATAAATGGATGGGATAAATGGATGGCTTTGCAAGTCAAAAGGACCTTAATGATTGTCTCAGTTCTATCCATGCCCCATATTCAAATACACATGAGCATCCAAAACCCAAAGGAGACGGTTAAGTGACTTTAGGAAGCACTCAGCTATTAAAGGCCCCCTTTCCCATTCCTATCCCTTAGGATGAAAGTACAACTAAGATGGCACCCCATGGCTTTGTTTCTGTGTCAGTTTCACCCAGATGAGAAACGCCATCATGCGTGGAATGCTAGAAGGAAGAAGTCAAACTTTTTGCAGGAACGTGTTACTACAGTGATTTCTATGCAACACTGATTAAAGCTTGTACACTGGATGACTTATCCTTGAGTCGGCATTTTGATTTCATTAAACGTGTCACGTGTTTGGGGGCCTGGTTTGGAAGCACAAAGCAGGGAAGAGGCTGGGCAGGGAGGAGGGACATGCCTTGTGATGGGATCTCATGAAAGTATAAGGAACAAATCCTCACACAGGGGCACAAATGAATGGGAGGTGGAGACATCAAGAAGACTTTGGGGTAGATGGGCAACACTCTGCTTGGGCAGAGCCCTCCTTTGTCCTATATGCTCCCATGTTCGTGCACACAGGTGCACACACACACACTCACACACGGGATGCCCACGGGCCCACACACTGTTCATGTGACCCACATGCAGTAGGCAGCCCAGGACCGTGGCAGGCGAGAGGCAGGAGGAGGGGTTAGGTATGTGCGTTCTGCAGTCCAGAGCATCCTGAGTTTGAATCCTGGCTCATCTGTTTCCCTCCTGCGTGGCCTTGGGCTAGTGATCAACCTCTGAGCCTCACTTGTTTCAACAAACTTTACTAAGGGACCAAGTGTTTTCAGGGGCTGGGCTAGGTTCTGGGAACACAGAGGACACACAAGGCCCTGTCCACAGAAAGAACACAAACGTGTAAGCACAAGATTTGCTGGTCACAATAAGCAGTATCAAAGGAGCAAGGTCTGGACGTAACGCAGAGCAACTCTGGTGCAGCAGGGGTGGGGACAGAGGTCAAGGAAGGCCCAGTGGAGGAGACCTGGGCCTGGAGGGCCTAGGAGGAGGGGAGCACATTCCAGGCCAAGGTAACAGCATGTGCAAAGCCCCAAGGAAGGAAAGAGCTTGAGGTGTTCCAAAGACTGGCGTGGCTGGCACAGATGTGCAGGTGGCCGCCAGGGGGTGGCAGCACCAGGTGGGGGCCAGGCCACACAGGATTTGCAGGGCCGTGGGGAGCTTGGACATTTTATTTGGTGTGATAAGTCACGGGAGGGTCTTAATCAGGCGAGAGACAGGGTCTAGTGTCTTTGCTGGGTGGAGACTGAATGGTAGGGGACAGAAGGGACAAGGGGAAGAGCTGTGGGAGGTCATGGCCAGGAGGGAGGGAGCAGGGCCTGGACCAAGGCGGCACAGGAGGCCTTCCTCTTGGAGGGCAGGTCTGAGATCCGAGATTCATGCTTCCTTCCCCCCAGACCTCCTGGTTCCCTGTTTAAAAACAAAAGGCCACAAAATGTCATGATAGTCATTGACACCTCAGTGCTAAAGAGTTTGGGAAGTGCTTCTAGAGAGCAGTTTTAAGGGAGGAGGTGGAGACAGAGGGTCAGAGGATAAGGTCAGGGACTTTGAGCCCCACTCACCAAAGGACTTCCCTATTCCCTGGACAGTGTCCTTTCATGATACAATCACTGAAGGCAGGAGCTTACTGTAGAGACATCAACTCTGCAATAGAGGAAGTGAGCTGGGAAACAGACAGACTGGGTCACGTGTGTGGTTTATGGCCCCATCTTAACCCCACATTTCCCTGAAACCAACACTCAGAAAAAAGTGGTACAAATACACAGACATCCAGTCACATATACAAAGAAATTGCCATTCAAACCCACTCAGACGCAGAGCCCGAGGTTCACGTGCAGACTGCCAGATACACACACCCCCATACACACACGCAGGCTCTCACCTGCCTCCCCTCCCACACACCGAAACACACACAAGCAAGCACATGCGGGCACACAGCTACCCTCCCGCAGTCAGACACACGATGACAAGAGGACAAAAATCAAACCACAGATTCATTCTTTCACTTGCTTGGTTTGGGGTGGGGCGGTAGTAGTTTGGGGGCAGGCCTGCTGAAAACCCAAATTCAGGAAACAGAGAGAAACAGATGCTAAATTCAGCCACCTAGAGGTCCTGCACATTCCCCCCCCACCACCCCGTGTTGGGATGTTGGGGTGAAGTGAGGTCTGAGAAATAGACACAGCCCCGCCTGTGGTGGGACTGCTCGCTCAGCTGCCCGGGCACCATTAAGCAGACCCAACAGTCCTGGGGGTGGCGGGAGGAGCAGCCAGGGAAGAGGGTACAGAGCCTGCGTTGAGATGCCCATTTGAGGTATGATTCAGGAGGGAAAAGACCTCAAACTCTGTAGATTCAGCTCCCCTGTTCCCTCGCTGGGTGACCCTGGGGCTGTCTCTTAACCTCTCTGAGCCTTATTTTGCACCTCAGGCTTTGTCAAGAGGTCCAAGGCACCATGCTGTTCTTGATCGCTGCATCCCCTCTACTTAGCACATATTAGGAGCTCAGCAAATATTTGCTGAATAAATGAAAGAATGTGCAGGCATTAAAGCAACAGTGAGGGGCTTCCCTGGTGGCGCAGTGGTTAAGAATCCGCCTGCCAGTGCAGGCGACATGGGTTCGAGCCCTGGTCCGGGAAGATCCCACATGCCGTGGAGCAACTAAGCCCTGGCACCACAACTACTGAGCCCGCGTGTCACAACTACTGAAGCCCATGTGCCTAGAGCCTGTGCTCCACAACAAGAGAAGCCACTGCAATGCGAAGCCCACGCACCACAACAAAGAGTAGCCCCCGCTCGCCACAACTAGAGAAAGCCCGCACGCAGTAACGAAGACCCAACGCAGCCAAAAATAAACAAATAAATAAATTTATTAAAAAAAAAAAAAAAAGCAACAGTGAGGTGCCACTTTTGAACCCAGTGAATGGGCAAAACCAGAAAAGTTTTGATAATAACAAGTACTGGGAGAACCCAGCGAAGCAGATACAGTTGAATGCAGTTGCCAAGGGGTCAAATGTGCACGCACATGTTGGCAGGCGAACGGGGCAGTGTCTATGAACATTTATAGTGTGCAAAGCATTTCTCTCATGTGTGCCAGGGCCACATGGCTTGCAAGAGCAAAAAACTGCAAACAACCCACAGGATGGCTAAATGAACACGCAGGTTCACTGAGGACTATCGTGTAGGTTTTAAAAGAATGGGGTTGATCTCTATGCTATCTACTCAGATTGCCAGGATATGCTATCAGGTGAAAAGGGCTAGATGGAGAAAGATATACCATTGATGGAGGGGAAAAATTCTACACAAAGCAACACTGTACTTCTATGGGGGAAAATGCAGGTATGTAAGTGCTTAGAAAAAGATCTGGAAGGACATAGACTAAGCTGGTGCCTGGGGATATGTCTGGGGAGGGGAAATACTTTATTTTCTTCTAGGAAATGAAAATCAGGGAGAAAAGGCATGAGCATCAGTGAAGTATCTAATAAGCGCTCAGCAAAGCTCTGTTGACTCTGAAAAGAAATAGCACAGGAATGCTGAATGTAAACTCTGCATCTGCAAACTGGTCCAGGCGAGGTGACCCAGAAGGCTCTCCTCAGTGGGACTCACCACCCCAGGGCAGGGAGAGGCCAAGGCTAGCCACCCACTGCCTTCCCCCAGCCAAGCCTCTGCCTATAAACCATCAGGGTGGCACCAGGGCCTCTCCTGCTTCCTTGAGCCTCGTCTCCTGCCACCTGCCACTCGGGTCCTCTAATTTTGGCCTCCAGGCCCTTGCTGACACCCTGCTCTGCCAGGAGTCCTCTCCCTTCTCCTCCCTGGGCTGAGTCTCACTCGCTCTTTAAAATTCGGGTCAAGGGTCGCCTCCTCCCAGAGGCTGCTCATCCCTGCCGGCTTGGCCAGGGGCCACCCTCTTCTCCAGCCAGCAGGCACCGGGCTTCCCCCGCGGCCGGCGCGGGCCACCATCAAGTCTCCTGCTGGTCAGTGTGCCCTGAAGCAACAGGCCTTAAGCGAAAGAACTGGGGCGCGATCAGCCCCTCCAACGGTGTGGCGGCCGCAGAGCTGAGGAGCCCTCCTGCCCCCGCCCCCAGTGTCCCCAGCCTGTGACGGTCAGCCCTCGTGTCTAGTTGCCCAGCTTCTGCAAATTCTTGTTTCCCCTCTGTGTCAACTGCCAAAGGTAACCACCATTGTTCTTGTCATCAGCTGCTGACACCTACTTTGCCACTTATGGGATGGGGTAGGGTGGGAACCAGATCGGCCTATTAGAATAATGCCCCAAAATAGGCTCCGAGCAAGATCCTGGGAGATTTACTGATGAAAAGGCACTGGGCCTGCCAGGCTTGGGCTTTCTGACAGCTCTATCGGCCACTGCATTAAGGGAACTTGCCTGAAGCCACAGGGAGGGTGGGAGGGAGGGTGGTGGTGGGGTGGGGAGCTGGGACCAGGACCTGGTGTGCCACAACCAGGGCTCTCAGAAATCCTCTTTCCCACCCCTCCTTTTTCTGAGTTATTAACACAGTACCAGCAACTGCTTTCTGAAAGCCGGTTAATACTGGATACTTCACATAATCTCTGACCTAATCTCTCCTTTTTCACCTGTTACACGGGGATAATAGGCCTGCTGGAATGTTCCCACCAAGTCTCCCCAGGACCTTGGAAGACCAGCCACCAGCTCAGGCCATCACTCCTCCTCTGCCGGACGAGAGCCTTCTCCTTGGGCTCGAGCGTCCCCTCCCCTCCACGGAAACACACCACCTTTCCTGCCGTCGGGACCAGCCGGGACTAGGTTCTACCCCATGTAATGCAGCAACCTCTCTGCACAGAGGCCAAGCCCCAGGTCTCTCCAAAACACTTTCACCAAGTTCCATCAGCTCCCCTTTTCTCATCTGGTAAATGGCGACATAATTTCCACCTCACAGAACCATGGGGGAGAGTAAATAAGACAACATACCAAGACACTGCCACCTGGCCCACAGCAGGCTCAGCAAATGGTGACTCCTCTTCCAGGAAGGGAGGGGTGACCCCAGAACTCAGGTCTTGGACTCCTCAAGCAGTGTTCTCTACTACAAAGCATGAATGTCCTGGCTTTCCCTTAGGACTGTCTTTGTACCAATTTTGGGGGCTAGTGTGGTAACATCCAGGGAGGGGGAGGTCAGGGACAGTTGTGAGGTGTGTCCCAAGGCCCCCACTGTAGGTCTCTGTGGCTAATACCCCAGCTGTCCAGAATTTCAGCAGCCAGAGGGTTTTTTCCACACCCAATCCTGTAGTGTCTCCTGGGCCTGAAGGAATGTCTCCTGCAGTCAGGGTGAAATCCAAACCCCTCCCACGTTCCAACAAAGCCCTGTCCCATCAACTGGACCCCTGTCAACCTCTATAACTCACCCCTGCACTCACCCTCTGGCTCTCTACACCAACTACACGTCTCCTTTCTGATCCTCAACTATGCCAATCACTCCCACCACAGGGCCTTTGCACTGGCTGTTCTCACTACCTGGAATCCTCATCACCCCACTTTTAGAAAGGCCTCAACTCCAGCCTCCAAGAGGCTTTCCCTGACTGCCTTATCTCACGCCTGCCCCCACTCCACAAACACCTTGTTGTTCCCTTTTTCCCTCTTTATTTTCCCATAGCACTTACCATGATCTGAAATACTCATGTGAATTCACTGTCTCCCCTATGTCTGCTTGAAGACCCCTGAGTTCCCAGTGCCTGGCAGACAGTAGGCACTCAATAAATACCTACTGAATAAATACTGAAAGAGTGAAATAAATGTCATTACCCCTACCTTGCAGATGAGGAAATCGAGCCACAGAGAAGCTAAGAAGCTGGCCCCAGGCCATGTGTTCATTAAGTGACAGACTGAAACCAGAATCCATGCTCTAAGCCAGCAGTCCCCACCCTTTTTGGCACCAGGGACCGGTTTCATGGAAGACAATTTTTCCACAGACGGGGGTGGGGGTGGTGATGGATCAGGCAGTAATGCGAGCGATGGGGGGGATGGATCAGGCAGTAATGCGAGCGATGGGGGGGATGGATCAGGCAGTAATGCGAGCGAGCAATGGGGAGCCACAGATGAAGCGACGAAGCTTCGAGAGCGAATCGCTTGCCCGCCGCCCACCTCCTGCTGTGCAGCCCGGTTCCTAACAGGCCGTCCATGGCCTGGGGGTTGGGGACCCCTGCTCTAAGCCCCACAGCTCGAGGCTCCCCAGAGGCACAGACTCCCATGGGAATCATGGCTGTAAAGAAAGGCTGATGAGCGCCGGGGCAGAGGACAGTTTCAAGATTACGCGACCTGACCAGGGGCTGCTTTTCCCAGCAGGACTTTGCCAAAGCTAGAAAGAGAAACTGAAAAACTGAGCTCCGAGGGCCAAGATCTTGACTCCCCCCAGCTGCTGGCTAAGCCCCTCACTTCTGGGGCAGCCAGGGCTGCTGAGGGTGGGGGTGGGGGGAGGAGAACCAGCCAACAGGTCTGGCTGTGACCCAGCAAGCTGTGGACATAGGGCTGACCCAACTGCCCTGTGACAAGAAGTCACTTGTGCTAAGCACTTTCTCTGTACCTGGCCCTTTGCTTTGGGCTTTGCTTCCATGCTGCTCTGTGAGGCACAAAACCTCCAAAGCTCATTTTGCAGCTGGGGCAAATGAGGCCCAGAGAGGGCAAGTTGCTTGCCTAGGGTCTCCACAGCTGTGGAGTCTGAGCTCCTCAGGGCTCCCACGTGGCCTAGCTTCCTGCGACTCTACTGCCGGTCCTCCAGGGAGAACAGCCCAGGACACAAATGCTTGTCAATCAGTGTATTTCTTTTTCCCTTTTGTATCTGGATTCGGTTTCGTTTTGAACTCAGGACTTCAGAAAATGAAACCAAAGCTGTAGTAACCGTCACTATTGGTGGTGAGGAGAGCCCATGTGTGCTTGGCAACTTGTGCCTGCCTCACTATGGCTTGCACAACCAGGCTCTGCTCAGGGTAGAGGATGAGGCCCACTGTACAGGCAAGGAAACCAAGACTCAGAACGGCCCAAAGCCACAAAGTGGGAGACAGAGGCTTGGCTGGCAAGACCCGGGGCCTCCACAAGCTTATAAAGAGGAAAGTCGGCAGAACGGTCCTCACTCCTCCCCAAGCAGGCTCAGGTTGCAAATGAATCTGATTTCTTTGGCATCTACTGTTTTTCCAGAAAACAGACCGGGATTCGAGATCACCAGGAATCTGGTTAGGGTGTGGGGGTTGGGGGAGAAGGTGGAGAGGGAGTTTACAGCACAGTAGACAAGCGCTAAAGCTTTGGGGTCTGACACCCTGGGTATGAAGCTCCGCCCTGCCCCTTCTGAGTTGTGTGCCCCTGGGCAAGTGACTCCCCACCCTCAGTTTCCCTATCTGTAAAATGGGCAGATTGGATTGTTGTGTCAATCCAATGGTCTAAGGACTGTAAAGCATTTATCACCCAGTCAGTTTAGGCCAATACACCACAGGTATCAGTAAATGAAATGGAGGGGGCTCCAGGGGGATGGGTGGGCATGTGGCAGCAAGTAGGGCGCCGAGAGGAGGAGGCCCCGGTGCCCGGGAAAAAGAGGTTGCTCTCCCAAGTGGCCATCCGGTCTGTCAATGGGGGGTGGGGGGGTATATGGGCCATCAGCTATTTATAAATCTCTCTCTGCCCAGAGGCCTGCCGAGGAGACACGCTGGCAGGAAGACAAGTCATGCAGGAGCCAGCCCAGCCTGGCTGCCTTCTCTGAGCCTGGACCACCCGCCTCCAGCTCAAGTGAGAAGGAGGTGCTATGCCTCCCCACTGCCAGCACCCAGGGGCCTGGTTTACCTCCTACTCCACCCATGCCTTCTATGGCCTGCTTTCCTTGGGCTAGAACTTCTGAAATGAAGCCACGTGTCTGCAGGCTCCATTTTGCTGTCACAGCCACTGACAGGCGCTGATAAACAATAGCAGCAACAGCAAACACCTACTGAACGCTTATTATACACCAGGGACTGGTCTAAGCCTTTGACCCATAATCACTCATTTAATCCCCACGCTAGGAGGGAGATATTATTACCTCCTTCATAGATGAAGAAACCAGGCAAGGGAGTTAACTGCATGTTCAAGGTCACAAGGACAGAGAGTTGCAAAATTGGAGTTGGAAACCAGATAGATTGGGTCCAAAGTCCAATACTTTATATTGTCACCTACCACAGGGCAGCCCCCCGCGGGTGCTCCAGAATGACCACAGCGCCTGACCACTGACACATGCATGGCTCTGCATCTTCTCACTCCCTTGCACACAAGTGCATGAGCACTCTCTCTCTCTCTAACACACACACACACACACACCCCCCAAGACAACCACATCAATGACCAACACCAGCTGTTGCCAACACGAATTAACGCAGACAATGGGGTCCTAAGCAAGGCTGGTTCTGGGCCACCCCTTTGAAACACGGGGGTCCTGGGATCTACCTAGGGCCAGGGAAGGAAATCGCCAGGAAGGCGGGCAGGAGGACCTGGCTCCAGCCAGGGCTCCGAGCAGAGGAGCTAGCTGGGCTGCAGCCTGAGAGCTGCCGGTAGAGGGCAGTGTGTGCCAGCGTGAGGCCAGTCCCTGCCAAGCCTGGCGTCTTCCCCGGGACCCCTCCCAGACTGTGAGACAGGCTACCCACCAGCCCCCAAGCTCATTTGTTCTTTCTTTCATTCAAAAATACATGTACCAGCCAGGCACCTACTCCGTGCCTTTCCACGACAGAGAGCATCACACACAAATGTACAAATCGTAGCTGGTACCCCATCATTCCAAGGCGGAGGTGTGAGTGTGGGGAGGGGGCAGATGGGAGCAGTGCGGGGGAATCTGTAAAGTAGAAGTCGGGGGAGAGGAGGGGCTGGCCAGGAAAACTCAAAGTAGGTTTTTGGAATTATCACATCTGAAAATGAACTATCTTTTCACTGGGCTCCCAAGTGCACTTAGGGGTGTCCAGATGCGCCTTCCTCTCCCCAAAATAAAAGCGAGGAGGGCGTGCCTCGTTTGGAGCTCCCCCTCTGCCAACCACTGGGCCTCAGTTTCTCCAGCTGTCGTGCAATAGGGAGGGCTGGCCAAGGCCGCCGGTACCTTGCCGGTCCTCAACCGGTTTCCGAGGAACTGGGCTCGCAGCCGAGGCACCCCTCCCGCACCGCCAAAGGGTTCCTCCGAAGCCTGTGGTCAGGCCGCCGCTTCCTGGGAAGCCCACGCCAAGACCAGGGACAGCGACAGGCAGGGAAGGGTGCGGAGGCGGCCATCCAGAGGCTCCGAGACTACGTGGGCAGGGCAGTGGAGGGAGCAGTCCCGAGGGGTCCGAGGTTGGACCCCAGGGTCGGGTGGAGGTGTCTGGCTCCGGAGTAGAGGACACAGCTCTACCAGAGATGGGTGCTGAGACACCTGGAGGGGAAGAGGGGTGTGTCACGGTTAGTCCAGAGTATCCTAAAGGGCTTGCCTGCAGAAATCTGCGACCGAAGTTACGTGGGGGCAAAGTAGGGCCGCCAGTTCCGAAGGGGGCGTCTGAGAAGTGCCCAGGAGGTTGAGAGGTGGTGCTAGAGACCTTGACGGGGGGCGGGGGGCGTCCTAGGACAGATGCGAGGCTAGGTCAGGGCGGGGGGCTTCCCCGGGTAGGGCTCCCTGATTCGTGGAAAAGGTCGAGCCGGCCTGGCCTCCGCGGCGCGCAGAAAAAGAAACCGAAAGTGGCGCGGAAGGGCGGGCCTGTAAGGGGGTGGGGTCTGTAGGGGGAGGAACCTTCGGCCGACCACGCCCCCAAGCCAGTTTAAAAGACTGGTGCAGGGGCGGGCGCGCAGCAGATAAAGCTGCGGCCGTGGCAGCTGCTCGGCTCCTGGCCCTGGAGCATGCGCGAGAGCAGCCCCGGAGACCCTAGCCGCCCCGCTTGCGGCGCCCCGCGCCCCGCCGCCAGGTGAGCGGGGCACTGGGCTAGGAAGCGGGAGGGAGAGGGGAGGAAAGCACAGGACAGCCGGGTGTCTGGGCGGCCTCGGGGGCTGCGTGGTGGGGTCGCGGCCGCCACGCTCCTGGCCCCCTCTGGCCCCACCCTGGCAGACCCCGCGCGTGGGGTTCCCGCAGCGCAGCTTTTCTCCTGCCTTTCCCCAATTCGCCCGGACAAGGCGCCAATTCCCGGCCTGGCCAGGAGGCGGCGGTCGCGGGGCGGTGAGCCGAGGGCCGGTTGGCCGGAATCGGGGCAGGCTTCTCCCCGGCACCTCTCCACGCCCCCTTCTTGTACCCAAACTCGGAGCGATTCGGGGGCTGCACTCCGTTCCACCGAGCTCCCACCCGCCTTGAAGTGCTCCGCGAGCGGGGAAGCCCATTTTCTAGATGAGCCCACTGAGGCTCAAAGGGCCGCGCGGACTTGGTCTTGAGCCCTCGGCCCTTTAGGAGCGGCTCACCCCAGGGCCCCACCCCTCCCAAGTTGCCTCGCGGGCCCTCACCTGCCCAGCCCCACCCAGACTCCCTGCTCACAGCCTGTCTCCCTCATCAGCGCACCCCCGGACGCTATGGCCCACCCCTCCGGCCGGCCCCGCGTGTAGGATGGTAGCACACAACCAGGTGGCAGCCGACAATGCAATCTCCACGGCAGCAGAGCCCCGACGGCGGCCAGAACCTTCCTCCTCCTCCTCCTCTTCTTCCTCCTCCTCGCCCGCTGCCCCGGCGCGCCCGCGGCCCTGCCCGGCTGCCCCGGCTCCGACCCCGGGCGACACGCACTTCCGCACGTTCCGCTCGCACGCCGAGTACCGGCGCATCACCCGGGCCAGCGCGCTCCTGGACGCCTGCGGCTTCTACTGGGGACCCCTGAGCGTGCACGGGGCGCACGAGCGGCTGCGCGCCGAGCCCGTGGGCACCTTTCTGGTGCGCGACAGCCGCCAGCGGAACTGCTTTTTCGCCCTCAGCGTGAAGATGGCCTCGGGCCCCACGAGCATCCGCGTGCACTTCCAGGCCGGCCGCTTCCACCTGGACGGCAGCCGCGAGAGCTTCGACTGCCTCTTCGAGCTGCTGGAGCACTACGTGGCGGCGCCGCCCCGCATGCTGGGGGCCCCGCTGCGCCAGCGCCGTGTGCGGCCGCTTCAGGAGCTGTGCCGCCAGCGCATTGTGGCCACCGTGGGCCGCGAGAACCTGGCGCGCATCCCCCTCAACCCCGTCCTCCGGGACTACTTGAGCTCCTTCCCCTTCCAGATCTGACCGGCCGCGCACGCAGCATTAACTGGGGCGCCTTATTATTTTCTATTATTATTATTTCCCTGGAACCACGTGGGTGCCCTCCCCGCCTGGGTTGGAGGGAGAGGGTGTAGGGGGCGAGGCGCCTTCTGCCCTGGGTTGGAGACAAGGCCGCAGACCCCTCCCCACCTCTTGTGGGGGTGCCCCCTCCCGGTGCTCCCTCTGGGTCCCCCTGGTTGTCGTAGCAGCTTAACTTAATTGTATCTGGGGCCAGGACCTGAACTCGTACCTTCTACCTCTTCATGTTTACATATACCCAGTATCTTTGCACAAACCAGGGGTTGGGGGAGGGTCTCTGGCTTTATTTTTCTGCTGTGCAGAATCCTATTTTATATTTTTTACCACCAGTTTAGGTAATAAACTTTATTATGAAAGTTTTTTTTTTTTAAGAAAAAAGGTTTCTAGAGCGTGTGCTTTGGGCAAAGGTTTTCCATGGTTCTGAGTGCGTCCAGGTTCCTAAGACTGACCCGTGTGGCCGAAGATGGTGTATGGCCCGTGTTCTGTGGCTGGGAACCCTGCATGGCTCCACCCTCAGCTCTCAGGGGTAGATGAACCGTTGGTCTAGTTTTGGTATTGTGTGTAAAATGGCAGCTCATGTTTGAGCACTTAATGTGTGCCAGGCCCTGTTCTGTGCTTTACATGCTTAAATTTACTTAATCTATAAAGACAACCCTATGAAGCAAGGCTCTTATCCCCATTTTACAGAAGAGAAAACTGAGGCGGGGTAAATTTGCCTGTGGCCATTCTTATGTCAGAGAAGATACTGGGGCCTTTTTTGGCTGTCCTCCCAGAAATCTGTTTGAATGGATGACAGAGAGGAAACTTCTTTCATTCTATAACCACAACTTTTTCCAGGAAGAGGGTGGGGGTGGGGGCTTGTTGAGTTTTTGGAAGGAGGCGTGGCACATTCTGAAACTCAGCATATAGGAAGGCATATTTTATCTGGGATGGGGATACAGGGTTGGGTCTGAACTTCCTTCTTCCCGCCCTGTTCTGTCTTGTGTACTTTTTGGTGAACACACAACTTGGAGCCAGAAAGATGCTCTGTGGTCTGTGGTGTCAGAAGGGCCCTGTTGGCAGCTTTGGGCAATTCCCTTTACCTCTCGGGGCCTCAGCGACTACCTCTAAAATGGGTTTGCTGGAAGAGGTGCTTTGCTGTAACCCTCAGCAGTAGGCAGTGATGCAAAGGGGACGGAGGCGGTGATGTTTTCTGGAGCTTGGGCCGGCCAGCATCACCAGAGAGTGCCCAGGAAACGGGTTTTATGGCTACGCCTTGTATCTGTGGCCAGTCTGCTGGCCACTCAGGGCTGTGTTGCTGCACCCAGTGAATCGAGTCATTTTCAGGTTTAGGGTTAAACGGCTTTACAGACACATTTTTAGAGGTCAGAATGGCCCTCTGCAGCCTTGGACATGCTTATAATGGAGTGTCCTAATATTTAATAATACCTTTCAGACTTGAAAGTGCAGCATAAAATTAACTTCATAGTTGGAGAGCTGGAGCGGCCCAGGCTTGTCTTAGGGATTAAATAGGTTCCAGACCTCAAGGTTAAGAATGACCAGGAGAGATTTTGTATCTCAGAGAGCTTTGGCAATTTCATCCTTTAATGAAGTGGGGTGGGAGGAAAGGAGGTGATGTCTGTGTGCCTCCAAGGAATCACTGCTTTTTCTTCTTTGAACCATCTCCCTGACCTTTGTTCTCTACTGTGTGGACCAACTCCTGTCCTTGTTCTGACTTTCCTGTCTCCTACCCAGCTTGGGCAGTGCCGAGAGAAACCCAAGAAAGCAGTGCTTGCGCATACGGCAAACACTTATGAGCGCTTACTGTATGCTGGGCCCTGTGCTACCTTGTTTAAGCCGCACAACCAGCCTGTGAGTTAGCAACCTCTCCCCCATTTTACAGATGGGAAAACTGAGGCTCAGAGAGGCAAAGTAGGGCATACAGCAAGTGGTGGAGCCAGATTTTCAAACTTAGTACTGCTTCAGAGGCTGGGTACCACTAGGCAACACAGCCTCCCACAAGGGCCTAATGGTTGCAATAATAATAACAGTAGCAGCTGCTAACATTTATATATAGCGTCACTGGGCAGGTACCATTCCGAGCACCTAGTTACCTATGTTAAGCATTCAACCTTCACCCGAGCCTTAGGATTTAGGTACTATTAACATGCCCATTTTGCAGATGAGGAAACAGGTCCTCATCTAAAGAGGGACGAATCGCAGTTAGTTTACAATATTTCCAGGGTTTTTTCCTCCTTTCAAAAAAAGCTTAAATATCACATCTTCATTATACAAACTCATACACAAACCCATTCCCCTTAGCAAAACAGCTAAGACTAAAGCTCCTCTAATCACACTTCCCAGAGCTGGCCCCTTCTCTTTGTGAGTCATTTTTAAAAAAGCTATACCGGACTTCCCTGGTGGTGCAGTGGTTAAGAATCTGCCTGCCAATGCAGGGGACATGGGTTCAAGCCCTGGTCCAGGAAGACTCCACATGCCACAGAGCAGCTAAGCCCATGCACCACAACTACTGAGCCTGCACTCTAGAGCCCGCAAGCCACAACTACTGAGCCTGCGTGCCACAACTACTGAAGCCCGTGCGCCTAGAGCCCATGCTCCCCAACAAGAGAAGCCACCACAATAAGAAGCCCGCGCACTGCAACGAAGAGTAGCCCCCGCTCGCTGCAACTAGAGAAAGCCCGCGTGCAGCAACGAAGACCCAATGCAGCCAAAAAAAAAAAAAAAAAGCTATATTAACACACATACTGTGACCTAAAGTGAACTAGAAGCCCCCCAGGAGCTGCACTCCAGGCCCTGAGTGACAGATCTCCGGCATACACCAGTGCAGACACACTGCAGAGCAGGAGGGCGGGGAGGGGGGCAGCGCAGGCTGTGTGGCTTCCCCGTGGTGCAGGTTCTCTCAAACCTCAGCTTCATGATTCAGCAGTGCTGACGTCAATTTACAAGAATAAAAAGTGAGAGGAGGGTTGGTGTGTGTGTGGAACTGGGCTGGGGGCCCAGGAGCGGCTGAGCTGGGCAGTGGAGGGCAAACAGGATGGAAAAGGGGCAGCTCTTTAGAACGGTGGGGACTGCGTGCGGGTGTGGGAACAACCTCTGACCTGCATCAAAGCCATTCCAGAGCTGGGGACGCTGCTCCCCATTTTAGAGATGAGGAAACGGGGGCTCAGAGAAGTATAGTCACTTACTCAGGGTCACACAGCTCAACAGTGATAACCAAGACTTGCACCAGGTCCACCCCACTCTCAAGGCAATTGGTTTCCTCAAGAGTGGAGGAGGCAAGAGGGAGGAACCCTGTGAAGATGCATATTCCCAGGCCTCACCTCAGCCTGCCTGATCCTCCCAACTTTATGAGTGGAACTGTTACTGTCCCCCAGTCAGGAAGTGGAGAGCTGAGCCTCTTCCTGAGGTGATGCACATAAGGCATTTAGCCCAGAGCCTGGCAGTATGTCTCTGAATGATGTGGTATCCAATAAATGATAATGAGGTTCATATAACAAAGATTCACTGAGCACCAGCTATGTTCCAGGCATTACTCTAAGCCCAAAGGATACAGGAATGGACAAAATTGAGGGAGTCCAGTCCCTGCTCTCATGGAGTTCACATTCAGGGCCTCAGACAGTAACTAAATATGAAACTAAAGGCACAAGAACAAACCAAGGAGTGACAGTACTCAGATGGAAACTCGACAAGGTGGTTGGACAGTGGGTGGGGCTATTTTAGAAAGAAGGTCAGGAAGGCTCCTCTAAGGTGACACTGAAATTGTGCCTGGAATGACAGGTCAGCGCCAGCCTGGGAGGCAGGCATTCTGGGCAGAGGGAACAGCAAGTGCAAAGGCCGTCAGCTGGGAGCAAGTTCAGCCCGTTCCAGTCGCTGGCTGAGCTGGAGGAGAGATGATGGAGTGAAGGCCAGCGGCAGGACATGAGGTGGAATGGGCGGACAGTGGGCGGAGCCACTAGTGAGGACTGTGTATGTGAAGTGTGATGGGGAGCCTGGGCATGACCTGATCTCATCTGTGCTGGGACCAGGTCCTCTGACTCCTAGGTAGAGGTGCACCAAGGCAGGGGAGCTTGGGGAGAAGGTCTTAGGCTTCTTGCCTTGTTATGTGTGTATTTGGGGATTGGGGTGGGGGGTGTCATTCTTGGTCAGACCCCTCAACGCCTCAGCTTAAGCCAATCAGGCCACAAAGAGGCAGGGACAGCCACAGGACCTACCTGGTCCAATGCTGAGACCAAGTATGGGCCAGGCCTGGTGTGGCCAGCCCTGGGGCTGGCATCAGTCAGAAACCCCATTTATTATCAGACCCCAAGCCTAGGTCTGAACAAAGCCCCAGGGCATAGCCCCCCAGACTCCAGTGAGGGGCTTCTTGGAGCAGTGCTCACCTGTGCAGGGCGGAGCTGGCCTCAACTTTGGGGAAGGACACACAGGACCTGAAAGGAGGTGGACTGGGCCTGACACAGGGTGGGTGCGGCCACCTGGAGGCTTGCTTTGCATCCCCCTCACCTGGTGTCTACTCCCATCATCCAGAGACTCCCCAGGGCGAGGCTTCTAGGGAATAACATGGGCCTGGCCTGATTCTAGGGGGTCTCAAGGTCCCTTACAGAGAGGAGTGCAGTCTTCAATAAAGCATATTCACAGCGGGACAACAGTGCCCAAGGTGGGCGCTCAACTGCCCCTCCCACCTGGTCCTGGCCCTCAGACAGCCCACAGGGGAAACAGGTTCCACGATCTACACGGGTTGTTTGGCCCCAGTACAACCGCCTACCCTCCCTCCCACCCGCCCCAAAACCACACACTCCATGTGAGGTCGGGCATCTCCAAGCCCCATCTCCAGTGGCTCCCCACCGCGCTCAGAAGGCCCACCTCCCACGAGGACCCATGAGGCGGCAGGGTGTCCCTGCCCACGCGTCTGGCCTCAGCACTCACCTCACTCCCTCCGGCCACCAGGCCTTTGCACATGCTGTTCCCGCGCCTCCAGCAGTTTCAAGGTGAAGGGCTCATACAGGTACAAGTGCTGTAGCCCAAGGGCTCCGCACGGGTCCGGAGCTCCCAGGCCGCCACGTGCCGCGTGCTGATGACGTCACCACGCCGCCCTCCCCTGCCGCTGCCCCGGATCCCACCGTACGCGAACTCCTTTTCTGTCGGCGGCGGGCCTCGGCAATGCTCGGCTCTGTTCGGCCGGCCGCGCTCGGCTCCCCAAGGCCTCTCCGAGCCGCCGCGGGATACCTGGCCCCTCTGGCCTCCGCGTGGTCCTAACGCCGCCCTGTGCGTGCTGCCCACTTGGAAGACCCCACGCCCCCCAACCCCCACCCCGCCACCCGCCCAGAGAGGACGGTCGGGTCAAGGGCGTAATAGCGGGCCCTCCCCGCCCCCTCTAGTCTTAAGAAACCAAAAAGCGCTTCCACCGCATCCCAGTCCGCACGGAACCCTGCTGCCCCAACTCACACAGCCCTTAGATCCCGAACCCCATTTTCCTCACCTGGAAATGAGATTAGTCACTGTACCCACCCGATGGACGAAATTAAGTAAGAGGGTGCCTGTAAGGTGCTTAACACGTGATAGGTATCCAATAATTGGGACTGGCCTCTCTGCTTCTTGATTGTTGCATTGCTGCTATTTTAAAATAATGCCCATTACTGAGCACCTAATGGGTGCTCATACTTCACCTAGGTTGCATCATAGGAGATGGGCTCAGAAAGGTGAAGGAATTGCCCCCCTAATGCGTAAATGGCAAAGCCAGAGTTCGACTCCAGGCGCTTGATGCCCAAGGTCATCATCTTACCCACTACAGTGCTCAAGCGTTCATGCGTTAATGTGCTTCTGACACTTAGGACCACCCTGGAAGTTGTTCAGAGTCATAGAACCAGCTGGGGCTCAGAGCACCTCACTCGCCTGCCCTTTTCCCCCAGCACAGGCTGGGAAGCCAGGCGAGACAGTGGGCTAGTAACTTACCTGCAAGGCTGCATCAGAATTCAGCCTAGGAGAATGGCCAGGGCTGCTTGATCAGAAGGGACCCTGGGGGAGTGGCTCTGGGGCAGCCCTGGTAGCTGGTGGGGGGGGGGGCATGAATGCAAATGAGGACGGGCAAGGACAGAGCCGGGAAGGTGATGTTCAGGGCTGGCCCCACCTGGGGACCTGCAGGGGCCTGTGTGATGACATACTCCCTTCCGTACCTCTCACACCTGGTGCAGCGGGAGGGGTATCCAGAGGCAGGAATGGAGAGGAGGGGGCAAGGCCTGGGTAAGTCCACCTTGGAGAGCCCCTCCCCACCAACATTTCACTGTGGGAGGCAGCACAGAGGGGCAGAAAGAGCTGGGACCCAGGCCCTGGGTTTGAGTCCTGACTGTTAACAGTGTGACTGTAGTGGTGGCCTTATCTATAAAACAAGAATTAGACTCAATTAGACCCACTCTGCCTCTCTGCCTTGCTTGAGAAGGGTCATGAGGATCAAATGATTTACTATAAGTGGAAATAAAATGGATCACCACCGAAATATAGGAACTGTAATAATTATTACTATCTTGCATCACACGGGCTGCACAGATGTATTTGAATCAGCACAGCCATGAAGCCAGACAGACCTGGTTTCACTCCCAACTTGCCATTTGCTACGAACAGCAGTGGCTACCAGCTCATCCATGTCAAATGCTCACTAGACAGTAGGCATTGGTCTATGTATTGATAATTCATGCATTGTATCTCATTTAACCCTCACAAGAACCATATGAAACAGGTACTATTATGGTTATTATACTCATTTTGCTGATGAGGAAACTGAGGCACAGAGAGGTTAAATAAAGTGCCCAGGGTCACACAGCAGCTAGGTGGCAGAACCTAGAGGGTTCCAACACAGGCAGCCCGATTTTACAGCCATTCCCTCATTTTAAGCTTTAAACTGAGGTTTCCAAACCGTCAGATGCTGGAGATACACTTTTATGATTTTTGCCAGTTCTATTCAAGTTCCAGCTGTGATGTTATTCAATTATATTCTCCAAATCAAGTTACTTGGTTTCCTTAAGTAAGTTTTATTCAAAGGGAAACATAGAATTACTATACATGGAAAGCCAGAATCACCTGCCACAAAGAGGTAACCCTTAAAAAAATGCAGTGAAATTCAAACAATGTTAGTAAGTTCCAGCTAGAGATTGGTGTCTTGCTCTGCTCTGAGAGAAGGTCTGCTTTGTGTTTGGTTGAGAGGGAGGGAGGCAGGGAGAGAGAGAGAGACAGGGAGGCACGTGTCAAGTGTCAGAAAGGTGTTTAACACATAGTAGCAGCCATATGAGACTGTCTCCTTGTCTTAAGGGGAAAATATGAAATCTCTGTTCCACGGCAGCTCAATCCTTTATCAAAATGTCCCTGGGTCCCACCAAAAACCATCATCCAGGGACCCTTCAGGGCACCCATCCCATACCTGGAAACACTGCCCAACGTGGCTGCCAGCTGTGTGTCGTGGGCACTGACTCTGAGCCTCAGTTTCCTCACCTGTGAAATGGGGTAAGCATCTGGATCTCACAGGGTACGGGGGATTAAAAGGAAGTAATTTTAAGCACACAGTATGTATTCAATAAGAGACATGATGTTGGCAGGGCAGGGTGGGCCCTATATCGGGGGCCCTGCCCCCCCCAACCCCGTCTCCAGCTTGGGACACTGAAAATGAAAGCCCAGTGTGGCCAGCCTGGGGCTCTTCTGTGCTGTTTATCTGATCTTTTGCCAAGTCCCCTCTGTACTAACCTGGTGACAGGAAGGGCCACCGTTTCTGGAAGGTGGGTCAAAGTGAAACTACCTCAGGTCCAGGCAGGAGGGGTCCTGGCGGGCTCCCCCAGCCAAGTGAGCAGGGCGTGGGAGTGGGGCAAGGAATGCAGGCTTGAGCCTTAAAGTGGCCTCCCCTTCACTGGATTGGAGATGGGGAAACTGAGGACCAGAGATGTGGGCTCAGGCCCCTTTGCAGGCACTAGAGGCAGTTGGGTGTGATCATCTAAATTACCAATTTGATCACCTCACACCCCTGGTCACATACACCCCTTCACTCCCACTGCAAATGAGTATTGCTGTTGGCTCCCTTTTATCTAGCCCTTTCTAAAGAGGTACCATTATTGTCTCATTTCACAGACAAGGCAACCTAGCCCAGGAGAGGTTGAGTTCCTTGTCTATGATGTCACAGCTGATAAAAGTAGTAGAAGCAGTATTTGAACCAAGCTAGATGACCCCAGAGCATTCTAGCGGCTCCCAACTGCTAGATACTAAAATATGACCACTTTCCCATGGGATCTGAGGGCCTTCACTGCCTGGTCCCACCGTACATGTCTAGTCCCTCACCGTTCCCTTCACATTCTTCATCTGCTTGCATCATCCCCAATTTCTCATCATTCCTTTGGCCTTTTGAGCAACCCAGGGAAAGTCTTTAATGTTTCTCATGCTTGCTCGTCACTTGGCAAACTCCTACTCAACTTTCAAAGCCCAGCTCAGCCATCTCCTCCCCCAGGAAAAAAAGGGCAAGTGAGTCAGAGAAAGAGATGGAGACAGGCAGAGAGAGGGAGCAAGAGGCAGAGATGGGGAGGCGGGGAGTGGGGAGAGGAGAGGAGGGGAGAGAAGAGGAAAGATAAGAAGGGAAAATAAGAAGGAAAGAGAAAATAGAGAGAGGGCCTAGGAATGAGAGAAAGGACTTGTGGATGGATGGGTGAGTAAATGAATGAGTGCATGAATGAATAATAAGTGAATGAGTGGGTGAAGGAATAAATAATCCAAATCATGTACAAAATAAAGGGCAAGTGAATAAAGAGGAAGCATTGGCGGCCGGGCCGGGTGGCAGGCTGTTACCCCCAGCGGCCCCTGCTCCTACCCTCATGGCTGTGGATGGGGCCAGGCAGGACCTCTCTGGGCTCCAGGCCTGGTCCATGTCCTGAAGTGGTGGCTGTGTCCTTGACATTTGACAAAGCCTTGCCTGCAACACCCTCCCCTCCCAACCAAGAACCTTGGGCACCTACTCCGCTCCAGCCCCAGAAAACTGAAAGTAAAAGCCATCCTGAGCTTTGCCCAGCCTTCGTGTCCCTCAGTGGTTTCTTAGAAATCAGCTGCCTGGGCTACCAGCTGCAGCCTGGACTTCCTCCCTCACCCAAGGGCCCCCTCCCCTGGTGGGTGCCATGCTCCCAGAAGAGATGGGACCAAAGGCCTGTGCTGGAGTTGGGGGGACCACTCCAGAAAGCTTGGGAGTCATGCATTCATCCCACAAATGTTTATTCATGCTTCATGTGTGCCGGGTACAAGGGAACAGATGAATCTGAGCCATTCAGAGAGTTAGGAGAAAAAGGACTTACATAGGGTCTCCGTATCACCTGATCCAGGCCCCAGGTGGCTGGAGGGTTGGTGGGGGGGCACCAAGAAAAGAATAGCTAATTAGCTTAAGACTCATGGGGAGGAGGGGGGGAGATGCGGAGTCAGGTGAGGCTCCAATTCACCTGGGCAGCCAAGGTGGGGAAGGGCATCTCAGGCAGAGGGAACAGCATATGCAAAGTGACCTATGTTATCTCCCATAATCCGTATAACTGCCACTGAAGTAGGCATGTTTCTCTGGCTTTTGCAGGCGAAGAAACTAAGGCTCAGAGAAGTGTGGTGATTTATTTGCCCAAGACCTCACGGCTAGAGTGGAGATCTGAACGCAGCCCATGTGCCTAGCCTCTCTTAACTGAGTCCCAAGTAGTATCCCAGATCCTTACCATGGCTGTCTCACTGGAGCATGCCCTCTGCCCCAGGCCCTGGACTCCTGCGCACCTCACTTAAATCCTCAGCACCACTCTGTAGAGAGACATGGTTAGGAGAAAAAATAAGGCTCAGAGAGGTAAAGTGACTTGCCTAGGTCACACAGCCTGCTGGGGCAGAGCAGGGATTCACATCCAGGTTTGTGGGATTCCAAAGTGCCCCCTCCTTCCTCTACATGAGGCATCTGGGCCCTCACAGAACACAGACCTGACCTGACAGTCTCTTTCCCCACATTGGGAAGAGGTGGAGGGGGCAGCAAGTACAAAGGCTCAGTGGCTGGAGAGCAGCATCCACACAGGGTGTGTTGTGAGCTAGAGCTTTGCTCTCAGCGAACTGCCCCACATCATTCTGTAAGGTCCTGAAGGGGCTGTCGGTCACAGTGCTCTGGCCACAGGTGGATGTGGACCAGACTTGGCCAGAGTTCCCCATGCCCCAGTTCAGGGAAGGCACGTGACCTAAGCTTGACCAGTCAGAGACGCTCCTGGGACTTTTTGGCTGGAACAGGAACTCGTTCCTCTAAACTGAGGCCTGCTGGCAGCCATTGTGCCCACTGGGTCAAAAGAGTGGAAGAGAAGGAGCACAAGACAGAGCCTTGATGCATTGTGGGAGCCCCTACATCCAGCCATGCCTGAAATCCACCTCTGGACTTACCTGTTACACACGTTTCCTTTTTTGCTTATGTTTGTCTGAGTTATGTTTCTGCCATTTGCAACCCAAAGGTAATCAGAGTTTGAAGAGCAGCAAGGGGTCAGGTTTGGCTAGAACGAAGGGTAAGCAAGTGAAATGGAACCACTCATCCTAAGAAGAGGCCAAACAACTCTCCGACTGAAAGAAGCGAGACTAGTTTTGCCAGGAGCTGGGGCCCACAATGCTCCCCTCTCTCGCTGATATCTGCCCTCAAAGAAAGCTGGAATGCAGACACTTTCACACCTCCTGATTCATGGTTGCTCTTAATAACTTCTATTTGTGCTGGAAAAAAAAATTCCACATTAAAAAAATTTTCCTTCCCTTTTTTTAAAAAACAGACTTTATTTTTAGAACAGTTTTAGATTCACATCAAAATTGAGTGGAAAGCACAGAGTTTCCATATCCTTACTTTCCCCCCCCCCGGCCTCCCCCCACCACTATCAACATCCCGCATCAGTTCACATTATGTTTTTTTTGTTTTATAAATTTATTTATTTTATTTATTTATTTTTCGCTGCGTTGGGTCTTCGTTGCTGTGTGCGGGCTTTCTCTAGTTGCGGCAAGCGGGGGCTACTCTTCGTTGCAGTGTGTGGGCTTCTCATTGCGGCGGATTCTCTTGTTGCGGAGCACGGGCTCTAGGCACACGGGCTTCGGTAGTTGTGGCACGCGGGCTCAGTATTTGTGGCTTGTGGGCTCTAGAGCGCAGGCTCAGTAGTTGTGGCGCACGGGCTTAGTTGCTCCGCAGCATGTGGGATCTTCCCGAACCAGGGCTCGAACGCCGTGTCCCCTGCGTTGGCAGGTGGATTCTTAACCACTGCGCCACCAGGGAAGCCCCCACATTATGTTTTAATCTCCACATTTATTTTAAATTTGTAAAAGCATCTACCAATAATGTTAGTATGAAATACATTCTATATTTTCTTGATTTCCACAGATACATATATTTTTTCTTTTTTTTTTAAAAAAAGACACCATTCTTTATGACTCATATGGTAACCCACTTTTTCCACTGAGCATTTCGTGAGCAGCCTTCCAGGTCATTGGTTGAGAAGGTAAGGATGTTGGTACCCGTTTCATCAGTAAGGAAGCCGAGGTCCAGCGGGAGCCGGGAAGGGACACATGTTGACCTTGTGAGGCACATTTCATTGGATGCTCTCAACTGTCCACTGAGGTTTTGTTTCTTCTTCAGGGATGGAAAAACTGCTGTGCAGAGAGGGAAAGTCACTCTTGTTGGAGGGAGGGGAGTCCCCAAATCCCGGCGCGGGGGGAGGGGGAGGGGCTGCTGGTCAACAGGGCTACACCAGCAGGGGCTCTAGGCGCTCTGTCCTGAGGGGAGGGAGGCTGGTCCTCTGAGGAGCCCTCTGATGTGTCCCTGAGGGACAGCCTTGCTTCATGCCTGCCTCAGCCATGCTGCTACTAAACTTTCCAGGATGTGTCCGGTGCAGAAAAGATTTGTGCCTCTGGCTAATTCTCATACTCAGGCTGGTACTGAGTACCTGTCGTACACCGGACACCGCTGGGGGCGCCATGCACATGGTCTCAGTTAGTCCTTCTTACCACCCTGCAGGGTAGGACTGTTAGCATCCCCATTTCTCAGATGAGGAGACTGAGGCCCAGAGAAGTGAAATGACTTGCCAAAGGCCACACAGCTAATATGTGGTAAAACCAAAATTGGACCTCAGTGAGGTCTGAATCCAGACAGAAGCATCAACATCCTGGTCGGGTCTCTGACTTTGTAAATTGTTAACCACACACAGACACACACACACACACACACACACACACACACACGTGCACACGCACCCCAACTGGCCAAGAGGTCTTGAGTGGTGTGCTACAGAGCTCTGGCCGCAGCTACATCCTTCCTTCCATCTTCCCAGTTTCCTTCATGAGAATCCAGACAACCTGCTTATTGCAAAGACCGTGAACCCCCTGGGCAACAGAGTCAGGATCCCAAACGAGCCCTGCATTAAGACATTGAGTGGACACCAGGGTGACATTTAAGACATTGATATAAAGTCCTACCCTGGGATTAGAAAAAGCAATCACCCCAATACTGGTTGACTTCTGTCCCTAATACCACGGTTGAATGTAAGCTCAAGACGACCTGTGAGCCAGCTGCAGTGTGCACAAGTTGGCAGTAGGACCTTCCCAGCAAGGGTGCTTGGGATGACAAGTGACACGTAGTGACAGTGACAGTGTTGGCTTAGGCACCTGTGTACACAAATGTTGAGCCCTCACCTCATGCCTGCACAGGGCACATGCTCAGGAATCAGGGGTGACATCGAGCGTCGGTGACAATGAAGAATGCTTACACCCCTCCTGGGCACATGCTGCATGATCAATAAACATGGATTTGACAAGGAGAGGATTGGGGAGAGAATGGGTAACATTTAGCGTCAGGAATATCATTGGTGTTATGTCATTAGATAGGAGATATAAAGTATTATCATATGACATAAGGGCTATTCTTGATTTAGCACTAATTACATACAGGCATGGTGCTAAGCACTTCACACTATCTCGTTTAATTCTTGAAACAGTCTTGCGGTGGATCCTGTTAAGCTGAATCACATGAAATTGCTGCTTTTGTAGGTCAAAAACGCAAGAGTATTGGCAATACGGTTCAACCTCACAGCATCTTCATTTCTACAGATTGAGTGAACCCCACTGGCAGGGCCCGAGGTGCCTGCCTGCTCGGAGGACTCTGGTTTTGTCCTTGGTTCCTCCTCTTCACCCCCGCTCTCATTCTGGCGACGCGTGCCCCCACCCCCCGCCCTGTTGCGGCCAGGTCTATATTTACAGCCTGGGTTTCTGTGAAGTGGGGACTCGAGGAAGTGACTTATTCCAGAGTCATCACAGCCACCCAGAGATAATGACATCCAAGAACCTTCAGTTTCTGACTGTCCCCCTCTCCCCCGCCAGTATGGGACTTCCCCCCCCGCCCCCTCTGGATTTCCAAGGCTCAAACCAGCCAGACAGAAACAGAAATTGTATGTCTGCCTACCAAGTGTCCCCAGTCTGGTGGGCAGATGAAATGGAGCAGAATATCTGTGTCCATTTTCCTACCAGTAACACCGAGGAAAATCTGTGCCCAACCTGGTTGTCAACTGCCCCCGTCAGGGGCAGAGAGGAGAGAGGGTGGGTTTCTGGACATCCGGGGCCCCAGCCTGGTCCAGCTGAGCCCGAGCACCCCAGGGGCCATTGGAAGGACCTTCTGGACCAGCCCTGCCCCGCCACTCCTGGGGCTGGTGCTGACCTGACAGCCAAACCGTAGGGGCGCTGGGCCCGGAGGGGTGGAGTATTTCCAGGTAGTCAGACTGAGGTAGAGAGTGGCAGCTGTGGGGGCAGCGGAGGAGGAAGGGGACAGCCTGGTCCCCTCCGTGCACAGCCCGCCCGCCAGGCACAGCCGGTCTTCGGGGAAGTCGCGGAGTCGGAGTTCCAGGAAGCGATAATGCTTGTTGAAACCTCTTTCTTGTGGCCTGGTCTCGTCACATGGCTTGGTGGGGACCAACGTCAAGCAGGGCCACAGGTCTGGGCCAGCTTGCACCCTGGCAGCTGCTGCCACCCTGTGCTCTTCCCCAGAGGCTGAAGGGGAGGAGGGGTTGGGCAGGAAGGCAGGCGTGCGTGGCTCCCACCTCCACACGCCTGTCCCAGGCTGAAAGCAAATGACCCCTGGGCCAAAGGGTTTCGTGAAAGCGTGTAGTAGGTGCTGAGGAGATAGAAATTCTTTTTTCCTTTCCCGTGAAGCCAGGGAACGTGATTTTCTTCATTCCAGAGCAGGGCTCTCCACCTCGGCGCTACTGACTTTTCTGTTGTGGGGATGGTCCTTTGTATTGTAGGTGTTTAGCAGCATCTCTGGCCTCTACCCACTAGACACCAGTAGTACCCACACCCACTCCACAGTGGTGACAATAAAAATGTCTCCAGACATAGCCAACTGTTCCCAGCCAACAGATATTCTGCTCCATCTGTTTTTGAGGGACAAAACCCTGATCCAGATTCAGCGCCTGGCACATAGTAGGTGCTCGGAAATTAGTAGGTCCTCATCCCTGATGGCAGAGCATGTCTGGTTCATTTTTTAAAAAAATATTTATTTATTTATTTGGTTGCACTGGGTCTTAGTTGTGGCAGGTGGACTCCTTAGTTGCAGCTTGCAGGCTCCTTAATTGTGGCTCGCTGGCTCCTTAGGTGCGGCACATGGGCTCCTTAGTTGTGGCGTGTGAACTCTTAGTTGCAGCATTCATGTGGGATCTAGTTCCCTGACCAGGGATCGAACCCGGGCCCCCTAAATTGGGAGCACGGAGTCTTAACCACTGCGCCACCAGGGAAGTCCCTGGTTCATTTTTATACCCCAACACCTGGCATCATGGAGGTGCAAAGGGATAATTTGGGAGGCTGTTAGCCCTCCAATCTCTATCAGCCACTAATAAACATACCATCTAAATAAAAACTGTGCTGAAGGCCTTGAACTTGAGGACAGGAGGCTGAATTGAGGGTGGGGTCAGGCCTGACACGAGGGGTAAAGGGAAAGGCCATGTGCCCATCAGCGAGACGCCCTTTTTCCCCATCCCCCTGTATGGTCCCTGGAAGCTGGCAGCCTTGCTTTCCCCCAGGCAGGAGACTGGGGGATGCTTTTTGGAGAAACTGACATGCCTAGGAGAGGACACTTCAGATTCTGGGATTCTACTGTGACAGCCGGATCCTGCCCAGTCGCCTGGATAAGACTCACCTGTCCACGTGCCCTGCCCACAGGCAGGGAGCTTCTGATGACCTGTTTTCAGTTTCCTGCTCTTCAATATGAACTCATAGCCGAGGATCACTGGACACTGGAGGCAGGCTTGTACAATGAAAGACAGAGATCAAAATCAGCCGAAGAAAAGAACTCCTGGAAAACAGGGCCAATGCAGGGAGGAGGAAAAATCAAGACAAGAAAAGCCCCCATAGGAATAAGAGATGTTGCATCTATAAAACAAGAACAAGAGGCTGCGTAAAGGAACATTCAGTGACCAAGAAAGAACTAGAGAGGTGAGAACAGAAAGAAAAACTTCAGTATTAGCATTGCAAGAGGAGATTGGAAAATCTCCCAGAAAGACAGAGAGATTGAAAATAAGACATAAAAGATAAAGAAATGAGGGTATCATCCTACAAGATACAACATCTGACTCATAAGTGTTAAAGAGAGAACAGAGAAAATGGAGGGAAAAATTTTTCTAAAACTGAAGGACTTGAGCTTCCACATTGGAGAAGCTTATCAATAACTGCATTAGTTTTCTATATCCATGTACAAATCACCCCAGCTCTTGGCGCTATGGTAGGAAAAATTCTAAGATAGTCCCCATCGTTTCCCGCCACCCTGTCTAATCCCCAGGACGTGTATATAATGGATTTTGCCCCTGTGATTAGGTTATAGCATAAGGTTGGTTTTACAAAAGCCCTTCAAAATCGGAGCATTTTCTCTGGCTGGTGCCAGAAGAGGAAGTCAGAGATTTGAAGCACAGGAAAGATGTGATGCAGTGTCGCTGGAGTGGAGGAGGAGGGGCCATGTGTGGATGAAATGTGGGTCACCTCTAGAGTTAAGAGCAGCCCTCGGCTGATACTCAGCAAGGAAACGGGGACCTCAGACCTACAACCACAGGAACTGAATTTTGCCAAAAATCAAGAATGAGCTTGGAAGGAAATTTTTTCCCTGGAGCCTCCAGATGGGAACTGGAACCCCAGCTGACCCCTTGATTTTGGCCCCGTAAGACCCTGAGCAGCAAACTGCACCATGCTGTGCCAAACTTCTGACCTGAGAAAACTGTGAGATAATAAATTTGTGGTTTTTGAAGCCACTAAGTTTGTGATAATTTGTTATACAGAAAAGAAAGAAAGAAAGAGAGAGGGAGAGAGAGAGAAAGAAAGAAAGAACGAAAGAAAGAGAGAGAGAGAGGGAGGGAGGGAGGGAGGAAGGAAGGAAGGAAGGAAGGGAAGGAAGGAAGGAAGGGAGGAAAGGAAGGGGGGAAGGGAGGAAGGAAGGAGGAAGGAAGGAAGGAAGGAAGGAAGGAAGGAAGGAAAGGAAAGGAAGGGAAGGAAGGAAGGAAGGAAAGGAAGGAAGGAAGGAACGAACAAAGAAAGAAAAGCAAAAAAGGGAAAACCCATAGTCCTGCTTAAAGGAACAGATATTTATCTCACACTGCACTGTTTCTGTGGGTCAGGAATCAGGGAGAGATTCAGCTGGATGGTTGTGGCACAGGGTCTCCCATGAGGTTGCAGTCAAGGTGTCAGCTGGGGCTGGAGGACCCGCTTTAATGGGGGCTCACTCACACAGCTGTAGGCAGGAGGCCTCAGTTCCTCACTGCAAAGGCCTCGCTGTGGGGCTGCTTGAGTGCCCTCACAACATGGAAGCTGGCTTCCCCCAGAGCAAGTGAGCCAAGAGGGGGTAACATAGAAGCCACATGCATTTTATGACCTGGCTTTGGGAGTCACATTATTATCATCATTGTCATCAACCCAGATCTATTGCTTCCTAGCCAAGTGACCCAGGGAAGGTTCCTTAACCACTTTGAGCCTCAGTTTCCCCATCTGTGAAATGGGGAGATACTCTCCACCAGAAGGATAAGAACAGAGCTGAGATGAAATAAAAATAATACCCCTTGAAGGACCCTGCATGCAGCTGTTGGGTCTGAGGAATCTTATTTTGTCTCCATCTCCCACTCTTCTATCCAAGTCCAAATAATCCCTGGGATCTTAGGCCCAAGCAAGAGGGGCTGAGACCCAGGGCTCAGGGAAGGTTTGGGGCCTGAATTGATCACGGAACAGTCCCCACTCTGAGCCCTGAGCTGTGAGGGACACTGTCCTCTCTAGAGCTGGTCCAGCCCCTTGGGGCTCCCTCCTGTCATCTGCTTGCTGCTCAGAAATGTCTTTGTCCACTTGGGTGGCCCCTGGTGACTCCTGATTCTGCTCCAAGCCTCCATGGCTCTGCCTGTCACATGCCACCATTAGAGGACACACAAGATTTTGCACAGGTGCCAACAGGAACGGCACTGTTGGAGTCCCGCCCTGTATCAGGCTCCATCTGACAGATTCAAGAGCAGAGACAGGAGTGAGGATGAGAGTGACCGGAGATAGGTACTGGGAGTGAATCCGGTCCTGAAGTTCAAGGCCTGGGTTCTGCCAGCTCCAAGTTAGAGCCCTGCCACGGCTCCTTCTGTTGTATGACCAGAGCACGTTTTCTTCCCTGAGCTCACGTATCGCAGCTAGAAAATCAGAGTAACACTGGCATTTACCTCTTAGGGCATGCATTTGTTCATTCACTCAACAAATATGTATTGAGCACCTACTATGTGCCAGGCATTCTCCCTGGCTCTGGGTTCTCAGCAGTGACAAAAACAGACCAAGTTCCCTGCCCTCCAGGACTTTACAGTCTAGCAGGTGGAGAGACAGACCATAACCATGAAGCACACTAAGGAGTATGTGAGAGGGAGATAAGTGCCCTGGAGTAAAATAAAGCAGGTGGGGGCTAGGAGATGCCAGGGATGGGTTGCTAGTCTATTTGGATGGTCAGGGAAGCCTCTCTGAGAAGCAGAAAACTAAAAGAGGTAAGTCAGCTACCCATTTGGATGTGGAAAGAGCATTCTAGGCAGAAGCAAGAGCAGATGCAAAGGCCCTGAGGCAGCATGCTCAAGGAAAGGGGTAAGTGTAGCTGGTACAGCGTGAGTGAGGGGGTGAAGAGTAGATGAGGTCAGAGAGGTGGGGGGTGGTATCTGATCAGGTAGGGACTTGTGGATTCTTGAAAGGGTTTTGGTTTTTACTCAGAGTGAGATGGGAGCATAGAAGGGTTCTGAGCCTAGGAGCCGCTAGGAGGATTCAATGAGACATGTATGTAAAGCACTCAGTAGTGTGCCTGGCACATAGTAGGCGCTCCATAATTGCTGGTTGTTATTATTACTGTTGTTATTATTGTTTAGGTACTAGGAAGCAAATTGGAAACTATAAAAAGCTATAGGGATGCAAATCTTCATTGCCCGACAGAACTTCTAAGATGTTTTCAAATGCTATCATTAAGCATTAACCATGCAAAAGGTAGGTTTCATTTCACTTTCTGGAAGAGCAACCTAAGGCTCAGAGAGGTTAGGAGACTTGCCTGACTGCACAGTGAAAAATGGCAGAGCCCAACTCACCAGAACCCAGGTCTTCTGAATCCAGCTGATGCCCACTGGTTCGGCCGTTGCGGCTGAGGGTCCTTGGTGCAGTGGGCAGGTGGTGGTCCCTGTGCAAAACACAAGGCAGAAGCTTGGGGGCTGCATTTGGGACTGTCCAGCATCATCAAAGGGAAAAGCCTAGAGCCTCCAGCTCTGACCTGGCCCATCAGGCAGAGCAAGTTCCCAGAGACCAAAAGAGTCCCCAGGGCATCCTTGAGGATGCCTTTGGTCCAAGTAACAGGAAGCCTGATGTAAAGTGGCTTAAAGAAGCTGGAAATGTAATATGTTGTTCAGCAGGAAGTCCAGAGGTAGGGTAGGTTTCTGGACTGGTGGATTCAGAAGTCCCACCAGGCCTCCGCAGAGCCAGGTTCCTTCATTTCTCTGCTCTGGCATCTCGGCCTTGGTTTCACCTGAGGCTGGTCCTTGGATGGCAGATGCAAATACAGGCGTCCCATCCAGAAGGAAAATAGAAGCCATCTCTCTCCAGGGCTCCCCCTTAGGAGCAAGGAAACCTTTCCCAGAAAACCCCAGCAGGCTTTCCTCCTGTCTCATTGCCCAGAATTGGGTTACCTGCCCGTTGTTGAAGCGATCACTGACCAGGGACTAGAACTTCCTTAACTGATATGGAATGAGTGTTGGAGAGTGGGTCAAACTGAGCTTTTAAAATAAAGCCCCAGTCTTCCCTCCCTCCCTGTATCCATGCCCTTGACAATATGACTTTGCTGCTCCTCTCATTAAGAAATCTATGTCGGGACTTCCCTGGTGGCGCAGTGGTTGAGAATCCGCCTGCCAATGCAGGGGACACGGTTCGAGCCCTGGTCCAGGAGGATCCCACATGCCGCGGAGCAACTAAGCCCGTGCGCCACAACTACTGAGCCTGTGCTCTAGAGCCTGCGTGCTGCAACTACTGAGCCCACATGCCACAACTACTGAAGCCCACGCGCCTAGAGCCTGTTCTCCACAACAAGAGAAGCCACCGCAATGAGAAGCCCGCACACCACAACGAAGAGTAGCCCCCGCTCACCGCAACCAGAGAAAGCCTGCACGCAGCAACGAAGACCCAACACAGCCAAAAATAAATTAATTAATTAAAAAAAAAAAAAAAAGAAAGAAATCTATGTCTCTATCCTAGAACCTGGGCTGCTTTAGCCAACAGACAGTGATGAAGGTGATGAAAGTATGTCCTGCTTCCTAGCCTGGGCCTCAAGATGCCTTCTGGCTTCTACTTGTTCTCTTGGGATTCTGCATCCACCATGAGAACAAGCCCAAGCTGGCCTGCTGGCTGATGAGAGGCCACACAGAGCAGAGAAGAACCATCCTAGCTGAGACCACTCAAGACCAGCTAGCCCCAGCTGATCCACCAGCTGACTATGGATGCAAGAGTGTACCAGCCAAGATCAGCCGAGCCCTACCCAGACCAGAAGAACCACCCAGCCAACCCACGGACTATGAGCAATAGTAAATGCTGATCATTTTAAACCACTCATTCTGGGGGGTGGTGGTTATGCAGCAATAGATAACTGATACAGGGAACTGACCACCTTATGCAGTTAACTACTCACTGGAGGCTAGTCCTTTTAGAGGCGCAGGAAATGTCATTCATTGATTGACTACATCTTCCTGCCCACTCTGAGGCAGGCAACTCAAAGACTGATAAGGCCTGGCCCCTGCCTCAGGAAGTCCCCAGTCTGGATGGGAAATGAATTTGTCAGCTGAAGCATATAGACCTCCCATGGTTCCCCACTGCCTGGGGAGCAGGATCTGACAGGCTGTGTGACCTGTTCCTGCAGGCCAGCCTCATTCCTTCCCCCCTACCCGCCCCCCCACCTCGCCTGTCCCCAAGCCCCACACCCTCTGCCCCTGGACCTTTGCACACACTGATTTCTCCCTCTGGACTGCTCTGGCCCACCTTCTATGATCTATGAACACTACTCTCCTTTGTGACTCAGCTCAGGTGTCCCATCTCCCAGGAGCCTTCCCAGAACCACTTCCCACCCAAGTCAAGAGTCCCCTTGGGGCTCCCACAGTCCCCTGGGCTCCCTCTAGCTCTGCCTTCATCACTCTGCGTTGTGACTCTTTGTCCTTCAGTCCAGCTGCCTCACTTCACAGATATGGAAACTGAGGTCCAGAAAGGAGAAGTGGCTCGCCCAAGGCAGAGGCAAGCGAAGCCCCACCCAGGGCTGTCTCGGCTGCCCCACCTGCAGTTTTGCTGCTTTCCTTTCCTCAAGTCCCGTGGGGGGCGGGACATGGCAGTCAGGGGGCTGGGGGGACTACCTGCGCTCCTGCCATGCGCCAGGCCCTGTGCTAGGGTGGGATTCCTGGGAAGGTCTCCTGGCAGCCTCCATCCTCCCAACGGCCCTGTGAGGTAGGCATGGCATAAGCAGCGTCCCCCTCTCCAGGTGGGGACAGGGGGCTCAGAGGGAAGAGGCTTGCCAAGGCCACACGGCCGGGAGGGGACAGGGCAGGGACTCGACCCAGACCTCACCACACTCCGCATCTGGCCTCCTCTCGGGCTTTCAGGCTGAGCTGAGGCCACTCACGGTGGGAGGGGGGTATGGAGAGAAGGCTGGGGCGGGCAGGGGGGAGCACGGGATGTCGGGGAACCACCGAGGCAGGAAGAGGCAGAGCAGAAAGTGAAAGGGGCTAGAGGCCGAGAATAGTTGCGGGTGACAGAAGCAGGGGACTACAGATGCCGCCAGAAAGAGAAACCAGGCTGCGCCCCAGGGAGAGGGTGGCGCCCACTCCCCAGCCCCCACCTGGCTGGCGGGCCTGGGTGGATGCCCCAAAAGGTGGGAGAGGAATTGGGGGTGAAGGGGCTGTCTGGGGGAGGAGAGGATTTCATAGCTGGCTTTACGCAGACCTCCACCTATTTCAATGAGCTTGGAGGTTGTGGGGACCAGTAAAACCCATCAAGACAAAACAGCCTGTGAACCGCCAGCCTTTGCTGCAAAGAGAAACCAGTTTATCAGTGTCTCCACCATCGACTACCACTGTCTCCAGTGGCAGTTCAGTGCAGTGGTTAAGCACCTGGGTTCAATCCTAGCTCTGCCACTGGCTGGCTATGTGACCTTGGGCAAGTCACTTCACCTCTCTGGGCCTCTGCTGACATCGCCTACTTGGTGGGGGTGTCCTGAGGATTAATTGACTGCGTATGTGTAAAGCACACGGAACAGGTCAGAGAAAGTGCTCAACAAACATCTCAGCTTGTATTCTCCACCATCTACATCTATAGTTAACAACACACACACACACACACACACACACACACACACAGAGTCCCTCCAGAATGTAAATGGTGCAATAGCAGGGATTTGGTTTTGTTCACCACTGTGTCTCCAGTGCCTGGAGCAGTGCCTGGCATACAGCAGGTGCTCAAAAAATGTGTGTGGAAAGAAGGAAGGAGGGAGGTATTTCCAGGGGTGGGGCTTCCATTCTGTTTCTCTGTATTTTATCTTTTATCATGTCGCCATGCACCACTTGGATTGAAAAAAAATATTTTCAGGGAGATCCAAGAGGGGAGGTGGCTTGCAAGCTGTGATGGCTTTCAGCTCAAGACGGCTCCCTCCCTGCTGGGAGCCCCAGAGACTAGCCTCTCCAGGGCCCGGCAGGGGTGGCAGCCGTGGGGCCAGCAGGCAGTGAGAGAGGCAACAGGAAACTCATCAGGACAGGCTGTTCCCAGCCTACCGAGAACCGCAGGCGAGAGGACCCGCTGTTCAGGGCTGAGATCTGCACGTCCCCGCTGCCACCCCCCACTCCCCCCTGCCCCAGGGGAAGTGTCACCAGTGTCCAGGGTGGGGACCTCTGCCCTGGCCTGGGGTTCTTGTGGCTCCTCTGATCTCTACGAGGAACTCGGGGCAGCTTGCTTTCCAGGAACCCTTCCTGCAACAATGGGTGGTGGCTCACAGCCAAGGTCTGGGAGGCTGTGTGACCCCGGACGAATTGCTCACCTCTCTGGGCCTTTGCTTCCTCACCTGCCAAATGGAGAAAGTAGGGCACCACATTCAGGAGCATGGTGAGGATCAAGAGTGAAGTTCAATTGTTTTGCTTTACCATCAGTTAAATTACTTTATCAAAAATTGTAATAAATACACATAACATAAAAGTCATCATTTTAAAGTGTGCAGTTTAGTGGTGTTTAGTACATTCCCAAAGCTATACACCCATCACCTCCATTTAGTTCCAGAACATTTTCATCAGCCCCAAATAAAACCCCGTACCCATTAGCATTCATTCAACACACCCCCCTGCTTCCAGCCCCTGGCAACCACTAACCTACTTTCCTCCTCTGTGGATTTGCCTATTCTGGACGTTTCATACGAAAAGAATCATACAGTATGTGGCCTTTTGTGTCTGGCTTCTTTCACTTAGCATGATGATTCCCAGGTTCATCCATGTTGTAGCAGGTGTCCGTACTTCTTTCCTATAATTCCTAGAATCCATCGATTATTTTTTAAAAATGATTTTCCAAAGTGTTTACTGGGGTAAAACACACAATCATAGTGTGTGCTCATACAAAGTGTCCAACTTGATATATTTTGACATAGGTGGATGCCTGTGGAACTACCACCTGACTTAAGATACAGGACATTTCTGGTCCCCAAGAAGGTTCCCTCAGACCACCCTGACCCTCCTCCCCGCAGAGGTAGTCACTGGTTCTGGTTTCTGTCACCGTTGATGAATTTTGCCTTCAGATAAGTGGAATTATACGGTGTGTGAGGTTTTACTTCGGTCTTCTTTCACTCAACACTGTGTCCGTGACCTCCATCCACGCTGTTACGTTAGGTGGGAGTTTGTTCTTTTTCTTCACCAAGCAGTATTCCGTCCGATGGCTGCATCACACTGTTTATCCATTGTCCTGCTGGGGGATACGTGGGTTGTCTCCAGGGACGTTCCCTGAGCGACGCTGCTGCTGTGAACATCTGTGCATCTGCCTGTGGGGGAGGGCCCCTGGGGTCTCGGGGTTAACCCCCAGGAGTGGGATTGCTAGGGCCCGGGGGCTGTGCAGGTTGCCAGTTTTCTGGGGGGGTGGTTAGTGACTTCCATTCCCCCCCCGACAGTGGGCCTGAGAGTGCCTGGGGGTCTGCATCCCCTGCTGCACTCGGTGTGGTCAGCCTTGCTGATTTTAGTCCTTCGGTTAGGGGCTGTCATCACTCCTTTAGATTCAATACATACAAGGATGAGAGAAAATGACAGGATAAAATTCTGCACGTACACTGAAGCAAACAGACAACTGTTTCCAGAGTGAGATTTGAAACCGAGGCGTTGGCAATAACAGCAGTTATCGCCTTCCATGGTTCCCCCACCCGGGCCCCGGGCCCAGCACTTTCTAAGCAGCAACCCCTGGAATCCTCGCAACCAACCTATGAGGCCCGGGTATTATCCGCATCTCACTGATGTGCAAACCGAAGCACAGGAGGGGTTATGTGGGCCACCGAGGTTACACAGTCAGCAAGAGGCAGCTTAGTCTCAAGTCGAAGAACCCCAGTCCCCAGGCCCCCCGACTCTGCCCTGAGACTAGGGCGTGGCACGTGTGGTTTGGGGGTGTCTCAAAGAGCTCCCCTGGAGCTTGATTTCAGAAGGATGGCGTGCCCGACCCTCACCTCACAGCCCCACTCACACCCTCCACACGGCCCCACACGCCACACACACTCACACACACACACCCTGGCACAAGTACATTCACACCCACCCACACACCACACACATACACATCTGACACCGCACACTCCACACGCTCACAAAAGACACACATACTATGCACTCTTACACAAATACCACACCACACACGATCACACACTCTTACACACACACACGAATACCCTCACACACACCACACACCCTGACACACATACTCACGTACCATCACACATGTCACATACCCATACACACCACATATACCCTCACGTGCACACACACACACACACACACACACACACACACACAGGCTTTAGAGAGCCGAGCCTTGTCTGGGACATCTGCATACAAAAGGCGGGTGGCAGGTGACAGGACATTGCTGCAAAGCAAAGCCGACCCCCCTTCCCAGACCCTCCTGTCCTCAAATCTGACCTGGATCCTCTGGGAACAATCCACTGGGGCAGCACAGGCAACTTCCTGACAGCCCCCCAGGCCTGCAGGGCTCGCTGACCCCAGGCCAGGCTCTGGGCCAGGAGATTTCCCTGGGTTGTTTCTCTTGACCCTCACGTGAGTCTGTGAGGTGGGATGTTATCCCCCTTTTCAGAGGAGGAAGCCAAGGCCCAGAGCAGGAAGTCACCTGGGCGGCTGTCTCCTGCCCGGGGTGGCATTTAGAGACAGGTGTCAGGCATTGGCCTGCTTGCTCTCGGAGCCTTTCCTGCTCACCTCTGTGTGGCGAGAACTGACACTCCCAGGCTGCCTTGGCCCTGGTTTCAGCTGGGTTCCGCCAGCAGGAGACTGGAGGGTGGAGGAGGGGAGAAGCGGGGGGGGGGGTCTCCCTCTGCATCAGGTGGCATCTTTGGCAGCAGCGGGGACTTCTCTGTGGCACCAGCTCCTGTGGGAAAGTCCTTCCCCTGAGCAGTTCCACAGCCATTCCTCCGCCCACGGGGGGCCCGGCTCCTGGGCTCTGGAAAACCGTCTCCCCGTCTCCCTCCCCATCTTGCGAGTGCTCAGGGCGCCGTCCTGTTGGTGCTCATCATACCCTGATCTGCCCCATCATTCAGGTCACCATTTTCCTTTACTAGAAACACCCGGTGTGGTTTCTGTTTTCCTGACATATGTCAGGGCGGGGATTTAAACCCAGAACACCTGACTCCTGAGGCGGCCGGTTTCACCATCAGGCAGCACTGCTTCTTAGTGGAGCCTTCCTTGGAAGTGGGCCTCCTGTGTAAGCTGCTCTCACCTCCCTGTGGTCTGAGCTGAGCTGCAATACCACCCACCACCAGTAGGGGAGAAATCACCCAGGGATGGGGACTCCCACCTACTCCCCAGCAGAGTGCTTAGATAGAATCCCCCGTTTAGAGAGCTTTCCTCCCACTAAAGGAAGTAATATCTTCATTTGTTTGTTAATCAAAGGGGTTACTAACTGCTAGAAAGAACCTCTGACCCGTCAAGATTCTCAATGAACAGACTTCCTGGCAATAATAGAGAGCTTACACAGTCTTCCCTGACTAAACCACATTGGCAGAGAGAGTAAACACACAATTTCCATGGGGTTATTGCCAAAAATAGCTCCCAGAGGTCCCAGGCCTGGAACTTCTAATCTAACCCAGTGTGTTCTTCAGGTCTAGAAATTCCATATGGTTAAGACGGCAAGTTTGGCACAGTGACTTGCTTCTCTCCTTCAGCAGACAGCCCTGTGACCACATAAGAGGGTGGGTCTGGAGTCAGAAAGACCCAGGTTAGCATCTCAGCTCTTTGAGTCATCTGCTGTGAGGTTTTAGGCAAGTTGCCAAACCTCTCTGAGCTTCAGTCTCCCAATTTGTAAAATGAGGATGATAATACCTGCCCTGAAGGATTGTTAGGAAGATGAAATGAGCTAAGGTGTGTGTTAAGTGCTTGGCACAAATAAAAAATGCCCATACAGCTTCCCTGATGGCACAGTGGTTGAGAGTCTGCCTGCCAGTGCAGGGGACACGGGTTCGAGCCCTGGTCTGGGAAGATCCCACATGCCGCGGAGCAACTAGGCCCGTTAGCCACAACTACCAAGCCTGCGCGTCTGGAGCCTGTGCTCCGCAACAAGAGAGGCCGCCACAGTGAGGCCCGCGCACTGCGATGAAGAGCGGCCCCCGCTCACCGCAACTGGAGAAAGCCCACGCACAGAAACAAAGACCCAACACAGCCAAAAATAAATAAATAAATAAAATTTAAAAAAAAAAGATTCATTTCAATAACACTTAAAAAAAAAAAAATGCCCATACCCTTTATTCCAATTTTCCATGGTTTATTTCTGCTCCATGAAGTCTAAGGCTTCAGCTGGGGGTGACTCAATGTCTGGAGGCTTCTTCTTCACTCTCATGAGTGGTATCTTTGCTGGTATGACTCAAGGGCCGGGTATCACTGGGACTGTTGATTCATGTGCCAATATGTGGCCTCTTCATGTATCTTGGGCCTCCTTACAGCTTGGCAGCCTCACACGGTGGTTCAGGGCTCCAAGAGCAAGTGTTCCAGCAAACAAGGTGGGAACTGCATGGCGTTTTATGACCCAGCCTTGGATGTCCCATAGCATCGCTTCTGCAGTGCTCTCTTGGTTCAATTCATCACAGCCCACTCTGATTTAGGGGAGGAGCTATGGACCCCATCTCTCGATCCAAGAAATATCAAAAATTTTATGACTACATTTTCAAAGCACCACACCCTTTGACTTAGCCATTCCATCCCTGAGTATTAATCCTCCAGATATACTGGAAAGAATTCCTGTACAGAGACAGTCACTGCAGCCCTGACTGTAACAGCAAAAAGTCAGGAACAACCGCAACAGAGACCTCAATACAGGACTGGGTAAATATTGGGTTGGCCAAAAAGCTCGTTCGGGAAAACCCGAATCAATCAATCAATCAATCACGGGGCAATAAACCATGGGGCGCCCACGTGCAATACCGTGCATTTAAAAAGATGAAGTCACTCTATGTGTATCGATATGGAACTATTCTGAAGACCACTGTTCGGTGAAAAAAAGGAAGGTGCACGACAATATGTGTGGTAGGCAGCCTCCAGGTGAACCACAATAATTCTTGCCTCCTATTATTCATGCCCTTGTGTGGTCCTCTCCCACATTAACCAGGGCTGACCTGTGTAATTAATAGGATATGGCAGAAATGTGTGTCTTTCGAGCCTAGGTCATAAAAGAGAATGCAGCTTCCACCTTGTCCCCTTTGGACCACTCGCCCTGGGGGAAGCCAGCTGCCATGTTGTGAGGACACTCAAGTATCCATATGGTGGGAACTGAGGCCTCCTGCCAACAGCCACATGACTGATCCATCTTGGAAGTAGGTCCTTCAGTCCTCGTCGAGCCCTCATATAATTGTAGCTGCAGCCGACAACTTGACTGCAACCTCATGTGAGACTCTGAGCCAGAACTTCCCAGCTGAGTTGCTCCCAAATTCCTAACCCTCAGAAACTGTGAGGTAATAAAGATTTATTGATATTTTAAGCTGCTAAATACGGGAGTAACTTGTTATGCAGCAATAGATAACTAATAGAGTATGTACAGTATACAAGGATTGGGGTGAATGCATTAACTATCTCACCAATGAAACTTAAGGAACTTGCATCAGAGAGGGTGGCTGAGGGACAGAGGGGTGGCGATGGGAACCTTTTGGTCCCTTTGGCATTTTGAACCATCTTTTCAAAAAGATCACCTGAATGGCAAATAAGTAAATAAAAACGTAGGCAGACCTCAGAGAGTAGCAGCTATGATTATTCATTCCATGGATATTTCTCAAGCTGCCAGAAGCCCCCCTTGAGCATGCGTGGCTGAATCTACAACATGGGTTTATGAAGAATACAAAGGCCGGGGATTGAGAGTCACACAGGAGTCCCACCATGTACTAGCTGTGTGCCTTGGGGTAGGTTGCTTAACCTCTCTGAGCTTCAGTTTCCTTATCTTAAAAATGGGGATCATCAGTACAATGACAGGGGCCTAATGTTCAGCCAAAGACCAGGCATGGGGCAAACACTTAATAGATTTGGTTGTTATTGATAATAAGCTTCCAGGATCCTGACCTGGGCCAGGAGACTGGAGAACCCACTGAGTCCCTTGCCCCCAGCTCTGGAGGCAGGCTAGGGTAGGTGGCCTACAGGGGACAGCCAAGCCAGCCTTCCAGGGTAGACCAGAGGGAGAGAGAGACCCCACTCCAGGATCACCTGCCCACCCAGCCCCCCATCCTCCCTGTGCATGTTCTGGCCTTCCCCCAGGACTCACAGCTGGGAGGGGCAGGGCAGAGGCCCACCAATCACAAGGCATCACTTGGAGGAGTGGGAGGGTCTAGGGGTGCAGGGAGGGGCTGAGGGGTCCTGAGGTCAGGGTGCCCTGGGCTTCAGTCCACCCAGAGCTGGGCTCTCTCCCTGTCCTGTGCTGGGAAGGGCATTTGGATGTCTGGTACCCACATGCCACATGACTCTACAGGGTGCCGGCGCAGGGGGCGGGGAAGGGCCCTGGGGAATTCCTACGTGGGAAACCGGAGCATCAGCTTGGTCGAGCAGAAAGGTGTCAGGAAGCTGGCTGAGGCTCTGTGTCACTGTGTGAGCCCGGTGAGTCCCGAGGTACAGCCACCCCACCTGCTGATGGGTACGTCCTCTGGGCCCAGTGGCGTCTGTGGGCTGCCTGGGATCAAGGCAGAGATGGGAGGAGGGGTCCGCATATCCGTCCTGATCTGAGGATGACAGGGAGGCTGAGTCCCTTTGGGGCAGGAGCCTGGGAGGCACTGCCTGCCCTGGCCCCGGGGAGGGGGAGGGCGGGGGCCCGACTGGGTTGCTTTGTTCATGACTCACGCTTTCTGGGACCAGCCCTGTCCCCTGGGAGGCACTTTCCAGGAAGGCTCCCTTTGGCCCCCTCTGCCCTGTGCAGATGTCCGGGGCTCATCTGTGCCCACCCATCCAGGCCAGGAAAAGGCTCGTCAGCCCTCCGCTGGGAGGGGAGCCTCACTGGGTTGGGGCACCTTTTTTCTGGATGGTGAACTGCCCAGTGCACTTCTGGCAACGTGACCAATACAGCAACTTGTCCACAAGGAAACCTGCACCCCTGCCCTGCCTCCAGACCAGTGTGCCCTGTCTCGGGACGGCCGCCCTCGTAGCCTGGACTCGACGTCTCCCCTCCTCTCAGCCCCCATATCTGATCAGCGACTGTCCTCAGTGTGGGTTCCCTGGAAGCAGACCCGAGGTGAGGGTCCAGCTGTGTTCCCAGGAAAGACATGGGTGGGGGGAAGCTCGGCAAGGGGGCGGACCCCACGGGGGCCTCACGTTGGAGCAGTGAGGGTCACCCCACGGGGGACCTGATCAGGCCAGCGAGGTGGAGATTTTTTACCTCCATGTCCCGTGACTGTTCGGGGCAAACCCCTTGTGGGAGTGGATGCCCAGGCTGTTCGGCTCTCTTGGGTGCAGGCAAAGCTGGTGCTGGCAGTGAATGGTGGTCTGACAGAAGGGCAGTGCTGACTGCTGCAGAGCAAGTTCCTTGAGAGGAGGCAGGAGGCAGTGAAGGGCTGGGGGATGTGGACGGGGCACCCACAGCGTCTGCGGCTGCTGCTGAATGCTCCTGATTTGACTCCTGTTTCTGGAAAATGTTTGCTTCTCTTCATCCCCACAGCTACCTTCATGTCTCGTGGGGATGCCCAGGGGCCTCCTGATGGGAGTCCCGGCCTCCCTCTGGCCCTGCTGTCCACACAGAGCTGGTGGATAACCCCCTCCTCTCAGGTGGTCCCCAGCCCTCGGAGGTTGCAAACTCAGCTGCCTCTAGGTGCAGGGAAGTGACATAAATGAATGAACCAAGAGTGGCCTGTACCAGCTCACCGCCCTCCCCAGATACCCCGTTTGATGGAGACCAAGGATGAGAAATGCACCTCATGTCTAAGAAGACGATAAAACAAGTGCCATGATAGATCGGGGGGTGGAGACATGGGGAGCAGAGGGCCCAGGCTGCCCAACGGGGGAGCCCCTGCTTGACTTCAACTAACCGGTCCCACAGGGCCGAGGGACCAGCATGTGTGAAGGAGGCAGGGGGGTCACAAGGATTGAGAGATGCAGACAGGGAAGGCAGGTGGGGTAGGAGCATGGAGAGGGGTGGGCGGGGAGCCCCACGCAGGGGTCCTCCACCTGGCCTTGCAGGCCCAGGCCTGGACCTCGTCCTGACAGCAGGCAAAGCAGGATGGCAAGTGGAACAGTGGAAGAGTGGGGTCCAGGAGACCAGGCTGTTGCCACGAGCAGTCCAGGTGAGAGAGGGGGTGCCTGGACCAGAGTGGTGGCCACAGGGATGGAGAGGGGTGGACACACATGGCCAGGAGGCCTTGCTGAAGGGCTGGGTGTGGGATGGGGAATAGCCACCGCTAAATCTCGGGTAGGAGGCTTAGAGCCAAGACCGCCCATCCCAGAATGCCCTTCCCATCGCTTCCAGGAACCCCCAGGGTGCTCAGGCAAGGAGGACTCCTGGTGGATCTGAGAGGCGTTCCAGAGTCCCAGAGCTCCCTGTGGTGGGTGGGAGGGAGTCAGGCTTGGTCCAGTCTGAGGTCAGGCATGTCCCACACAGGTTCTGCGGTGCAGCAGGCGGGGAAGAGGAAGAGGTAAAAGGTCCAGAAAGCCCTTCAATATCCAAGAAGGAATGGAGTCCGTAACAGCTCCCAGTGTCCACATCCAGGCCCTACCCTGGGTTTGCTCATTCCCCTGCAAGGTGGTGCAAGGTGGGGAGGGGGTCCCCCATTGTTCAGGTAAGGCTCAGAGAAAGGGGGGGCATGCCCAAGACCACCCCTGGTCTAGCTTCCCCCGAGCAGCAGAGTGAGTTTTCTAAAACACAGATCTGATCAGCACACCTCCAGTTAAAGCAGTCATTTGGTCCCCACTGCCTGCAAGCTAGCGTCCACGCTTCCTCTTGTCCTGGCATTCGGGGCTGTCTTGGATCTGATCCCTGACATCTCCTACCTCATCCTCCACCTTGAACCCCACATTCCAAACCCAGATGAGCCGTCAGCCCTAACACTCCCTATATGTCCCTGAAGCCTGACCTTGACGCTGGTCAGCTGTTCCTGCACGCGAATGCACTTCCTGTCCTTTCAGAAACACTGACTCCTCCTTCAAGTTGACTCCAGTGGTGCCCTGTCCCCCCAGGGGCCTCCACGGTTCTTAGTGACAAACAACAGAATCCCACGGTGGCTCATTTAAACAGAAGAAGAACATACTGAACAGATATTGGGGTGCTCACCGAATGCCTAGGAGGGCAGGCAGCCCACATGAAGAAGGCAGCAGAAGGTAAGAGACAAGACCCCAACTCCAATGCTGCCACAGAGCCAGCCTGGCGATGCCCACATTCCTTCACAGCTGCCCCAGGAACTCCATGTTGCCCAGGCTCCCTCCAGAAAGACTTTCCAGATCCTTCCTTCGCATGGCCAGCTCCTAGTGCTAACTCCAGAGCAGGTGCCTCTGATTGGCTGAGCCCAGGTCACATGGTTGCAGCAAGGGACGATGGGAAAGTGGGTGTGGCTTATTTGTGCTCCTCCAATGGGAGGCGGCTCTGTCCTGCCCCAAGGCCCATGGTACGCAGGACAGCGAGATTCCTAACGTGGGAAGGGGGATCAGAGGGTGGAGGGCTCTAAGGTGACCAAAGTTTCAGTGTCTTCCCGACCCCCAGCATTCTGGCAAAGGCACAGTGCAATATCCTGTCACTCCTTCCTTGACACCTCCCTCCACCTCCCCCCACGTCCAATCCTTCATCAAACCTGTAGGCTGTCTCCCTGCCTTCTCTATGCCAGCTCCTCAAGGAGCCCCCAGGTCAGGGGAGGAGACGGGAGCTAAAGGGGCCATGATAGCCCAGCGTGACACATGCAGTGATGGAGGGACGTGCAGTGTCGGGGGAGCCCAGAGGAGGCAACTGTTCCTGCTGGGGGTATCTGGGAAGGCTACCTGGAGGTGGCAATGCTGTCTTAAAGGATGTATAGGAGTTAGAGAAGCAATGGTGGAGGAAATGCCATCCCAGGAAGAGACGACAGATTGAGCAAAGCTACGGAGGCTCAAGAGGGACCTCGGAGGAGTTCTGGCAGCCCCCGGGGTATGCATGAGGCAGGGGTGCTGAGAGATGAGGCCACACAGAGTGGAGGGGCCTGATGATGGGCCATCTGTGGGGCCCGGCTTTGAACGAGGACTTGATGCCAGGGTGGAGGAGTGAAATGGTCAGATGTGAGCTTGAGAAGGACCCCTTAGACAGCCTGACTGGTGCGGGGTCGGGGGGCAGCCAGGGGTATGGCGAGAATCCTGGCTAGCCAGGTTTGGGCTGGCCCGCTAGGCTGGTGAGGCAGCAGAAACCAGAAGACAGATTCAGAGGCCCAGTAGGCTTCTGGTGGCAACCAGAGGTTTGCCACGGTGCTGGGATGTGTCCAGGTGAGTGGGAGGGGAAGAGACCTGGGCAAGTTCCTGGACCACCCTGGGGTCCTCAGTTTCCTCATTTGTAAATAGAGGGGATTGGCTGTGGCCGTCTCTGGGACAGGGACCAACAGCCAATGAGGCCACCTCTGCTTCCTGCTCTCCTCCTTCCCACGAGCGGAGGACGCAGTGATGAGATGTGGAAGCTGCCACCCGGCTCTCCAGGAAGGCTGGGCCAGGTGGGCTGGCCACGTGATTAATCCGCCCAGGTCTGAGCTGAAGACGCTTTCCCAGCAGGGCAGCAGCCCAGCACACAGCTCCGGCTCCTGCATCAAGAGCTGCACCAGGAGAGAAAGGGATCTTAGCCATTTACACCCTCCCCCTCCCGGGGGGTGCCCCACTGGGGCCAGGTTTCTCGGGACAATCGATGCCATCATTCCGGGAAGCCTGCTCCAGGAGAGGCCCTGATTACCCCCCATTTGCATAGCCACAGTAACAGGAAACAGGACTCACATTGCCTCATCAGCAGGGGCTGGGCCCCGGCAAAGCCAGCTCAGGGCTCAGCTGGGATGACCTGGCCTGGGCTGCCCACCCCAGCTCCCCGCTCCCCAGACAGCTGGCAGAAGCCCCAGCTGAGTGCCCTGTCCAGCAGTCAGACAAGCGGCCAGACACGTGGCCAGATAGGCACACCTGGATGTCAGACATACAGACTCCAAGCAGGCCAGCTGTGCCATCAGCAGTGACAGCTGGGTGCTCCTCTGGGGTCAAAGTGCACCATGCTATTGCTGAGCCACTCTGTTTCCCAGAAGTGACGGGTAGACTTTCTTCCAGCAGGAAGTATGCCTGCCTGCGACCTGACCCCCTCCGCATCCCTTCCCAATTCCCCCAGCTCCTTTCCCGAAAGCAAACTGGGCTTTGAGCTGGAAGCCGATTTCTCAGATGCCCCTCAGCAGGCGCTGGGCGGGGCTCAGTGACTCCACGTGCTGAGCCAGACTCAGAAGCCAGGAGTTCAGGGACCATGCCGGGGCTTATCCTCATCGGAGCCAGGTAGCCTTGGAGCCCTGGATGGCCCCCACCCCGGGGCCTTAATCTCCCCATCTGTACAACGGGGATATACATGCCTACCTCTCATGGTTGGCAAAGAGGAGAACTGAGGGAGGGCACCACAGACACGTGAGTTACTGCAAGTCTAGAGCTCACATCTGCCCTAGGCTGCTATGCTTTGGGCCTCTTTACGGCAGCTATTGAACAAGAAACCAGATTCTAACATTTTCTGAAGATGTAGCATGGCGAAGGAAGGTTAACCCCCTCTGAGACACCCTGCAGACACAGCCCGACCCAGGTTTGGATCCTGGCTCTGCCACTTGCTGGCTGTGTGACCCAGGGAGAGTTACTTAGTTTCCTTGAGGCTCAGCTTCTGCATCTATAAAATGGGAATAAACAGTGGTACCCGCCCCTTAGGATGGTGGTGAGAACTGCATGAGATGAGGCATGAAAAGGGCCTGGTGGGAGGAGAAGTGCAATTCCAGGTGGCCATGAGCCCACCAAGCTCCACTCTGTAGAAGCCCCCATGGGAGGGGCTGAGATTACAAAAATGAACCCTACATGGCTGCGTCCATGGCTCTCAGAGAGGTCAGGGTTGAGGGGAGGGGGCTGGAAGCATCAAGTCTCATGAGGAATCCAGAGAAGGGCTAAGTGGGGATATCCAGGGAGGCTTCCTGGAGGAGGGGATAGCTGAGCTGGCCTCAAAGACTGACGGGTTTGACAATGAGGATGGAAGAGGAGATAGCCCAGGCAGAGGAGTCAGCCCGGGCACCAATGTGCCTCCCCCAAGCCCCTCCCACCCCACCCACAGGGCCCCTGAGCCTCCCCACCTGGACACTGCCACTCTCTCCCTTGCTCTGGGGTCCTCAGATGCCCATTAAAGGGGATGTCCCCTTTCCCAAGACATGGGAGCTCTTGTCACAGATGAGGCAGAACAGCTTGGTGGCACCATGTCTGGTGGGCTGGGCCCCATCCTTCCCTGTGGGACCCCTCTCTCCCTCCTTCAGGGTCACTACTGCCAGCATTGTAACATACAACTGTTTTCTGCTTGTTTTTCTATGCAAACACTTTCTAAATGAACGAAAACAGAGTTGTAGTTTTCAAACTCTTGCAACTTGCTTTCTCCTTTAATGAAAGACCACGGGCATTTTCTCAGAGGAAACAAATTTTCCAAATCATCGTTTTAATGTGGAGAGTCCATGGTATGGACAGACTGTAATGAAGTTAACCAGGTCTGTAATTTCAGCAAACATTTCTGGAGGCAGCTGAGGTGTGGGGGCCAAAAGAACAAGGGCCCAGAATCCTTTGGTTCTGTGTTTTGATCCTGGCTCCACCTCCCAGAGCTGTGCGACTCTGGACAAGTTACTCAGCCTCTCTGGTTGTTCTTGGCTTCTTGGAAGATGGGGAAAGAGCAGCCTCTGCTCATGCCTTATGGTGGGACTTCTGGAGACCCTGTGTAGGGGGTACTTAATTAAGCACAGTGCCCTGTAGCCACAGGATGCCCCATCCACGGGGTAAGGGGTGTTGGTGTTGGTGGTGGTGGTGGTACCTGAGCCGGGCCTGAGTTCACAATCTGGAGGGTGAAGGGTTCCCTTGTGACCACATTTCGAAGCAGAAGGAGAAACTGCTTCAGGGCTGCTTCCTCCCCTCCCCACCCCCTTTCACAGAAAGCATCTGCATCTCTTCGAGGTTGGCCAGACGCCAATTCCCAGAACCATCTGGGGCTGGTTGGCCCACAGGCCAATTACCTGGATGCCCCTCTGCCCAGAGGGTCACCAGGTTCTAGAAAGGCCTCCCCACCGTCCCTGCCCACAGAGGAAACCGGACTCAAGTCTGCCTGAAGCACCATCATCACCAACCCCTTCCTTTGGGTTGGCATTCCCCTCTGCCTTGGTCCCCTTTTCTTAGGCAAATTAATGCCCCAGGGAGGCTCCGTAGACTGCTTCAGTGAGGGTCACCCCTGGGGTGGGGGACAGCGGGATGGAGGCACAAGCACCCCAACTCCCCAAGGGGCCCCAGAGGAAGGGCCAGAAAGCCCCAGCCTAAGACTCCAACTGCTCAAATCCCCAGCACCAAATTCCCCTGCGGGGATCGCCAGGTGGAGCCTTCCATCCCCTGAGTCAACACCCAGGCCTCCTTATTCCTGCCCCTCCTCCCCAAGCGCTCCCGAGGGTCTCCCCCCTCCCATCCCCCTCTCCAGGCTGCTAGGCCACCCTGAGCCTCAGTTTTCTGCAAAATGGGGCTATCGAGACCACTAGATGAAGGACACCCGGGACTGTCGTTTCTACGGCTGAAAATCAGTGGCCCGTCGGCTGTGCCGTGGGGCTCCATCATTTCCACCCCTCCCCCCCCGCCCCCCCCACCCCCCGGTAGGTAAGAGAACTGGATGAAGAAATGAGCGGCAGCCCTTGGCCCCGTGCCTGGCCCCATAAACCTTTCATTGCCATTACTATTATTTCCTGCGGTGGGCAGGGCTGCCTGAGAGGTGTGACCTCAGCTCCCAGCGGCTCATCCCAGAGCAGAGCCCGGCAGGCAGACCACGCGGTCCCACCCCAGGGACCTCCAAGCTCCGCAGCCATGGGAGGGGGTCCCCTACTCCAGGGAGGGGCCAGCCCCTGACTTGCTGGGACACTCTTTGCTGAGTCTAGATTTTCACCCCTCCCCACCCCACAAAAGCCCTGATTCAGTGTCTGCCTGGCCTGGGGTTGGGGGCGTGGGGGTCAGTTGAGTTGCAGGCCTGGAGGCCTGGCCTGCAGGAAAGGTGACTCGGGGGATTCCCGCTAAGGCCCCTGGCATGTTACCACGGGGGAGTGATTAACTGGGGTGTCACGGGTGTGCGCCCTGCGCCGTGGGGAGCCATCATCCGACCTCTGGCCAGGTTCTGACTCAGGGCGGGCATCTCCTCCCCTCCCCGGGGCTAAGATCCCCTCTCGGCAGGCAAGTACCGAACTTTTCATTCATTGATTCATTTCTCTCATCTGCCCATTCATTGCATCAGATCGATCAGGGTGGCTCATTTGGGTGACTCATCTTCATTCATTAGTAATAAGCCCAGCTATCCTTCTGCGGGCCTGGCCTCCCGGCAGCTGCCCGGCCAAGTGCGTTATCTTTTACAATCCTCCCAGGGCCCCGGAGGAGGGCTGTTATTACCCCCATTACACAGAGGGGAAAACTGAGGCACATGAAAACTCAGCACCATTGTGTGGAGTCAGATTTGAATCCAGGCCTGCCACCATCTCTAGAAAAAAATGTCACTGTCCCTCTCAAGCCGTGCCTCTGGCTGCCCCACTGGGTTGGGGACCCCTCCTCTGTTCTCCTGTACCAGCCCCAGGGCACCCCACACAGCTCGAGTTGTCTGCCTCGCTCTGGGACTGTGAGGGCAGGGACCTGGTTGACCCCTTGGGTTTCTGCTCCGATCATGGGCATCTTCACACTCAGCTCTTGGAGATTCACAAGCTCCCGCATCCTGCATTCAGCCCCTGCGGGAGGCCCACACCTGCCTCCAGTTCTCTGAGGACTTCTAGAGGCTTCAGTGCCCGTGGTCTTCCCACTGCACACTGCACCTGGGCTCTCTCTGTCCTCACTTCGTGTACCCAGGGGAGACACTCAGCCCCTCCCGCACCCCGGAATTCCTCAACACGAACCCCAGGCTCCCACGAGGCGCTGGTGAGAAGGGTGGTTTCCCAGGTTTGGGAGTGTAGACAGGCAGAGGGCTTGGGGCAGGGGATGGCAGAGCTGCTGACTGCTTGGCGGGTAAAGACCGCCCAGGTGAGGCTCCTCCCGCCAGGTGGGATTCCTCTGGTGGTTTCTAAGGTTCACTGTGAGCTCATCTTCAGCGGGAGGATCTCGAGCCTGCGTGTGCCTGTGCGGGCGGGCGTCCCACCTGCCTCAAGATGGGACGCTTCCCCAGAGGCCTGTTGAGGCTGCTCTGGCTGCCGCTGCAGGGGGCTCGCCAGCGGGAGACAGGTGTTCATAGGATGCTTTGGTTTGAGACTGTAGTGACCCAGGGCAGCATCAGTCCGGATCCCAGACCCACCTGCCCCACACCCACCCTCCCAGTCTCAGACTTTGAAGTTCTCACCAGATGCTTCAGTCTCCTTGTCTTTGGCTGCATCCCTGGGTGGGTGGGCAGAGTGCAGCCCCCTTTCTTGGAGGGGCGGCCTCACAGGGTCCTGCGTCATGCTGGTTCTCCATCCCTGGCCCCCTCCAGGCTCCGTTCCAAGGTCCCGTCTGCCGGCCCCAGGTGGGCAGGAAGTTCCAGCGTCCACCTTAGGTCATGTCCAGCCTACCTTGAATTCCCTCTTTATTGCTGGCCCCTGGGATTTGCTTTTCTTTCTTCTCAGCCTATCAATATGTATTTTAAAATTTGTTCTATTTATTACATTTTATCCCCCTGAAAACTCCACCGGGGCTTCCCATGGGCTCATGATGAAGTCCAGGCTCCTTGAAGCAGCCCCGCCAGCCTACACATGATTTCATTTAATTTGCACAATCCCAGGAAGAAAGTATTACTGTCTCCGTGAATCAGATGAGCAAACCGAGGCACAGGGAGGGGAGAAGGAGGCCTGCCTGGTGCAGGGGTGGAGGGGGAAGGGGACCTCGGAGTCCGAGCCTCCTGCTTTTCCCACCTCCTGGGCGCCAACGGGAGGGCGGATTCACAGGAACCCTGCCCGAGGCGCCCTGACTGCTCCCTCCCTCCCCTGGAAGGGGACGTGTGACAGGGCCCGCCTGGCAACGGGCACCGGTGCCAGCAGGTAAACGCTGGGTGAGGCCCTTCCTTCTAGGAACAGGCTGCCTGAAGGTTTCCTTCAAAGGTGTCCTGCCCATCATGACCATCCCCACGGTGAGCCATTCTGTGCCGGGGCCGTACGGGCAGAGAGCACTGGCCATCCTCGTTTTGCTGGTGACCATTCGCTCGGTCAAGGGGTGAGAGCCTAGGCTGAAGCTGGACGTGTGGCCGAGTGAGACCTCACCCTGGCTGCGTTCAGCCACTTGTTTCTCGACAGATCCAGGCCGAGACCTGAGCTAGGCGGACACACAAACCCTCAAGCCTCTAGCTGGATTCCGGAATTCTTAGGACCTGGGCGCGTGGGAACTTCGGGAGTTTCTGCAGTCCCTTCACAGGTTGAGGGCACCGGGGTGGGCACAGTCTCAGGCCCTCCCTCAGCTTGTGTGTGTGTCGCAGCCACGTCAACCTAGACACCACCCACATTCAGCTGTGCCCCCTCCATCCTCTCGGGGTTTACACAGCCCCACACCCATCCTCCTGGGCTGAGCCAGAGCTGGTCTCCCTTTTTTCACCTGGTAACAACAAATCTGATCTCTGTTTCTATGAGTTCATTTGTTTGTTTAGATTCCACATATAAATGGGATAGGCCGGTATTTGTCTTTCTCTGACTTATTTTATTTAGCATAATGCTCTCAAGGTCCATCCATGCTGTCTCATGTTGTGGCAGGATTTCCTTCTTTTTTTTGTGGCTGAATAACATTCTATTGTGAACATACACACATCTTCTTTATCCATTCATCCACTGACAAGACACTTAGGCTGTTTCCGTGTCTTGACTATTGTGACGAATGCTGCAAGGGACCGTGGGCGTGCAGAAATCCCTTTGACACAGCACTTTCATTTCCTTTGGATATATACCCAGGGGTGGAACTGCTGGATCGTATGGTAGTCCTAGTTTTAATTTTTTTTGAGGAACCTCCATACTGTTCTCCACAGTGGCTGCACAAATTTACATTCCCACCAACAGTGCACAAGGGTTCCCTTTTCTCCACACCCTCTCCAGCATTTGTTATCTTTTTGATGACGGCCATTCTAACAGGTGTGAGGTGATATCTCACTATGGTTAACAAATTTATTTTAAAAGCTAATTTTAATCAAAAAGGACATTTCACAATATCACCACAAGAGAAACACCAGTCCAACTTGCCATAAGTAGCGGGTAACTGTAAACAAGTACAATGAAAATAAAACAATTCTGGCTCCAGAGGTTGCCTGTTGAAGATTGGGGGCGGCAGGAGCGGGGGTTCTTTCTTTTGCAAAAAGGGGAAATCAGGAAACGTTCAAAAGGCTGTTAAAGATAGACAAGCACCCAATGGAGGTTTTCTCTTTGCCTCCACCTGAAGGACCAGAAGGGAATAAGAAAAGGGGAATCACTTTCTCTCCTGGGATCTGAGGTTATTTGAGACCCCCAAGGCATCTCTCTTACTTGGGGGGACCCAGTGGGGACATCAAGAGCCACTGGGGGAACTTGAGGGTATGGGGTGTGGTTTTAGAGGGTCCCTGGAGGCTGCGGTGGAGGGGGGTATGCTCTGTGGTTGGTAACACTGTCCCTAGCCTCACAGGCTGCCCCCCTCTCTCCAGCCCCCCCTGGGTGCAGTGTGGGGAGGGGACCTGGGTTCGAATCCTGCGCTTACTATCTGAGTGAGTCTGCCTCTCCCCACCTCAGCTGCCCCCTCTGGGAAGCAGGGCCGATCCTCCCTGACCCAGGGAAAGGGAAAGCCCTGTAGGAGAGGCAGGGCATCAGTGCAGACGTGGACGAGGTACAGTGACCCCAGCAAGGGCAGGGCCTGCGTGCAAAGCCTGCCAACAGGGCCCAGGCCATGACTGGGGCTTCCCCACTGGGCTGGGGTCAAGGTCAGGGCACTCAAGCAGGCCTATCAGCGTGGAAATCAATCCCAGCTCTGTCCCCCAGGTCTGTGACTTTGGGCAAGTCTTGTAATCTGTCTGTGCCTCAGTTTGGAAAATGGGGAGATCATGATACCCACCTCACAAGGTTATTGAGAGGATTAAATGAGATGGAGTGTAACAATATGCTTAGCACAGGGCCTGATACAGAGGAGACGCTTTGCAAAGGCCAGTGAAGACGGTAACGAGGATGAGGATTCTGACGACGAAGAAGATGAGGATGAAGATGATGATGAAGATTATAATGAAGACAGTGATGAAGAGGATGCTGAGGATGAGGATGAAGGTGATGATAGTGATGATGATGAAGACAAAGAAGATGATGAAGATGATGAGGATGAAGGTGAGGATGAAGACGAAGAAGGTGAGGATGAGGAGAAAGAAGAAGATAATAAAGGTGATGAGAATGAAGAAGATGATGCTGAGGATGAGGATAAAGGTGGTGAAGGTGAAGATAAAGATGACGAGGATGATGATACATGTTTGTGGAGTTAACGCAGGGCAGGGAAGTGTGGGTTCAACCTTCAGAACATGCTTCCACACGTGTTTCTCACGTTTACCTTCTCACAATTTAGAAGCAGCCAAGGTGGATCTGTGAGCCTGGAGGGTCCCAGACCCTTGGCTGGACCCTGTGGTGGGCTGTTCATGGGGCTGCCTCCCCAGAGGCTGGGCGCTCCCTAAGGGCAGAGGTGGTTCCTTGCAGCTCCCTGCCCAGCCTGGGACAATCCTGCCCAGAGGCACCTTCTGGCAGCCACTCCCTGGAGTCAGAAGCCAGGGTAACCAGTTCATTCACCATCCACGGCACCTCAAGGAGAAAGGGCCATTGTGTGGGTGCCGCTGGGGGCCACCCACTCGCCACCCCTCCTCTCGGAAAACTGCAGATTTGCCCACTGGTACTTTGGGAAGAAGGTGTCTGAACTTCCATCTTCCAGGAGGGGAAACTGAGGCTCAGAGATGGGAAGTTGCTTGCCCTTGGTCACAAAGAAAGTTGGTTGTGGAGTCAGGGGTGGAGCCTGGGTCTGTCTGGTCCCAAGGTCTATGGGTGTGTGTATGCACGTGCACGTGTGTGTACTTGTGCACATTTACACGTGAGCGTGTGTACACGTAGCCCTAGGGGCAAAGCTACAGGGCCTCGTCAGATTGGTGAGCTGGATTTTTGGCAACTGCCTCCATTCTTACCCTGATCCAGAATTTTCTCCAAACAGCAGTCTGGGTGACCCTGTTAAAACCTAGGTCATGACATCGTCCTCCTCTCCTCACAGTCCTCCCAGGGCTCCCCATCTGCCTCAGAGAAAAGTCCAAGGGCCCCCAGTGGCCTCCCAGGACCCCCAGTCCATCCCATTACCCCTACTCATCTCAGGTCTCACCCTCCTTGAGTCCTCCCCAGCCACATCAGCGCTCACAGTTCCTCCAATGTGCCCCAGGGCCTTTGCACTGGCTGTTCCCTCTGGCTGGGATACTCTAACCCCAGATGTCTGTCCCTTCCTCACTTCCTTCCATCTTTGTTCACATGTCCTTTCTCAGCACAACCTTCCCTGATCTCCTAGATTAAGTTGCAGCAGCCCCTTTCTTCTTCTCACCAGCTGGCCTGAGACCCCTACCTCACCTCTATTTGTATCTTCTCATGCACTCAGTACTTTCTAGTCACTACGGAATTTCTGTACTTATTTTATTGCTGGCCTCCCCCTCCTGGGAGGTCTGCTCCAGAGGCACGGAGTTCTGTCTGACTTGTCCACTGCTGCCTCCCCAGTGCCTGGTACACAGTAGGTGCTCAACCAATGTTTGTTGAATAAATGTTCAAACGATGGGGAAAGTGAAACCTTTCCTCCTTGCCCACCGGGGCCTCCCAGAGAGGGGCCAGAGGGAGGTGGGGCTTTGAGTCACCTCTTCTCAGTAACAGATGCCACCAAGGCCAGGCAGAGGGTGCAGTTTCCAAGGTATTTGGCAGTGGCTGCCCCAAAAGGGCTGTTCCTGTCCAGGTGGATTGGCAGGAAAGTCAAGTCAATAAAGTGCAGGAGATAAGCAGGTTCAAGAGAAGATGCGGAGACAGGGCAGGATCCGAGCAGATCCTGTGAATTCGCTGGAGTTGGCGAGGGGCCTGCTTGGCCCGGCCCCTCGCACGTGGGGTGGCGGTTCCTGGCTTTGCTGAGAGGCGAGAAATGTGACTGGAAGCCTAACAGACTCCGGCTCGAGGCTCCACCACTCCTGAGCTGGGTGACCTTGGGTCTCGGGTTCCTCATTTGTAAAATGGGGATAATAATTGTGCCGGTCGGGTAGGGTTGCTGAGGTACATGAGATCAGGCATGTACCTTGCTTAGCTGTGCTTGGCCTGAAGGAAGTGTCCGTTAAGCAGGAGTTGTTGCTATTCGAGCCCCTGCAATACCACTTAGCAGCTGTGCAACCTTGGGTAAATCACTTGGCCTCTCTGGGCTGGGTCTCAGTTCCTCCTCTGTAAAAGAGCATAATGCTGACCTCATAGGCTGTTCGGAAGCTTCTTGGCATCTTATAGCGGCTAAAAATGTGCTGGCTAGTTGGGGCCAGGAAGCTGGGTGGGTGGAGAACTCATCTGCCTGATGCCTGGGAATATCAGACCAAAGTCAACCACAGCTGGGATGGACTCGGGGCAAGTGGAGGGAGGCGAGCGACTGGCCTCGGAAAGTGGAGGATGGAGAGGAGAAATCCCAGGAGGCTTTGCAGAGGAGGTGAGCTTTGCGCTGGGCTGTAAGAATGGGGAGGATTTAAAAATTGGCAACACTCAGGCAGAGGAAGCTGTGGTGAAATGGCACATGGCTGGTGGGAGTGTTGATGGGCCGACCTTTTCTGAAAGCCACTTGGCAGTTTACAGCCAGAGCCTTAAAGTGATTTATGTTTCTATGACCTATGCTCGGAACCTCTTCTAGGGATTGATAATATAAAACACGGACAAAGGTTTATGTGTAAAGGTGTTCATTGCAGGGTAATTTAAAATAATGAAAGTGGAAGCAACTTTAAGGTTCACCCCTGGGCAACAGCTAACCCGAGGGACACATCCCCCCACATTTTATACTCTTTGGAAATGGAGCTTCCAGTAACACGGGAAATGCTGACGCCAGGGGGCTAAGTGTCAAAAGCAGGACATGAAATCACACCCACTGTATTATGTCAATTGCTAAAATGTATAGAAAAAAGACTGAAAGGAAATCTGCCAGCGTGCCGACAGGGGCTGTCCCTTCATGGCGGGATTGTGGAAAATACTATTTTTCTATGCTTTGCCAAATTGTCACCAGGGTCCTGCAATCCTTTGGCAATCAGTGGAAGCAACAGAGTAAAAGAGAAGCAAACACATCAAAGAAGAAAGGAGTGGAGAGAGGAGGTGACAGCTGGCTGTTTGGGGGACACTGAGCTCTCTCCCTTGTGGCCAGTCCAGCAAACCTGTCGGTCTTACCTCCTAAATATGTCTCGGGCCACCCACTTCCCTAGTGACCCCTCTGCACTGCGATGGGCCTCTCCTGACCATCCTTCACCTGCAGGCCCAGCGATCTCTTGCAACATGCATCAGATTACATCACTTTTTGGCTTTAAAACCCCCACTGCATCCACTGCTCTCAGCACCGAGGCTAAAGCTCCTGGAACAGCTTCAGGGGCCTCGAGTGGCCGCCCAGGCAGGTGCCTTGGGCCGAGGCTGACGTCCGGATGCCCTCCTGCCTTTCTTTCCATCTTATTCACCATCATCTGTGTATGCAGAGCCCAGCTTGGCACAGAAGCCGCTGCAAATCAGGGGCCTCGGCATGGATACGCAGATTGAGTGAACTAGGGAGGTGGTTTCAGGTGGCCGTGACATTCAGGTGTTGAGCCTGGTGTGTCCAGGTGGGCACCTGCTACTCTGCTGGGGGGAAACCAGGCTGGGTTGGATGGCTGTGGCCCAGGAGGAGGACTGGTGGGGCCAGAGGAGGCTGAGCTGGGGGGTGTGGAGCGGAGGTTCTGGCGGGGGGTTTGTGGGGAGGCCTTGCACGGCCCCATCTGCACTCTAGTAAGTTCCCAGGAAGCCCCGCCTGTTCCCGGTTTCGTGATGCAAGCCTATCTTCCTTTGGAGAAAAGCACTTCAGATGTTGAGGGGTTTTTTCCCACTGCCCTCAAGGGCCGTGAGGAGGCAGGACAGCAGGGGGAGGGGTTACCAGCCGGCTGGGAAGTGGTCATCCTGTGGGGGACGCAAGGTCACTCGCAGGCAGGACGCCGCCCGCCCGCCCTCACCTGCCTTTCCACTTTCTAGGTACCGTCAGAGGAGGCTCGGCCAGGCCTGCCGGCACCTCCCCCGGGCAGAGTCCCAGGGAAACACTGGGCCACTTCCAGTGGGAGGGCACACGTGGCCTGGGGGCTCCTCAGCCTGCCTTACAGACAAAGAACCGGAGACTAGGAGAGGCAGTGACTGGCCCAAGGCCACTGAACAGGCCACAGGCCATTCCCAGGAAGGGGGTGGTGGAAGCTGCCACTGAGGGTCTCACACCAAGAGCCCAGGGCCCCCAGGCCGCCTGCCCTGAGTCGAGCACTAAGCCTGCGCGGCTCTCCCCATCCGAGCCGCCCACGGGGCAGCCTGTCCCCATCCCTGCTTTGCAGACAGGAAACCCAAGCACGCGGGGGTGACCTGGCTCCAGACTGCCTCCTGAAGAGAGGCCGGCATTTCCCTAAGAGCCGGGAGGCCCTCCGTGCCGCGCTGTGCAAGGGTCTCCCACCGGACACCGTCTCGGCTCTCACTGACCAGGTCTGGGGCGGCACGTGGTTCGAGACAGTGGACAAGTGTTCCAGATGATTCCGACAGCCATTCATGTCCCAGAACTGCTGCTTGCCTCCTTCCTGTAAACAGCCTGGGATGCCTGGCCCGGCAGCCGGGGGCAGCACAAAGCGCGGGCCGGGCTGCACTCCAGGGCCCGTGGGAAGGTTGCAGAGCCCTGCTGGGCCTCCGTTTCCTCACCTGTGGGAAGGCAGGGCTGTGCTGCAGGAGAGCGCATGCTCGGCTCCTCGCTCCCGCACCCCTGACCTGTCACCCCCCCCTCCCCGCACCAACCCCAGGCCTGGCCCTCAGCTGACCCAGGGAGGCTCTCAGGCGCTCTGGAGGGAGCCCTGGGGAGGGAGGGAGCCGAACCCCCAACAGCTGCCGTCCCTGGTTCTACCCGTCCTGAGGCCGGTCTTCCACCTTCTCCCTGGGCATCCTTCCAGCGAGTGCCTTTTTCTAGATCAAAGTCGTCATGACACGAGTGTCCGTGTGCCTGCGAGGCTGCAGGCTGGTCCCGGCCCAGCGCCGGTCCCCCAGCAGGCCCCACCCCCGTGCAGAGCGGGGTCCAACCTCAGCCGCAGGCCTCATGGGCAGACTTCGGAGGAACCTACCGGGGCTGAAGCCGGGCCCGGTGGGGAAGGGAGCCCTGCTGGCGGCCAGTGCGAGGCTGGACACGGAGCAGCGGCCCACACCTTCCACCGACATCACCGCAACCCTCGGCACGAGTGGGGTGCCCCATTCATGTCTTGCACTCAACTCGGGTTTTACCTCAAGGCCCAGAAGGTCCGGCTGTTTCTGGGCCAGGCTTGAGCTGGAGAGTGAGAAGTTTCTGGAAGAACCCGTGATCCCATCTCCAGGGATTTCCAGAGCTCATGCTGGTGCATGTCGGTGTGCTCGGGAAAGCTGCCGCCCCTGCACGACGTCACCCCACTGTCCTCGGCGGGGAGCCTGTCTCGCTTCCCCTGGCGCGGCAGCGACATCGCCCGGGCTCCCCGCGCCCTGGTGCGCCGGCCGTGCTCGGCCCGCGAGACAGGGCTGTGAGGAGCCCGCTCTCCGGGCGTGGAACCTGAGGCTCGATGGAGCCCACCAGCTGAGGGCCGGAGACGCGGACCAGGCTCACAGCACCTGCCTGGGGCTGGGGCCCTCTCTGAAGGGAGCACCTGGGGCGCTCTCCCAGCCCTGGGCAGGAGCTACGCCACCTCCCTTTAGGAAGTGGGGATGCCGGGGTGGGGGCAGGGAGGGCCCAGCTGCGGCCCCTCGCCAAGCAGCTGCGGACGGCCGAGAACCTTCCCCTCGCCTGGCCGTGGCCTTCCCGCCACAGAGCCGTGGAGCAGCAGCCACGTTCTTGGTAACTTTTTCTCTTTATTGCCAAGTTCAGATTTACAAGGAAGTTCCAGTTTTCATCTCCACCCTTGTGTTCAGCACCCATGAAACATGAGTCATGCTGGCGAGAGCAGGTACTTCCCTGGAACGGTCCCGTAGCCCAGAAGCATGAGGTTTCCCAGCCCTGCTCCTCCTTGGGACAAGAATTATTTACATATTTTCAACTCAGAGGAACTAAAGGAACCCTTACAGTTTATGTCCAATGTCATCATGACTACATTAAATATTTCTTATTTATTGCGTCTAGAAAAGAAGATGAGAATTGGTTCACCCTGTGCCTTTTTGAACAGTGCATCTTGAGACCTTAGAGAAATCTGGTGTATGCCTGTAAACAGGTGCGTTTCCTCGCTTACCCCCGGGTCGCAGTGCAGGTGCTTGGGTGGGAGCTGCCCTATGCAGAGAGCAGCAAGCAGGGCAGGCTTGATGGGGGAAGGGCAGCACAGAGGGCCTGCTGGTGGCAGGAGGACAATCCCTCCCACCCGCCCCCTGGGGGGGGGCACGTACCTGTCTGACTTTGAGAGGCGCCCTCACTGGCTCAAGTTCCCAAACTGGAAAGGACACGTGCTTCTCCCCAGCAACTTTCAAAGCTGACGTTTGGGGGTTCACGTGGCCAGCCCTGCCCCTGACTTGGCAAACCCAGTGGGCCCGACGTGGACTTGGGGAGGGTCTCTGCAGGGACATGGAGATGGCGGGCTGGATGGGCCTGCTGAGGCCGATCCCAGAGATCCGAGTCTGGTACTCGCGTGTCACAGGCCATGGCCCCTGCCCCAGGCTCGCCAAGGATTCCTGGCTCTACCTCTCTGCCCCAGAGTCCCAGCACCTGCTGTCTGGATGGGCCCCTCTGGAAGTGCCCCCACTGTTAGATTTTCTGGGGGCTCCTGAAGACATAGCTGTGCCACTGCTGCCAAGACGGTGGAGACCTGGCTGCCAGCCGGCTGTGGGCTGCCCACCACCAACCCCTCGAGCCCACCTGGGGAGAGGCCTGCCCTTGGGCCAGACGTGGGGAGGAAGCTTGGCCTGATCGCACCTGCTATTCAAGAGCCCAGGGAGGCTGGGCTGCGTTCAGCTCTCCTGCCTGGGTGGTACTGCTGCGGGTTGTCCTGAGCATGCTGTCCCCCGGCCGAGACTTTCCTCCCGTAGAGCTTGAAGCCCCCTGGAGCCGCTGGATTTCAGACAGCAGGCTGGTGGTCCCAGGGCAGGGTCCACATGCCTCGGCTTGTTCCTCACGATAATGCCACCGGCTGGGAGGTCACTGGCCTTCTCTCGTTTCTACTGCTCCAGAATCATTTCAAAACCGGCAGTGAGTGGCTCTGGGGCTAGCCTGCCCCTGTATCCTGGCAGAAGAACCAGTGGGGCCCCTGTCCCTGACAACATGGACTTTCTCCCTCTTTCCGTTCCCCCTGCCTGTCCTTTCCAGGGGGCTCTCCTGAAGGTCATGGCTTGTCCCTCCTTGCCAGGGCCCCTGGAATTTCTGCCTAAATGGCTGCCTTTCTGAGCTGGGTCTTTCCCCTGTTGGTGCTGGCTGGGCTCACCTGCCCGGAGGGCTTCTTAAGGCTGGAGAGATCTGTCCCGCAGGCGCCGCTCCCCTTCCTCAGGGGACCAGTGTGTTTCCTTCAGGAGGCTGAAGTCTGGCCCGGGCAGGCCCTGCCTGACAGCAGATTGTGGGAGTTACTGGGGACCGGGTCCTCTAAGAGGTAAGCGTGTGGAGCATTTCCTGAAGCCACCTGATAACCCGGACTGGCCGACACTGACACCACGGGTGCTGGCACTCCTGTGGGACACGTGGAGGCAAGTTTTGGAAGGTCTGAGCATCAGCCAGAGAGGTGAGGGTCGCTTGGCCTTGCCTGGCTGAGTAGAAAGAACATCTTGGGAGCTTTATCGGATATAGCGGAGACCTGGCCTGCACACACTCAACCCAAACGGAGAAGGAACTGGGGGTTTCCATTTTAAAAACGAGCTTGCATCTTTACAGCAGCAGCTGAGAGGAAGAGGGACAAACCCAGAGCTCCTAGGATGGCCCTGTGAGCTCGGACGTCACGTCCTTGCAGCTGGGCAGGGGCTGGCTCTCGGGATGTCCCTGCATGCGGGCACCCACACCACTTAGCAGCAGGCAACGGACTCGGAGGACGGTTTCCATGGCCTTCTTCCCATTACGGCCACGGGGGCTGGAGTGTCTGCAGTCCCAAATCGTTCTTTCTTAGACAAATAGAGAGATGGCGACGACCGAAGGTGATGCCGGAAAACCGTCCTGTTTGGTTTCAGTCCGGAGAGACGAGGGATGGTCCTGAGCGGGGAGCTGACCGCACTATCCCCGTTTCATGGAAAGATCTTCTGGGTAACGCAAGGCCCCTGGGCTGCCACGGCAGAGAAACTTTCAGCCCTCCCAGCTCTGTGTGTACCTGAGAATATGAGTCTCTCCCTTATTTTTGCTTAAAAAATACTCTAAACTTTCCAGGAAGGGACTTTTATCATTCCACAGGCTTGCAGAGTTAGTGCGTAATAAAGAAATGAGAATCCCTTAAGACAATGGAGAAAGCCAGACTGAGAACTCTAAACCCAAAACGCTGGGAAGTTCAAGGCAAAATGAAAATGAAATCTCAACAGTAATATTACACTTCCAACATGACATCAAACCTTAGGGTGGAGGATATTTTTGAACTTTTTAAATAGATGTTTTTCATCTGCTGCCAGAAGCAGGAATAAATATCCAAAGGAGATGTTTATCGAAGTTTGCTTTTCTACAAATTTCTACACAAAGTGACCACGTCCACTTCTTCTGTGCTCACTGGGGACGGTGGCAGAGGACTTTCGAGACTGGGGAGGGGCTGGCTGATGAAGGGAGTGTTGTCAGTGGGTCCTGCTGCCCTGGGGCCGTGGGCTCTGACACCAGCCCAACCTCCTCTGCCTCAGTCATCTGGGTTCGCTGGGGGTGTCGCCACTGGTCCCAGCCTGCTCTCAAAGAGGTGTGAAGTAAAAGGGGAATTCAAACGGAGCAAAGGACTGCAAGGATGGTTCGAGGTGGTTACCGGGGCCGAGGAGAACTTCGGATGCTCCCGAGGTGTCTGTCGTGTCAGCTGCTCCGGGTCCCTGCCAGCGAGGCCGCACACACGAAGGGAGGTCAATTCAGTGCTCGGCGGGGCCCGCTGGCTCTGGCTGTGCAGCCCCCTCGCCCGGGGTCCCTGTGCCCACCACGGCTGGTGTGGGTGGCGGGGGGATGCCGGTGAGGGTGCGGAGGCTATGGGGGTCGACGGGCGGGACGAGGGTCAGTGACTCCGCGCTCAGCGTGTCGGCAGTGTCCTCGCAGAGCAGGGAGATGGTGGGCTGCTGGGCGGGGATGAGGCTGGGGCACAGGCTGACTGTCTCCACATCTGCGCTCCTCGCCAGGCTCTTGCTGGGCCTGGCCTCTGCTTCTGTTTCACTGACGATCACCAACTGGTCGGGAAGGTTAGGCTGAGGCTGTCCCACAGTCATGGGGTCATCTGGGCAGGGGGTGGGGGCGGAGAAAAAGCAAAGGTATGCTCAGCTCTGAGATGCTCTGCTCACGCTGGCACCCTCTGTTCCCGTCCTGAACAAAGGCCCAGGGAGGTCTGGCTGGGAGATGATGTGCTGGGGGAATAGCTTGTCTCCACTTCCTCCTTCTGGGGACACAAAAGCTGGCAAATCCAGCCCTACCTAGGCCTGGGGGATATCTGTCAGGGCCCAAGGTTACTCTGACTTGTGATGCAAGGGACACATTAGGGGCTTGTGCAGAATCAACGAGTGGGTTCCAGAAGCCCAGTTCCTGGTGCCAGGAAACAGCCCAGACAGGCTCTGTGTGTGAACCACCTGCCTGATGATAAATATGCGTTTAGGGAGAGAACAGGCTTGGGTGTGCTTATCACCTCAGGCCATTCCCAGAGTCTATATTTGGTAACATTTCCCCAAGAGGGAACTCACTGCAGTATTAAAAAAAAAAAAAAAAAGGAATTCTATACAATTTTTCAGCTTTGCAAAGCTAAAACAAAACCTTGGACTGTGGTTTTGTCCCCTGCTCCTCCTCTAAGTGCTGAGTTAGCACCCAGAAAGGGGCTGTGATCGCTCAGGCCATTCTTATCCCGAGGGTCTCCCCCAGGGGCCACAGAGAGAAGCCATGTCACGAGGCAGGAGCGGCCCGATGCAGTTATTTTAGGAGCGGCAATTTCTTTTTTTGGTGCTTTTCAAAATCCGTGATTAGATTACAGACAAGTGGCCTATTTGCTTTCCAAAGACGAGCTGGCCTGGACAGAGATACCAGCTGCCACTGGGGTTCCTCGTGGGAAACATCTTCCAGGACTTCATGCGCCAGTGATTTGAAAACATGGGTACGAAGGCCGTGGGCATCTCGCTTGGAAAGCAAATCTCCTCTGTTACAGATCTGGGGGCCAACAAGGCGCTGAGGACGCTGTGTGTGTGGACAACGAATCTGAAAGCACTCTGGGCCCTGGGATGATGGCAGACGTTTTTTGGTTCAATGTGATTCCACTTAAGTTAGTTGTATTTTTTTTTTTTTTTCTAAAGTTAAGCCAAAACAAAACAGAACCGCAAATTGAACACAGAGCAAAAGAATGGAAAAACCAAGAGCAAAATAAAACCAAAGGGCATACAGAATGGGATGAAGGAGAGGAAGAGGATCCCCAGCGTGGAGAGGAAGCTCAAGCAACAGGTCAAGTCTCCCAAAGGACACGTCGCAGCTTCCCACAGGACTCCCGGGCACGGTGAGCTCGGAAAGGCCCCAGGTCACTTCTTCACAAGGCCTTTTTTCTTCTATCCGTTCTTTCTTTTTTTTTTTTAAAAAAAAAAGAGAAATAAGGCCCAGAGAAAACCACTGCATGGGGCTTTGGGTCTGTCCTCGCTCTGAGAGGGTGGCAGTGGGACACGGGTGAGCACCAGTGGAAAAAATGATTTGAGGTGTGATCTCAGCCCACAAATGCTGAGTAAACACCCCACACACTTTCTGGTTTCTCTGAATTTCAATGAATTTGCTCCACTCAGGATGCCTTGTGGTGACGGGCTGGTTTCAAGGCCTGGGCTCAGGTTGTGACCCATCGCAATCTGAACATGGGGCTCTGAGCACAGGCTCACCTTGCTACAAACAAGCGTGTCCAGGAACTTACGTACATAAGGACCCACGTGTCAGCTTAGCTGCTGCCGAGGCAGTTTAGAAATGACTGATTCTCCAAGGGCACTTTTGTGCCATCTGGAGACAGAGCTTCAGAGCATTTCTTTCACATTTTCTCCAGACTTCTCCATGAGAATTCCCTCTTTGCTCGGGTCTGCATTTGCATGCAGATACTCAAAAGGGCCGACAAACCTCTTTCCCTGATCCCTAACAGGGTTTCGGGTGATAAGAATGATCAAGTGTGTGGGAAAGTTGCTATCAAATATATTAGAAAACAAATAAACCAGCGAACGATGCCACACACACAAAACTGGTTCCTTCTTTAGGAAAAGAACCAACAACTTTATTAAAAGGGTTGGTTTTTCCCCTGAAAAATAGACTCTTCCTATTTTTTTTTTTAAATAGGAAAAATAACCTCTTCTTACCCATCACCTACAACACTGTTCTTTCTACCTATCTATCTATCTACCTACCTACCTATTTAAAAATTTTTTTAAATTTTTGGCTGTGTTGGGTCTTCGTTGCTGCGCTTGGGCTTTTTCTCTAGCTGTGGCGAGCGGAGCTACTCTTCGTTGCGATGCACGGGTTTCTCATTACGGTGTCTTCTCTTGTTGCGGAGCACGGGCTCTAGGCGTGCGGGCTTCAGTAGTTGTGGCTCACGGGCTCCAGAGCGCAGGCTCAGTAGTTGTGGCACGCAGGCTCAGTAGTTGTGGCTCATGGGCTCCAGAGCACAGGCTCAGTAGCTGTGGCACACGGGCCTAGTTGCTCCGCGGCATGTGGGATCTTCCCGGACCAGGGCTCGAACCCATGTCCCCTGCATTGGCAGGCGGATTCTTAACCACTGCGCCACCAGGGAAGCCCCCTACCTACCTATTTTTAAACCAAGAACTGCTTCCTGAATGTTATAGCTACAAATTTATGCATTCAAGAGGCGGAAAAAAACCAAGAACTCTGCCAAGTTTTCACGGGGGGAAATAGCGAGGACACAGTTTATGGTCAGTTTATGGTCAACCCGCAACGGTCACCGCTGACCCTCTGGCCTCGCTCACCTGATGGTGTTTCCGAGCTCTGAGGGCACAGGTTGGGGCCTGACCCAGGAAACGAGTGGAGGCTGGAGCGGGAAAGCCCGACGTCCAGGTCCCCGTGAGGGATGCTCGGCCTCCCCATGGTGCTGCCTCAAGTTGACACCAGGGCAGTGGGTCCCGGGTCCCTGGCCGGCACCCTCGGAAGCTGATCTGTGGCTCTAGGGCAGGGGCTCAGCTGACCCCTGGTGAGTGAGTGACAGTTTCCAATAAAAATGAGGATTGGATGTACTCGGGCGGGGGGAGGTGGGACTGAGAGACATGGGGAAGAAAAGGACAGTGCAGCACAGCAAGTTGGAGGGCAAAGCTCAGAGGAAGCAGCTTTTAAACGCAAGAGAAGGCAAAGGCTCCTGCCTGGCAAGTGCAGCTGCCCAGCGGGAGGGCACGGGTGGGAAACCCTACGAGAAGCATCGCGGGAGGGTGGCAGTGACCACGGCCCACCCGCGGCCACTATTTGGAGCTCTAAATGCAAGAAGGGGAGATGATGGAGTCACATCCGCCAGCGCGCTTACAAGTGAAATGACTTGGCCTCTGGCTGGAACGTGATGGAATCTACCACTTAGCTTCGAGCAAGGCTGGGGGATAAAGGGAAAAGGAAAAGAAAAAAAGCAACTAGTTGACTTCTTTGTGGCTTTTTGCAAATTCTACTGCCCAACCCTTGTGGCCTAAACTGGGGGGGCCCTGCGGGGATGGGGCTGGAGAACCCCCCTAGCTCAGGGCCTGCGCCGAGCCTGGTGCGGAGGACAGAGTTTCCAGGCTGCCCGGGGCTGCCTCGGAGGAGCTGACATGGGGTGAAGGGCTGCGGGTTCGGTCCTCAGGCGGGATGAGGCCAGAAAGGGACTGGAGCGGAGGAAATGGCTCGGGTCGGTGGCCCGGGCTCCCCGTGCCCTCGCCTGGCATCCCGGGAGCCTGCTGGTGTGGAAATGCAGCGTGCAGGGGCGTCGCGGGCCGAGGAGGCTACCGGAGGAGACCTGCCTGCAGTGACCGTGCCAGAGGTGCCGTGACAGCTGCCGATCGAAGCACTAAACCCAGTGGCCGCCGTGACTGTCGGCCTCCGACAGGCTGAACACTCGCCGGCGTCCTTTCCTGCCACTCCTGACTAGAGGGAAACACAGCGACAGATCATAGAAAGCCTTTAACAACGGGACGGAGAAGGTGACACGGAGAGGGGACACAGAGCAGCGACGGACGTGAAGCATCGACGAGAGCGTGAGGCGGGGGGCCTGAGCCAGCGGGTGCTGGTGACGCTGCCCCCATGCAGGTAGGACACCCCCATCCCACCCCCCACGATGAGGCGGTGTTGGGACAGCTAAGAACCAAATCATCCGCTTGTGGGACTAAAGACGGATAAAGACGGCGGAGGTCAGTCCTGTGGGGAAGGAAATTCTCGGGGTCATCGGCGACACTTGGTCTCGGTGAGCACCCTCGGGGGCGGAGGAACAGAACTGTCTGTCGGTGAAGATGAAAACCCTGCATCCCTGGGCCAGTCTGAGGAGGGAAGGGTGTGTGGTTGGGGGATCGGAGCCAAAGCAGTTAGGGAAACAAGTAGATTTCTGACCCCAACCGATGAGGCCGAGGGCTCTCAGTGGCAGCCACCGAAGCCACCAGCGCGGCTCTGGGAGAGACTCCCGTGACCCCCTCCCTAGTCACCCCCTCCCCAGCCACGAGGTGACACTCTCCCGGCCACACTCTGGTGATCTGCACCTTTGAAACCAAGACTGAACCACAGCGGCAAGATCTGAGGGCAGATGCCAAGCGGCTGCAACAAAAATGTTAGGAGCATCTCCCTGGGGAGGAACTGCCACCTCTGAGACACAATCGGGATTACGGCAGAGCTTAAGACGAGTGCCACGGAGCACAACAAGGCGAATGGACTGAACTGTAGGCTGAAAAATGGTTAAAATGGCACATTTGATGTTACGTGTATTTCACCACGATAAAAAAAATTAACATCATGGATAAAACTGGGGAGAAAAGAGAACACGTTTGACTTGGGGTTTTGTCCTTAAAAGTCCCACCTGACCACGGTGCCCGGGTTCAGTAACACGCAGGTCGGCCCTGGGCTGTCTGGCGCTCAGGTGGCCCAAATGGGATGGTGCTCTGGGGTGAAGGTCGTACTTTCAGACAATCGTCTCAGGGAGCAGGTGAGGATGGGGGAGGGAGGGCCCGTGTCAGGCTCCCAGCACAGGGCCACCAGGAACCAAGCTCTTCCTTCTTTCTATAAACCCTTAGGGGAGAGTCAGAGTGGCCCCAGCTCAGAACTCCCTGGGTCTGAGAATGGACGCTGGAAAGAGCAGCCTGGCCTTCAGTCTGACTTCATTTTTTAACAAATGATTTTCTGTCATCCTCCTCAAAGTGGCTCGCCCAGAACACCTGTGAAACGCAACAGATTGGAGATTGGAGGCAGAGTGGCTGTTTGAGGAACCTGGTGTAGGTCGCAGAGCTCTTAGCTGAGGAGACGGCTTTCTTACTAGAATTCCAGGCTGTGTGTGCGTGTGTGTGCATGTGTGTGTGCGTGCGTGTGTGTGTGTGCGCGCGCGTGTGTGTGTGCGCGTGCGTACAGGCATAACCCAGAAGATGTTTCTAAAGTATTCCTACCGATCCTACATCTGGTTCTAAAATTGGGTCTATTTTCTCTTTCCCGCCATATGTTTTCTGCAATTTCAGCTTCTCAAAACCATAAAATGTTTAAGGAAAGAAAAAAAATGCTGATTCCAACCCCGTAATTTTCTCCCTGGGGAACAAGCCGAGGCCCACGAGGCTGGCTATGCCGCATGAGCCCGCCAGAGGTTCCTGGACTTCTCCACAGCGTGGGGCGCCCAGCTCTCCCCGGAAAGACTAGAGGACTTCAGGGCACTGTCTTTAAAGGACAGTGGGAACAGGTGGGCTCACGCATCAGGTGCTAAAACCAGATGGTAAACCCTGCTGGGCACAGCTTTAACAGGTAAATCGTCGACAATGAAAATAAAATCCCCTTGCCCCCAACTCTTTCTGGTTGGTTCCTTTGGTTACCACAGAATTCAGTTTTGACCTTTCTGTCAGTCTGGGGTGTCTCTTGGCCCCGATTTGAGGGCCTGTACTTGCTGAGAAGCCACTCACAAGAGTCTACCATGAGCCTTTGGTGTGTGAAGGAGACTCAGAAGCAGCGCAGAGGGTGTCTGTGGGCGACTGGCAAAGTGGTGACGCCTCTAGGCGGGGTCCCTCCCCCCTTCTGGTGATGGTCCCTCTGCCTGCGCTGGGTCTGCAGCCGCCGCTTGGGCCTCGGCCCTGATGGGCATAGGGGCTGTTTCTCAAACACAGACCGCCCCCTGGGTCTGTACGTGGAAGAGTGGAATTGATAGGTAGATCCCAGAAATATAGGGAAAAGGAATCAACTCATCACCAGGCAGTTTCCGGGCTGGGCCTTGGTGGATTGTGTGACACCCAAAGGCCACCTTCTTCAGGGAGCCCTGGCCCAGTCACCCCCTCATCCTCGGGTTTTCAGCTCCAGTGACACCTCCTCTGGGAGTCTCTGGCCCCGCCCGCAGCCTCCAGCTCACAGCTTATAAACTGGACACTTATCTGTGCGGTCCTCTGATAGACTCGGCCTCGCCTGCCAGCCTGTACCTTCCATGCTTTGCTACCCTCTGTGCCCAGGACATGTGCATAGTAGCGGGTGGTGTGGGGTACCAAGGCCGAGGTAGTAAGAGGCAGAGAGAAGAGCCTCTTAGGTGGGGTGTCGGGGCTGGCAGGTGGAGGGCCATGCTCAGAGGGACCCCTCTGAGATCAGGCCTGGTGTCCACAAGGCCCGAGGCGCTCAGACTGGAGGCCCCATGGGAAGCTGAGGAAATCCGTATTAGGGATAAGCGTGGGCCTCTTTCAACCCCAGGCAGGGAACACTAAGGTCCCCTGGGCTGGACAGAGGGCGGAGGAGGAAAACACAACCGAGCGTCACAACAGTTTCACACCCTTATCTGGGGGTGAACCCATCTGGGCTGGCAGACGCGGCCGTCTGGGGTCCATTTTGCTGCTGATTTGGGGACCACTGGGCTTCCCCCCTCCCCCCGGAGCTGCATAGCCCTGCTTTCGCTGGCTGGGGCTGCACAGCGACCTGGGCCTCTGTGAATGGGCTGAGGCTCTTCATCTGGCTCTAGAGCAACCGTCGCGTAGGGAGGAGAGATGCGCGCCCTTCATAGGCGGCCCCCAACCGCGATCGGAACCCAAGGCCCAGGTCTCAGGGACGCCCCATGGAGGCACCTGGGACAGACTTAGGAACCGAAGCGATGCTCCGCTGGGCTGTCTCAGGAGGCGGAGCAGGGCTCTGGGTTGCCAAGGCTGGGTCCCTATCTGGGCCCCCCTGCTACCAGCTGCAGCAGCATGGCCAAGCTGTGTGACCTCTCCGAGCCCCCGTGTTTTCAACAGTACAGTGTGAGGTGGAGGGTGGCAGGACGCAACAAGGGGGTGTCTGTAACGTATTTGTGAGCACCGTGCCTGACACGTGGGTTTTGGGAGCAGTGCCTACCGGGATGCCCCGTGGCAGGTACACACCCAGAGGGCTGGGCGGGGGGGCCCAGGCCACATCAACGGCTGAGAGCGCGAGGGTTGCCCCTGGCTTTTACGGATGTCCCTGCGCGATTCCAGGTTTCGACTCCATGGAGCAGAGACACGGAAAACTAGGCCTGTCTCATGCCCTGGTAGATGGTATCTCTCAGGTGCTTTCCTGACCAAACCCTGACGTGCAAAGTGTGGCTTCGAGAGCAAAGAAGCCCCTGGAGTTTGCTAATTCCGGCTGCAAAGGGCCTGGTGGCTGCTCTCCACTCTAAGAACTTCCTGGACTCCGGGAAGCTCTGCATACACAGGGTCAGGAATGCTTCTGATTCTGCACTGTGTCCTCCAAAACCACTTTGAGGACAAGTGGCTCCGTGGCTGGGCTGCAGCTGTTTGCCATCCAGGCTGGGTGGGCTGTGGAGGAGAGGCCCTGGCCCATCCTGCGGCCCGGCTGGCCCTCCGAGGATGCTGCCTCTGGCAGATGGTGGCCAGGCCCTGCGGTGGAAAGTCTGGTGGCTTCCAAATCAGAAGCCTGAACACTGGGCCACCACCCTGGGCTGACGTCAACCAGGGAACAGGCAGAAGGGCACCCGTCCCAACAAGAACCTGCCTCCCTTCGTCCATCCAGCATGGCTCGGTAGGACACCAGGCAGATGCTGGAACCATCTGGGGAGACCTGCCCTACAGGGAACATGGAAACCCCACGTGCTGTTCTCTGGATGCACCCAGTGGCTGAAGGCCAGCCTGCAAGTTTGGCATTGAGAGGAAGTGACTGGTGGTCCTCCTGAGATCGGCCGCCCCAGCCCGCGGGCACCGATGCTCTCTCCTTCCAGGGGTCAACAGCTGGCTCCTCAGTGGAGAGTGAAGCACCAGCCGCCCAACAGGATGGCCCTGCATCAGGAGGTGAGTTATTTCAGTGTCTACGGAGATTTGGACAGGCAGGCTGGGCCCCAGGCTTTTACTGTCAGGCAGCATAAAAAATGGGGCCTTGCACGCTTGCAGGCCTTGCAGGACTGCCAGGGACACACTGATCGGGAGCAGACACCCGGGGGCCTGACCATCACTTATCGACCTGACAACCAGGCTAACAGCCCCGGCATTTCTGAGTTGAGAAGACATGTCGTTGGCACTGAGCAGGGGATGGTGGGGGTAGGGATGGAGGGGCTGAGGGAGGCCAAGAACAAAGAAACTAGCACAAGGTGCAAGGTGGGCAAGGTGCAGAGCCCCAGGGGCCACACTCAGGTGGGCAGCTGCACACCCAGGCATGATTTTGATCATGTGGGTCTTTGCTGGCTTCAGTTTTAGGCAAAGAAGTGTATGGCTCATTGGTTCGCTTAGCTGTTGGCTGCGCCTCCTTAAAAGTGAAAAAAGGCATACACAGCGGCACCAGGAAGAGACCTTTCACCCAAAATGCAATTGTAAGTACGTGTGTGTGTTTGGGTCCACACAACAGAGACACAGAACTCTGTGCACATGCAGGCAGGACGCGGGTACAAACGTGAGCACATAAACACACAACCCTGCACTCTGGCCCCCAGAGCCAGCATGAGACCAGGCTTCAGGGGGAGGCAGAGGGCTGATCTTGGCTTCTGAGAAAGCTCTGTCTGAATTTCCCAGCTACGAGCCTGGGAACGGCAGCAGCAACTGCTTGGATACACAGCCAACCTTAAGTCGGGCTCAGAAATAGCTCAGACAGGGCAGTCATCTTCCCCGGGCTGGGGCAGGGAGGGAAGCAGGTGTCGAGTGGACGGGGGTCCACGGGAGGTGGCTTGAGGGTCACCTTGCTGCCGGGGCCTCATGAATGTCAGTCGGAGATGGAGGTAATGGATGCTTGTGGGAGGAGGAGGGAGGGGCTGCAGGCAAGAGGTGCCCTGGGCCACAGTCATGGAGACCAGGCGGGGTTAACCCTTTGCTGAGAAAAGCGGAAGCTGAAAACTCTGGAGAGAGGTGCGGGAGCCCAAGGGGATCTCTGTCTCTGGTGCCGAGCGGACGGTGGCCAGGGGCCCCCGATTTCCCGGTGCCCTGGCGCACCACTTTTGTCAAGACCCATCGATCCATCACTTAACAGGAGTTTGCACAGGTGTCCCTGAAATATGATGGGTGAGGGCTCTGGATGGGACCCTGCAGGAACAGCAAAGGACACTGAGGGTCCCCAAATGGGGGCGCATACCAGAATTATGGGGGGTCTCTCAAATCAGAGACGTCCGGGGCCCTCCAGACCCACGCGTCACCCGCCGGGGTGCAAAGCGTCATGCACTCTCAAGGCCCTGCTCCTCTGGCTGCATTTTGGGGCCGTGTTGCTCAGGAAATAAGCCGGCATCTTCACTCCCGGGATCTCAGGCACTGCGGCGAGGTGCTCACGTGCGAGGGGCTCACGGCAGCTCAGAGCACAGGGGGACCACGCACACGTCTCACTCCAGGCTCCCTGCTCATGGGGTCTCTCCGTGCCACATCTACACTTGTGACAGTTACAGGAGGGCAAGATGTGACTCTACCCCACCCCGACAGACTCTCAAAAGGGCGGCAAGATGCACCCCCTCGTCACAGACAACTGGACTGCACCAAACATTTAAAGAAGAAACTGGTGTGTTATGGAGGAGAAAAAAAAAATTAGCAGAGACACGATTCTTTCGCCAGAGTTCAAACAATCACGTCTGGGAGACCCCTCCTCGTGACACCTAAGACTCTGGAGGTGATAATGGGGTGAATTAAGGGTCAGCTACCTGCCGCCGAGGAGGCCTTCCAGTGGACCAGCCTGCAAAGGGAGTGATTCCTCCCCTGCGGGGAGCCGAGCCAGCCGCCCGCTGCCAACAGCACGTCCCAGCGGATGCGGAACCCCGGGTGGCAGTGTCCCCAGACACGGCGGTAAGGAGCAGCCGGGGGTCAGGGCTCTCGGGTGGAGGGGTCGCAGGGTTCCCTCCAGTCCCCCCACTGCGCCGTGTCCGTGGCCAGTACCTGCGGGGCTCTGGGCGGCCGAGGGGGTGGACGACGAGCTGGCGCCTCCCGAGTCGCAGTGGCTGGTGCTCCCGCTGCCGCTGGGGCTCCCGCTGGCGGACGGCGACGGCGAGGACAGGGAGGACGAGCTCTGCTGGTTTATGCCCTGGGCCACGGCGAAGCCTGCAAGACAAGGCGGGACATGACCCAGCGGAGGGACAGGCGGCCTGGCGGGAGGGGTGCCACCTCCCCGGGCACTGCGTGTGCGGCCCCCCGGGGCAAGCGCCCACTGCCAAGGCTGGGCCGGGGGCCTCCGCGTGAGGGTGGCGCTAAGCGACACAGAGCCGGCCCCTTCAGAGTCTGGGTCTGCTCCCCGTTATCAGCTGAGCTCGCCGGGCCTGGGACTGACCTGGACACGCTGTGAAGCTGTTTCGAGGGAAAGGGTGCAGCTGCCATAGAGCCGGGGTGCGGGGGCTTGGGGCGGGGCTGAGCCGTAAATCAGTGCTGATGCTGGCTCTGCACCGCGCCGGCTGCGCCCTTGAAGGGGACACACAGCCTCGGGGCTCAGAGGCGTCCTGGTGAAGGTCACAGAGGGACTCGGGGCATCCTCACGGCCGAACCCCGGGACCTTTGCTCACACACCCGAGTTCTTCCAGGGGCTCTTAACGCCGCACTGGGCGGGAGGGGAGACCCTGAAGACGCTCCCTGCCAGAGAATCTGCTCTGCCCTGGCGGGTCTGGTGGCGAGCTTGGTGGGAGGAAGGAAAGCTCTGGTGAAAAGCTAGCAATCACAGAGATTCACTTGGGCCTCAGAGCAACTCCAGGTTTGGAGACGGGGACCGCACATTTCTGGGGCCTGCGGCCTTCCCAGCCCGGGAAGAGCCTGGGGGAGTGGAGGAGCCCCACATGTTGGAGACCTGCAGACCTGGGCAAACCCTGCTTCACCGGCAGAAGCACTAGGCCACGTGCCCAGTGTCGTTTCCCAGCTGCTGGTGGGCCGTGTGTCACCGGCCTCTCCCCAGCCCGCTGCAGCGGGGGTACAAGGGGAGAGCAAGGGGGGTGCAAGCAGGCCCATCCAGCCGGCTCGGTGCTTGGCGCGCGGTGGGAGCAGGCTGTCCTCTATGACGGGGGGAGGCCCTTCTGACCGAGCCGCCCCGGAGCCCCTCCTCCGGTAGGCATGTGCCTTCCCAGACCGTGACTCCTGCCCTTGGTACGGCCTGCTTTCCTAAAGGGCCGCGGCTTCTGATTTCATCCACGAAACACGGGGAAGCTCCCAAGGAACGACTCCCCGTCGGCGCTCCCAGGAGCCCGTGCAGACTGTGCTGGTTCCCCAGGAGCTCTGTGCTCCGCGCCCCACCCCGTGTCCGCACCAAGTCAGGGCAGGGGTGGGGGCAAGTCCTCCTCCCACCTGAGAGTGGGGGCCCCAACCCTCCTGGACGGTCACCTCAAGCCTTGCCACCCCGAGCACACTCACCCCGGCCCCAAACCTCATGCTCTCCGCCTGCGCTGCCTGAACCTCATTCGGCCCAGAGCCCACTGACACTTCTTCCAGCAGGTTCTCCAGGCCTGACCACGCCTTTCTCAGAACTCAGGGAGGCAGCGGGGTGTCGAGCAGGGGTTGGAGAACTATGGCCCTCTGACTGTTAAATAAAGTTTTACTGGAACACAACCATGCCCTTTGCTTACATTCTGCCTGTGGATGCTTTCAAGCTACAATGGCAGCACTGAGCCAGTGCAAGAGAGGTTGCACGGCCCACAAAGCCTGAAATATTTCACTCCCTGGCCCTCGACGGAAACGGTGTGCGCAGCCTGGAAGAGGATGGGGGCACTGGCTCTGGCACCAGGAAAGCCTGGGCTCCATCCTGATCTGCTCGATTACCAGCGGCGGGGTCCTGGGCAAGTCTCCCCACTTCCCTGAGCCTCCTTCCCTCCACCCACTGGTGGGCAGGCCTCGGGGCGGGCATGCAAGGGGACCCGATGCTCCGTCCCCACCTCAGGACTTAGGGGAACCCACACCCAGCCACCGTGGAGAAGCTCTTTTGTACTAATGTTTGTGTTAAGATTATTTTTGTCTAAGGATCAAAAGCTGGGTCTATTTATACCCCCAGCCAGGCCGTTCCGGGTTTCGGGCGATGTGACTGCATGCAGATGCGAGGTCTGGAGGGAGCACGGTGGGTAAATTCCCCGCACCCACCTACGGCGGAGAACAGCAGGATTACCGTGCTGGAGTTCTCAGGAAAAGGCATCATGTGATATACTGTGTGTGTGGTGGCAGGGCCTTAGATTAAGCACGGCAAACATCAAGGCGAATCCAAACACCAATCAGGAAGATTCCCAGGGGGCGGGCAGCCACAGCCCCACAGAACCAGCTTAATAGCTGCTTACTTCTTAATCACTTGAAGTGGTAAACCCCCAAGTTTACAAGCTGTTTACTTGCCTTGAAAATGAATCACTCCTTAACAAATCAAAATGTCAGGATAGCTTTCCCTGAGCTGCTTATTTATCACAACCGTGAACAGAGGGGCCGGAGAGTGTGGTAAGAGAGTTGAGACTAAGCCGACCCTGTTACACTCCCGACAAACGCCCCAGCCAGAACGAAGGAATGACGTGGCAGTCACCAAGGTGGTCACCCACCCCTTCTCTGAAGACACACATCTTGGGACTTCCCTGGTGGCGCAGTGGTTAAGAATCCGCCTGCCAATGCAAGGGACATGGGTTCGATCCCTGGTCCAGGAAGACCCCACATGCCATGGAGCAACTAAGCCCGTGCGCCACAACTACTGAGCCCGCGCTCTAGAGCCTGTGAGCCACAACTACTGAGCCCGTGTGCCACAACTACTGAGCCCGTGTGCCTAGAGCCTGTGCTCCGAAACAAAGAGAAGCCACTGCAACGAGAAGCCTGCGCACCGCAACGAAGAGTAGCCCCTGCTCGCTGCAACTAGAGAAAGCCCACACGCAGCAACGAAGACCCAACGCAGGCAAAAAAAAAAAAAAAAAAAAAAAACAGACACACATCTTCTCTCTCACAAACTTTAACGCCCTGGTTTATTACTGTAAGACATGTGGGGTGGAGTGCGTGGGGTAGCAGACGAGATGCTGAGACTGAGGTCAGGATACTCAAGTTCCTTCATTTGGAGAACGGATTAGGGTCAAGCCATAGGTTGACAAAAAATATGGTGCACCTTCTGTAGGTGCTAAGAGTTAGAGAGAAAAAAAAAAAATCACCAACCACTGATAGCACCCATTTGCGGGTCTAGCTGAGCAGAGGCAACTGAATGCATCTTTCCCTTGTCTGCTGCTACTAAAAATCCACCTCCCTTCTTTCCAATGGCATGGGGACTCAGAAAGGCTCAGCGAAGTTTTTTGTTTGTTTTTTAGCTCAGTGCCCAGACTCCCCTTGCAATTTCATGGGGTTCCTCCCCAAATCGAGGTGGCAACACTTTGAGAGCCGGTTTGACATGTCAGGGGTAAGGGGGGCTCTGCAGAGAACTCAAGACAAGCACCTGGCCCCCTGCTCTTCTCCCGGGGAGGCAGTTCTCGATGAACTAGCTTTGGCGGGGGTGCCGAGGGGTTTTCTGGGCGCGAGTCAAACACACACGGGCTGCCAAGTACTTGCAAATGCACAGATGCGCCAGAGATCATGGGACAAGGGCACAGGCAAACAGGTCTCCCTGAGAGCTCCTCCAGCAGATAAAATTCTTGGCCGTCCCCGAGTATGTCTCAAGAACAGCCTGTGAGTTGCGCATCAAAGGCCGTACGGGTTTTCACACCAGCCGGCTGATTCCACATCTAGAACCTGACTGATGCTGCGGAAGGCGCCGTGGGTGGGTCCACGGATGTTCAAAGCACTGGTGTGTGTGGCAGGGAGCTGGAGGCACTCGGAACATCCACCAGTCAGGGAAAAGCCAAATCGAGTCTCCTACGCCGGGGTGACCAAATCCTCGGCTACCGTTAGACATGCTGGCGTAAAAGCAGATGAAGTGCCGAGGGAAACACTCAAGACATAGTAAATAAAAAAAGGTTAGAAAGAGCACGTCCCACCTGCTCCCACTGTTGTGAAAAAATAAAAGGTAAAAAAAAAAAAAAAAAAATCTAGGCTCTGCCTCCCTCCTTGTGCAGGGAGCAGAGCAAACAGACTGGAGGGATTGAAGCAGAAGTCACGGGAGAACCAGGTGGTTTGCTATGGTGAGTTTCAGTTTAATTTTTTCATGCTTGTCTGAATTTTCCAAGACTCCTACCACAAATAGTATCTTGAACCAGAAAAAGAATGGAGGATGAAGGAAGGCACATGAGCCGTCTGGGAGCTGGGCAGGTTGAAGCTGCTGGGTCCCTAATACAGCCCTGGGATCTGTTCTGGCCTCCAAAGCTCTCTCCCCTGGACCCACTAAGAACCTCCCCACAGCTGAGGCCAGATGCCAAGCTCCACAGCAGGCAGGCCAACGGTGAAATGCATCCCTCGCTTTCCAGGAGCCCTGGGCTTCACAGGATCAGGCTGGGGTCTTCCTGCTGCCCTCTGGCCCCATTCTGACAGTTATTTTGGGAAGGTGAACTCGTGAGTAACTCTCTGGCGTTTGTCAAGTACAAAAATACCCCAAGAAGGTCAGCCTTCTATTTTAGGTCCACTGCTAGAGGGAGCAGTGGGCTGGGAGTCAGAGCCCCAAGTTCGAATTCAAGCTCTGCCCAACCGGGCTCGTGACCTTGGACAAGCCCCCTCTTCTCCACGAGTCTTCACGTCTTTATGCGAAACACAGTACAGTGAGTGAGGGTCTCCTGGCTTAAATGGCCAGTAGTTTTCTTTTCACCTATAAATCTGAATTTGACTTGAACCCCACAGCCTTTTTGGGACATAGGCAAAGGAGAAGACGCTGAAAAGTGCACCCCAAATATTCATCAGGCACACCGTTGTCTTTGGGTGGAAAGCCCACGAGGCTTTCCCCAGGAGAACCAGGATGCCACGGCAGGCAGCGCCCAGGGCCGGCCAGCCGCAGCCCAGAGGCTCGCAGATGTGTCTGGCTTTGCTCACATCATGTTTGTGCTTGTCTGCTTGTTTTAGGCACCGCCATTCACACACTGGAAGACTGTATACACAAGTCTGGATTTCTGGCTTCTTTAAGAAAGATCTGGCATCGCTGGGCCCCATTCGCGTGTGGCAGCACCTGGAGGGCGGGGGTGAGCCGGTTCCTTCCCCTCCCCAACTTGACGCGCCTGGTGGTCGTCGGCGTTTCAGTTATTCATCTCTTGCTCTTTATCCTTGGATTCTTGGTCAGATCCACAGGACTCAGGGACGTTCCAACCCCCAGCAACGTTTTGTCAGCTCCCTCCTCAAACCCTACCCTCACCCCGCCCCAATCAGTGGGGGTGAGGGGAGGGCCGGTGGAGACGGGGCCGCCTGCCTCTAGCAGCTCAGGCAGGTCTCATCTCGGACTGTGTGACAAGAACCACTTGCTCTTGGCCTCAGCTGGGCTGTTCCCTTGGTCTGGAATTCCCTCTTGCCTCTTTCCTGTCTTCACAGATCCCTTCCCTATCTTTTAAGGCTCACACAGCTCAGGGCCAGCTTGGGCAAGAGTTTCTGCAGCCAGTGGGGTTAACGGTTCTTTCCCCTGTGCTCCCATAGCCTGCCCTGTCCAGCCTTGGGGCCCCGTCAGCCCACGTAAGGCATACACCCAAGTAGGGCATAAGAAACTTGACTGCAAAGATGCTTTGCTATTTTGTGTGCCACAACTACTGAGCCCGTGTGCCTAGAGCCTGTGCTCCGAAACAAAGAGAAGCCACCGCAACGAGAAGCCTGCGCACCGCAACGAAGAGTAGCCCTGTCAAAACAACTGTCATTATTTTAACAGCTAGCACCTGGAATCCTTTGGGGTTCAGAGCGTTTTAGACAGTGTTTCTGATATTGTGAGCTGTCTCCCAATACCCATTCTCCCCTTCATCTGCAATTACAGAATCTGACAGCTAGGCACGACCCTGTGGCTAAGCTGTGGCCAATGAGATAGAAGTGAAAGTGACGTGTTTGATTTCTAGGAAGGCTTCTTAAAAGGAAGGAGTTATGCTTTCCTCCATTCTGCTTCCTGAAACATCAATGTGATGGCTGGAACTCCAGCAGCTGTCATGGCCCACGAGGATGAATCACATATTAGGGACAGCAGAGCACTGAGCAGGAAGGATCTTGGGTCCCTGATGCCTCTGTGGAGCCCCTGACTACCTTCATACAGGCTTCCTCTCACTGAGAGGGAAATAAAACTCTTTGGGGTTTTTCTCTATTATGTAGTTGAACTTAATCTTAACTGACAATTGGGAAAAAGCTTTTTTAAGGCAGGGATGTAAGCTGAGCTCTGTAGGGACAGGGACTAGCCGGTCCCCAGAGCTTCCAGTGTAGGGAAAGCTGCCCTGCAATTCCTGGGGGCAATCTGGGAGAGGTGGAGTGAGGAGAAAGAGGAGAAGGGGTAATTGAGATAGGGGCGGTGACCCCCACGACCCCCCAAATCTTTAGGAAATGCTCCTTCAATTCTTTCCTTGTGTGGTACAAGTGGACTTTTTTTGGTGGACACAGTGAAGGAACTGTGTTTCCATCTGGGTTCACACCAGGCCACACAGAGACTACACGTGAAGGCCAAGACCTGGAAACAGCCGGGACCACGAGAGAGTAAAGGGTGGGAAGGCTTGCATGTGTGCAGGCAAGAGAACTGGGGGTCTGAGCCAAAGGTTTCCTAAACCTCCGAGGAGCAGGGAGGCCCCAGCTGACCTCTGCGGTCTGTCCAGAGCTTGTGCTGCTTTGCACACTATAACTGTATGTAACAGATATTGGTTACGTGACTGAAGTGCAACTATTTCAGGTTAAAAACTGGAAAATGTGAAAACTACCTGAGCAGGTAGGGGATTCCACAGGGACCTTTTAGAGAGCTGAAGGGGAAGGAACCCCACTGGCTTAGACTCCATCTTGGGCACCGTGACCACTGAACGTCACCCCACAGCCTCGCCCCTACAGACGCTCCTACAGATCTCCCGCTTCCAGGAAGGATTTGAGGCGACTGACATTTTAAAACCCAAACCCAAATGCCATGGCTATTAAATAATGAAAATACTAAACGCTGAAAGCCACGAAAACACAAACTAAACGGTGAGAGTCCAACAATAAAGGTGGGTGGAAAGTGAAAAGTTGTACCAGAACGACTTCCAGGGAGGGGAAGCTGAGGTCACCACTTGGCGCTCACTTCCCGGGAGCCAAGGCCTCAAGGAACGCTGTCCCAAGTGACCTAGCTCTTGTGACATCCCAGCTCATGTGCAAGATTCCTGTCCCATTACACCCTCCTGGGCAAGGTCCCTGAAGGCAGCTTCTTGGAAGATCCAGCTGCCTGGCTGGAGATGGGGCCTCGTTCTGGAAAGATAACAGCACATCACAGCACTTTGCAAACTTTTTTTCTCGACAGTGAAATTCTAGTTTACATGCAAGATGAAAACAGAACTGCCCTGGCCGCATGGTGCCTGATCAAGGGTGGGCTTCCCTTCCCCTGTCTTTTCTAGAACCTCTGCAGAGGCTACCTTTGAAAATCACAGACATGTCGGGGGGAACCTCAAAGCCTCGAGCCTACAGGCTGCAAACTCGAGCACCAAGTTTGGACGGGTAACACTGGTGAAAGAGGAGAGGCCAGGGGTGAAAGGCAGACGGTCCCCCCACTCGCCATCTGTTTCCCCTTGTTGGATTGCGACATGGGCACTGAGAAACCGTTCTCTTCTATCAGGAAAATCAACACGATACGTGGGACATTCAGCCTGTGTCAGGGAGGTGACAGGGACTGGTGGAGACTGGAGAAAACTGGAAACTGCAGCTCCGCAGTCTCTCCTGACTGCTGCTACCTGGGAACGTGGCCATGGCTCCGTTCTTCAAGAGAAGCTGGATATCTGGATTTTGGTGGAAAACCTCCTGATCTTTTAAATGGCCGACAACTCGCTTCACCTCTCTTTTTAAAAAAAGAAGCAGGTAGCCCCAGGCAAGTCAAACCAAGCACGTCTCCTGTCCACGTGGGCCTCTGCTCCAGGCTGAGACCAGGGTCATCACAGCCGAGGCCACCCTGCCCAGCTCCTGACGTGTGTGCCTTCTGAGTCTGAAGGACATGACCCCAAGCCATTTAAGGCTCACATGGATGTGCTTCAAAGAGTCCACTTTTCCTCTTTTAGGAAAAAGATCTAAGATTTGGAGGGGAGGGCTGTCCACCCTGACAAAACCCGGGCCCTGCATTTCGACAGTCTTGGCTGGAATGAGGACCGTGGGGCGGGGGGGGTGCCCCGGGTTGGCCTTTCATTAGCAAATTCGTCCCGTGGCTGTGGTTCAGGTTGTGAGGATGCAGTGTTCACATTTTTCTCACCACTCCTCAATGCTGGGAAACAGTAAAAAAATCAATCGGCCCCGTGACCTCGCGCACAAAGCCGAAGATGGCAAGCACAGCCGTGGTCTTATTTCTCCCCTCGCTGGCTCCTTCCTCGGCTCTGCCCTTTCACCTCCCAGCACAGCCTGCCTGGGCCCTGGGGCCAGAGAGGAGGTGCTGGGCTGGGACTGAGTGTGGGACTCAGCCTGAAGCCCACAGGGACTACAGGCGACACAGAGCTTTCTCGTCCACGTTTCTGACTCGAGAGGCTGGCTCTGGAGCCCATCCCCCTCCGGCAAGATGACAGCCGTGCCCAGCGATGGGGGCTGGGAGCCACGGAGTCGGGGGCCACACCAGAAAAGCCAAAGTACCCGCAACTGTTCAAAGAACATGGGGGGCGTGGAAGCAGGGTTCAGCGTCAAGCCCGACAGCGGCGCACCCACTGGGCCAGGCGAGGCCAGGTGCTCACGCAGGCCTCCTCTAAGGAATTCGCACAAAAATAAAGGAATTCACCAACATGGGTCAGGGTTCAGAATGGCAGAGACCCTGCAGCCTGGCAGGACCCTGGGGACCCCCTGCAGTCCCCTCACTCCCTGCTAGGACCCCGAAGCTTCAGTGAAGGCAGAAAACTCGGGTGTCTGCACAGGGACCCTCCTCCATCTCCCCGCAGTGGGTCACACGATTTACCGTTTCAGGACTGTGGGCACAAGACTCTGGGTTTTAGGGGCAACACACGGTCCCCACGTTGGTGACCCTCCATGACTTCTGGCCGTCTCTGTGTGTATTTCCCGTCTGGCCCAGGGGGCTGACCTGGGAAGAGGGCGTTTCTACTGCCTCCCTCGGCTGAGCCTCCATCACTGACTGGCTGCACCTCAAAATGCTTAAAGACTTTTATTTCCGGTTGCTTTGTAGGGGACGACATGTCCACTATATAAAAATAGCTGGGAACTTGCAGAATCTTTTAGTCTACAGCTGTTTATCCACGGATAAACCCTCTTGGATTTTAAGGACTATACTTGAAAACCTGCAGGAATGCTCTTTCGGTATCTTGTCTTCTGTGTGCCATCTCTGTCCCAACTCTGCCCCTCAAAGTGTTTTCGCCCTCGGGTGAAGCCTGCCCGGGAGGGCTGCCACCCACGGGAGAGATCTGAGGTCTAAGTGTCTAAGATCCAAGGTCTAAGTGGCCCTCTGGCTGCCCGGGGGGCCGTCAGGGCCATGTGAACGTCGGCACCTCATGTGCTGGTGTCCCTGCGCTGCCTCGGACACGGGGGGCTGGCTGGCAATGTGGGGGCCACGGCTGGACTTGACCTCTGAGAATCTCGTAAAGAGTAGCATAAGCTGAAGGTTGCCAGGACTTGGGCTTTATCCCCAAGGACCAGGCCCCTGCCTTGCCCAGCCCCTGCCCTCCTCCGATGGCATTACCGTCTGTACAACAGTAAGCAGAGAGCCCCGCCAACAGTCTCTCAGCTGAGGCATTAGAAAGCCCACCAGTGGCCATCTTGGCTGCCTCTTTACGGAGGCAGGAAACAGGGCTGAAAGAGCAGCGAGAGAGAGGCGGGTTAGACAGCGATCAGGGGGCGCTTCCAGATGCAGGGCAGGGGTCACCGACCCCGGACTCCTCTGGCCCCAGGAGGAGGCCTGAACCTGGAACCACTGGCCAGGGCTGGGGTGGGTCAGCTACAGCCCTGCTTGCAAAGGACAACCTCCTGGCGTTCTCACTGGCCCAGGGACCACTGATTCTTTCCAGCAAGCCTCTCATCCCATCAGCCCTGCTCTGTGCTCTCAGGCCAGAAGGGGGTGAGGCCAGGGGGCACATGTTGCATCCTGACATGTGCGCCCTGCCTCATGTGTTCTACAAGGTGCCATGTGCAAGGGGGCCAGGGGACTAGTTTTGATCTTCTGCCTGCGCAGTCCACACATACTTAACACACTCCCAAAGCATCCTGCACACCCGTGGTCCTGGTTCTGTGTGTGTGTCTGCAGGACCGGGGCTCTGCAGAGTGGGGTGGCTCATGCCTGCAGCGGGGCCACATCATGGTCTCCGACCGTGTGCCTTAACAGATTGGGGTTAGGCCAGACGGACAGACGATGACGTTCGATGACACATCATCTGCAGTGAGACCTGGAGACGCCATCTAGAACTCCATGGGGCAGATAGGATCAGGCGGTGTGAGGAGCCACACAGAGACCGTGACGGCTATCAGCCCCGAACAAGCTTCACAAGCCACAACTGAGGTCACCGAGTGGACGGGACTGTCACCTTCTGTCCTGGCAGAGCTGTGGGACACAGGCCACCAGGCAGTGGACACACAGCTCTGTCATCTACATGGGAGGAGCCTTGAGAGCAGATACTTGGTTCTGGGCCTGGAGTTCCCGCTCCGCGCACAGGGTACAGGCGCGAAGAGAGCGCCGGGAGTCCGGCCACCCCGTGTGGGCACGTGGCCACGAGGGAACCACTTACCCCACAAGCCTGTGGCTCTCACACGTAAAGCGGGGGTGACAACGGCCCACCTCACAGGGCCCACGAGGACGGAACAAGTTGCTCTGGTCTAAGCGTTCAGTCAGTGTGAGCTGTTCTGACGACTTGGCTGGCATTTATGGTACCTTGAGTTTGGGCCCAATGAGGCAATAACTGGGGAGTTTCATTTCTATGAGGGTCTCCACCCCTGGGGTATGTGACAGAAGAAACAGCTCAGCTTGCTAGAGCAAACAACACAACACAGAGTAGAATCGTTCCTCGTGGTAGCTGTTAGGAATGAAGGTTTTAGGAGTTCACAGAGACAGGGCTTTTCTTTCTTTCTTTCTTTCCTTCCTTTCTTTTCTTTCCTTCTTTTCTTTCTTTTATTTTTGGCTGCGTTGGGTCTTCATTGCTGCGCACAGGCTTTCTCTAAGTTGGGGTGAGCGGGGGCTACTCTTCATTGCGGTGCGCGGGCTTCTCACTGCGGTGGCTTCTCTTGTTGCGGAGCACGGGCTCTAGGCGCGCGGGCTTCAGTAGTTGTGGCTCACGGGCTCTAGAGCTCAGGCTCAGTAGTTGTGGCGCATGGGCTTAGTTGCTCTGCAGCATGTGGGATCTTCCCGGGCCGGGGCTCGAACCCATGTCCCCTGCATTGGCAGGCGGATTCTCAACCACTGCGCCACCAGGGACGTCCCGAGACAGGACTTTTCTAAAGGAACTTTGAATATCTGAGTTTATGGGATTTATATGAAAATGGTATATGAAAAATGGAGTTCTTGTTACTTTCACCTAGATTCTTAAAATCTCATCTGTTATGTTTGGGTTCAAGACACACAAGACTGTGTTCTGTTTGTTAGTATTTCTTCACTGGAGAGTTGAGTGCGTTGTGGAACCATATGAAATTGCCCCTATTTCAACCAACATGACCAAAAAAATCAGAAATTTCCTATTGTTCAACCTAATATGAATTCGTCCCTCTTAAAGACCTCCACTGGAGCGATTCCTGGAGGAAGGGGAGGGGAACACAGTCGGCTGGGTACTGTGTAGTCAAACAAGTGGCTTTCCCTAGCTCTCCCTTCTCAGTTGCCATTACAGCTGTGTGTGTGTGTGTGTGTGTGTGTGTGTGTGTGTGTGTGTGTGTGTGTGTCTGTGCTCACATGTGTGTGGCCCTTTCTCCAGCTCAGATTCATCTTTTCATTTCCAAAAGGCAGCGGCTTTAACAAAATGTTCGGCAATGATGTTGGGACTTAAGGAGAGGTGTGTGTCTTCTTGATGGAAGATGCCTGAAAAGGGGGCTTACAGGGGCTTGGAGAGGCTTCTCAGGTGGGCTCCGGTTTTCCCTTTGTGCTTCCCCTTTGTGCTTCCTTGCAAATGCTAAGCTAATGCGTTCGTTACAATCATCCTGGCTGTTCTTCACTTGTAGTTTTGACTTATTTTTTTTTAGTATTATTAATATTTCATCATAAAAGTATTGATTTCCTTTAACCAAGAGACTTTAAAGTTTGCTGCATCCTTAAGCATGATTTTATTATGTCTTGGGGCCAAATGTTTTTTGCCTCCCCCCAAAGGAATGCTTTTCCTTTTATGTAATGTGTGTCAAGCAGAAAAAAGGAATTGATTCACAAAATTCTGCATCATAGGCAACTTTTAAGGAACGTATCCAGAAGGGGGTACTTGGACAGACATCTCCTCCTAAACATGATCACAGTGTCTCACTGTTAAGCCAGAAATAAGAACCAAAGCACAAAATTTACGTTAAAATACAAGACAGCTCCAAGAGAAGCTAGTATGGGAAAATTAAAGACAACTCGAGACACGACCCCAAAGCTTAAAAACTCCTTTCGAGCACCTGAAGAGTCATAAAACCCTCAGTCTCCACACTGTCATCTCTCTTCCCGCCCTTCAGAAAGCCAGCAGAAAACAGGCAGAAATACTGCCGGTTTGGGGTTGCCTAGAAAAGGCTCCGTTTCCCTCTCTCTCTAAATCACCAGCATCAGATGCCAGTTGTAGAGCTAGGGAAAGGATGCTCGGCTTTACAGACCCGTCCAGGAAGTGCGCAGAGGGCAGTGACTGGCAAACCAAACGAGGCGCTCCGCAATGTTTAAATATTGAGCATCCTTTCTCCTTCTTCCACATTTATTATTAACTTGGACCCACATCACCGTGTACATTGACTTCATTTCTTTTCAAGAATCTGAGACACAATGGACAATGAGTGGGGGGTGGAGCTGAGATTTGGGTTTCTTTCTTTCATATCCTCCCTGGATATCCTTTACGGTCAGCCCCACGTCTTTAGAGCCACGAATTCCTGGAAACGTCTCAGCCTCTCAGTGACCCCTGGCGCCCGAATGCAGATGATTAGTGCCCCAAATATTGACAGACTGGACTCTCTTCCCCTTCCAAACAAGGGAGCAGGGTCAGAGTGAGGCTGCATGAAAGATGCTGTTACCACCGGGCGAGCGAGCTCGCGGAAACGTCATTCAGACAGGTGCTCTATCGCTTGGGACGAACCGCGGTTCCCTCGGCTTGGCCCAGGTAGAAGCGATGCCTGCGATGCCACGTGAATGTCAGAGGTGTCCAGTTTAAAAAAAAACAAAGCCTGTCTACAGCCACCAGAAGTCCTTTGCTCAGTGACGGGACAACCGGGACGGGGGCTGGCGGTGGCCCTGCTCTGACACACGAGGCACATCGGATGTCAGCAGCCTGGCCAGCGGCAAAGCAAACTCGGAGCCTGGGCCGTGCGTCACTCCTTGCGAGGATGAACATTTGGGATTGGAAACAGAAACCTCAAATCTTGCCAGAAAGCAAAGCACCACCTTTTCTTGGGAACGAGCAAGGGGGTTTGGGGGTGGACCATCCATCATGCCCCTGCAGAAACCAGCCGCCTTCCTGTCAAAAGAAGATCCTCTGGATCTGCCAGTAGGAATAAGCCGGCTACAAGTGTTCTTTTTTCCTGGGCTTTTATCTGTTCAAGAGAAATTGTCCCAGATGACCGGCCTGCAGCTTCCACTTTCTTTTAAAAGACAGTACTACGTTTGAGATCGATGTTTTCTCCTGAAACGCCGGCTCAATTTATCCTTCCCTGCCTCCTGCTCTCTGGTCTCTGCACTCAGCTGGCCCTCGCCTTGCTGAGTGAAGCGTCTGTCTTCGGACTCCCAGTCCTCGCTGGTGCTACTCAAGCACCCGGCCCTGTCCTGCTGTTCATCACGCATACAACCCCCCTGCCCCCAATTTCCTCCAAGAGTCCTCTGCTGCCTCATTCCCTCAAGTCCCTGTGTATTAAACTCCAACTATCCGAGGCCTTCACCCGGCTCCAGCTCTCAAAAATCTACCCGGAAAAGCCTTCAGGTTGGCTGGCTGGCTTCGAACGGCTCAAGAGCACCCCCTCCCCGGCCAGCCCCGCACCCCAAAGTGGCTGAGTGCTTGTTATCTGATTGCTGTTAGAGGGAGTGAGGTGATGTAGACCGCCGAGGGCCTTACGGACTGAACTGACCAGAGAACTTACTTCTCTCTCCTGGTCTCTCTTGGCAAGCTGCCCTGTGAGTGAAATTTCACTGACTGATTTCATGCCTGATGCCCAGAGAGCCCAGTATTTCTGAAATCTTTATTTGTATACGTGGCTGCAAGAGAATGTGCCCTAAACAGACATTTGGAGCTATGGTTTCCATTTTGCTGTTAACCTGTGGACTCTCTTTTTGGCAGTAATAAGAAATAAAATAAAATAAAATCCTTGCTAGAAAGGATGCACGGGCCCATGCTGGCAGCATGTGCACACATGCTGTGGAGAGGATTTTGCCTTGAAGTGCTGAGCAGGCTGGCAGCTCTGGAGAGCCCGGGGGATGAACATACGGGGTCCAGGTGTGGCCAGATGGGCATCCCCCTCTCTGCTTTCTGGAGAGCAACCTGGCAAGGGGCTATCAAGAGTCTTAAACATGGGCATTCTCACTGATCCTAAGGAATGCTTTCTAAAGAAATCACTGGAAACCCGGACAAAGATTTCTGTGTAAGGAGGTTCATCACAGGGTGGTTCATGATGCAATAGAAACAACCTAAGTAGCCAATATACGGGGCCTGGCTAAGTAAATATCTGCTAAACTCCAGACTGCTCAGGTGGAATTATGTCTCCTCCAAATTCTTATGTTGATGTCCTAACCCCAAATACCTCAGAATGTGACTTTATTTGGAAAGAAGGTCATTCCACAGATGTAATTAGTTGAGATTAGGGTGGGCCCTAATCCAATGTGAGTGGTGTTCTACTAAAATGGGGGACATTTGGACACAGGCACGTGCAGGGAGAACACCACGTGAAGGTGGAAAGCAGAGATCGGGCTGATGTGTGTACCAGCCAAGGAACAACAAGATCGCCAGCAAACCACCAGAAACCACAAGAGAGGCCCGATTCCTCCTCATCGCCATCAAAAGGAACCAACCCTGCTGATACTTTGATCTCAGACTTCCACCCTTCAGAGCTGTGAGACAATACATTTCTGTTGTTTTAAGCCACCCAGTTTGTGGTACTGTGTTATAGCAGCTGTAAGAAATGAATACTCAGAGCCAGACTATATGTAGCCATGAAAAGTGAAGTATTAGGAAGAGATACTTGACAGCACAGGGAAATGCTTCTGGCATGATAGCAATGTTGTTAAAAACAAAACCCCTACACAACAAGGAGTTACTGTAGAGCACAGGGAACTACATTCAATCTCTCATAATAACCTATCATGGAAAAGAATCTGAAGCTGTATGCCTGAAACTAACACAATATTATAAATTAACTATAGTTAAATTTAAAAAAAGGAACCCTCTGTTGTATAGGGAATAGCAGGTGTGTGGGGATAGGGAGAAGGGAAAAACAAACAAACAAAACAAAAAACACCCCATGACCCAGCAGCTCTGATCTTAGGCTGCACATGCATCCAAGGATGCCCACAGCAACACTGTCCGGGGTGGCGAAAACCAGGAAACACCTAAAACGCCCAGCCAAAGGAATACGTGGATCCACACTATGGAATATTACACAACCCTGAAAAGGAATGCGTGAAATCTATACACATTGACACAGAAAGATCTGTGATTCACGGTGGTGTCTGAAAAGCAAGCTGCAGAAGGGTATGCAGAACGATGATTCTGTTTAGGTTAAAAAAAAAAAAAGCATCCCAAATCATAAGACAACCACAGATCCATAAGCCCTTATCCTAAACCTTTGAGGCTGGATATGTTCTAGACTTTAGACCCTCAGCTGGGTCTTAGGCAGCTAAAACCCAAACCTATTAAATTTCTGCAGGAAAAAACCAAGTCTATTCACAATAAATGGTATCTGCAAGTCTCTTTTTTTTTTTTTAATATTTATTTATTTTTCAGCTGCTTCGGGTCTTAGTTGCGGCACGGGGGATCTTTCATTGCGGCACTCGGGCTTCTCTCTAGCCGTGGTTCGCAGGCTTAGTTGCCCCACAGCATGTGGGATCTTAGTTCCCTAACCAGGGATCGAACCGGCGTCCCCTGCATTGCAAGACTGATTCTTAACTACTGGACTACCAGGGAAGTCCCTGCAAGTCTTATAAATAGCCTATAAATAGTTCAGGGCAGGTTTTGCCACCAAGTGAGTTATAAAAACTCTATTGGTGCTCAGTGCTGTGTGGATTTCAGAACTGCCGAGAAGGGCTGAGGCCCTGCGCTGCCCACTGGCTATGGGTGCACATATGGATGCAACTGCACAGAAAAGGTTCTGGAAGGAGATGAGCCAAACCGTGGATGTCCGGGGAGTGGGGGGAATGGGGAGGAGTAGTCAAAGGGGACTTAGGTCCCGTTTGTAACATTTTATTTTATTTTTTAAATAAAGAGTCAACTCATGCATTTCTTGGGTAACTAAAAATTAGGGAAAAAAGAGAAAGAGAATAAAAAACAGAGAAAACACAGATAAGAAGTAAACTGAAATATTAGTGATGGTTTTTTCTGGGGTGGAGGGACCATGGTGATTTCTTCTTCTTGTAGCCTTACAGTTTCCATTGACAATTTTCTACATGCATGCGTTAATGCCACAAATGCATACAAGGGGCCTGCAGCAACAGCGGACACATGACTGGTTCCATCCATTCCTGTCATTGCCAGCTCATCCCCAGGGCCCTGGTGACCTTACGGGGCTGAGTCCCACTCTCCCTGACTCACTGCCACCACCACCCCCTTTTGCTCGTGCTCCGCTTGGCCGCCACACCTCCATCGCCATGAAATACGGCCCCTTCCCGGGGCGCTGCTCACACACTTGCCACTTTGATTCATCAGCTCTCTTACTCTCTCTGTCCTTTATTTTTCTTTGGCCTTTGACTGCTTTTTGGGAGTTTATCATATTGAACTTTTATCCCTTTCCAGGAAACCCTATTCTTTTTTTCTTCCCTTTCACAATTAATAAATAATCGTAAGAGCACTTCTTTGGACAGAAGCACATCCTGCCTCCTAAACAGAACTGCTGGAGCGTCTCTTTTGGGGCCCCTCCGGGCCTGTGAAGGGCACATCACCTGTCACTAGAAGGAGAGCATTTTGGTCCATCACTGCCATGCGTGGGGGGCGGGTGCCAACAGTGTTTTCAGTACCTGAGCTGCGCTCCATCCTACAAGACCGCTGTGCTTTCACAGCTATCCTCAGAGAAGGGACGGGAGGATGGAGTACCGGGCTGGGCGGTCTAAGTGCCAGGGTATGGACAGGGAAACAGAGGTAAGGCATCCGAGTGCGAGTGCGGGCTTTGGAAACAGACATGTTCAAGTCCCAACCCTGGGATGCTGACCTCCTGTGGAGCCTTGAGCCTTGGATTCCCTGAGTACAATATGGAGGAAAATAATCCCTACCTCATGCATTGCTGTGAGGATTAAATGAGAAGAATACATACAACCATGCTTGGCATAGGGGCTGATTATATAATAACTGCTCAGTTAACAGGAGCTGGCATTATTAAGTCACAGCACTAGGCATGGCTCTGAGCCAGGGCTCCAGACCCCCTCGCCAGTTTCAACCACACAAAAAAGAGGAGCACAACTAGCCCTAAGCATCTCCAAGAAATAACGTGGGACACTTAGGATCAAATTTTAGAAGTCACTGGAGTGAGCTGGAAAGAGTGGCTGACATGTCATCTACCAACACCAGGAAGTGACCTGCAGCGACCTGCAGGTAGCATTCACCTGTTTTCTGTCTCGGATCCACAACGCAAATGAACCCGTGCTACTTCAGAGGTTTTCAACAAATGCTTGCAGCAGTGATTCTAATACCTACTTTCTTTCCCAGAAGTCATGATTCTGAGGTCAGACCACAATCAACAGAGATTTCTGGAAAGGTATGAAATGCAAACTTATCTCATAATTTACAGGAAAGGGAACAGGAGTCTATTTTACCAGCAAGAACAGAGTCATTTCTTCAAAGTCAAAAAGAAATGGAAAAAAGGCAAATTTTAGGGAAGAGGAAGGGTGCCAGGTGAGACTGGATTGCATGAAGGTTTCCAAATTATTCCAGAATGTTTTGTGGGTTCCAATTTCTTTTTTCACAGTTGGATTGCTTTAAGGAAAATGTTGCATAAATCGGACTGTTTTATAATTAAATGGGACACAAATGAGATAATCTGGTCGTCAGAAAAAGATGACAGCTTTGTGACAGTCCTACTAGTTTAGAACTGGTTTTAAAAATACAACACCTCTATTGAGGTATAACTCACATAACTGTATAATCTATACATTTAAAGGTATAATCCAATGGTTTTTAGTCCATTCAGAGTTATGCAGCCATCACTACAATCAATTTTAGAACATTTTCATCCCCTGTGTAACTAGCTGTGAATTAACTTGGGGGTTACAAACACATGTATCCCCGACTATGCTGAATGAGCCCATCATCTGGCCTTTTCAAGAAACTCCCACTCCAGATTCTGCCATCTGTTCTGTGAGTAGTATAAAACATTTCATTCTTCACGTCAGGCCTGGCGCCAAGAACTATCCCTTCCAACAGAATTCATCAGAAAAATGTCCTAGGTCCAGTTTCTCCTTCCTCTTCACTAACGAGGGGAGAAGAGCTGGGCTGTTGCTGGGGGCCTGGGGCTAAACACCTTCCTGGGAAGCAGGACCGAGGTCTCGGGCCCCACTTATGTGGCCAGGGTGGAAACTGATCACAAAGGGGAATTGTGTGTCCAGCCAAACTGGCGGCAGGTGTCACATGGACAGTGATGTTTTTATTCGTTGAGGATCTGGGCAGTCTGTGCGCCCAGGCATCAGTGGCTCTCCCATCTGTGTGGGCTCCTGTCTGGGATGCATTCCTGCCCTCAGGAACCCTGTCCAGGTCAGATCTCTCTGTTGCACACTGTCCCAGCTCTTGGCCGGTCCCTTCAGGGCCCCAATCACGGTCAGCATTTCTGGACTATCTATGACATCCACAGGGCCTGGGAGCTCCAAAGGGACAGATCTGTTTTGCTCACCCCCGAGTCCACAGCGAACAATGTCTAGCATGTAAAGGTGTACTGAAGACTTGTTGGCTCCATCCATCCATCCATCCATCCATCGATCCATTGATCCATTGATCCATTGATCCACGCATCCATCCATCCATCCATCCATCCATCCATGTATCCATCCATCCACCCAATGCTTTCTAAGCAACACCTATATGCCTCTCGGTACATCTCTAGGAGCTGAGCATTTAGCAGTAAACAAAACAGTGTCTGCCGTCTTGGAGCTTACAGTTCAATAATGGGATGGGACGGGATTGTGGGGGGGTGGTGGGCAGACAATGAAGAAACAGAAACTGTTGGGAGGGAATGAGTGCGACGAAGAGAGTTAAGCCGGGCAGGGGGCGTCTGGAGGGCTGGGAGTGGGGCACAGGATGGTCAGGGAAGACCCCTCGGAGATAGCGAGGTCTGAGGAATGAGACAGAGGACAGAGCCGGGCAGGTACCTGGGACGACAGTGTTCTAAGCAGAGGCCAACCCAGTGCAGGTGCTGCAAGGCAGAGGCATGTGGCACAGTGGAGGCTCAGCTGAGGCCCCTGTGGCTGCCGTGGAACGGCCAGGGGACAGTGGGAAGAGGCAAGGTCAGTCTTAGGAGCAGCAGAGGGAGCAGACTGTGTGGGACCTCGGGAGCCACTGTGAGGAATTTGGCTTTCGTCCTGAGTAAAATGGGAGACAGTGACGGATTTAAGCAGAAGACACACATGACCTGACTTACACCTGAAAAGGATCTCTCTAGCTACGGTGCTGAGAATACCAAATTGGCCATGGAGAGAAGCAGCACGACGGATTTTGAAGGCCAAGGTCAGGAGGCAGCAAACAACCTCGGGAAGGCCAAATCCCCAAATCAGGCAATGGGCCTGGTTTTATAAGTGAAGTGTGGCTGGTATGAGGCCCCGCCTGCTCATTTGCATATTGTCCTGCGAGGCTGCAGGTGGAGCCTCGTTCTGACAGACATCACACGCCCCTTTAGGAAAAGTCAGTGAACCCCTGGCCTAGGATATGGGGTGCAGTGGTGAGAGGGGACTGGATTGGGGCTGCACTTCCCAGACAGCGCTTGGGGCTGGGTGAGCTCTGGCCCTGGAATGGACAAGTGGTTTGGTCTCCAGCTGCTCTACGTGAAGACGTGTTTTCGGCTGCATCTTCCTTCCAGCTAAGTGTGGGTCATGGGATCCCGTGGGCAGCCCAGCCTGGGGCCGGCCCCTGGGGACGGCTATTTGTGGTCATCTAGTGGGTGGCCTTTAGCCCCCCTGCTTGAAGCCCATCAGTGCTTCCCTGGGCCCTCTGATGAAGTCCAGGACGGTCGACAGGCACAGGGGGTCATGCCTGCGTGGGCTAGTCTCCTGCCGCCTCCTGCCTGCATGGCTCAGGCTGCTTGCAGGATGCACATGCACACCATGGTTTTCACAGCCTGGGTACTGCCGCCTGCCCGGGACGCCCCACATTTAACCTAGCCCATCCGTCAAGACCTCCCTCAGGAGCCCTCCTTGCCCTCCAGTTCTGGGAGGGCCGGCGCCCCTGTCCTGGGCTCCCACACCATCATGCATGACCAGACTATGTAGCAAGAGTGGGTAAGGTGTCGTCTTCCTCAGGACACTGTGAACTCCCTGAGGGCAGGGTCTGTCTAGAACCTTCCACTCCCCAGTCTTGGCAGAGCGTGGCGCAGGGCAGTGCTCATAAGGTTTCCCGAAAGTGGGACAAGTTTGAAGAACTGTCCTCTCCTGAAACTGGGCCCAGGGTATTGAATACATCCTGCTCCTATACCAGACCCCCTGGTTCCCCCAAACTCGCTAAGCGGCAGCTGCTCTGATGGAGGAGAGCTCCTGACTGAGCACCCCGCAGCCTGCCAAGCTGTCAATCCATCTCTAGGCGACCACCGAGGCTGCTGGTCCATGGAGAAGGGACCTCGGTCATGCTGGGCCCCGTGTCGTGCAAGCCCATGGTAGGTGCTCGGTGAACATTTGAGGGTTAAAGGAATGACAATCAGGACACAGCATTTGACCCCAGTGGTCACCCAGAACCCTCTTGTAAAGCCACCTAAGAGGAATTCGTCTCTGATCGTGTTCTCAAGACTGGGTGGACATTTGAACGAGCCAGGGCGAGTCACCAAACACAGTGACCCTCGTCTCACTGTTTTACCTGGGCTGCACTGGGCACGGACACTGGGGCTTCTCAAATGCTCTCCAAGGCGATTCTAGAAACACGTAGCCAGGGTGGAGGGCACAGGGGTAGACTGGCTTGGGCCAGGGCCTCAGGAGGGAGAAGATCTTGCCTGGGCTGGGACTCCACGCTTCCACAAGGGCTATGCCTCTGCCCCAGGCACCGTGGGGGCAGTGCCTGTGTGCCTCTCCAGCTGAGCGTAGGGGTTCTAGTCGACTGACTTCCTGATCACCTAGCTGGCCACCCCACGGAAGCTGCGGAGGTACAGGATCGTGGAAGGACAAGCCCACGTGCCTGGAGGACCAAGGAGCTGACCCGAAGGCTGTGCTGAGCTCAGGAGGCCCCATGACCCCGGTGGCGGTGGGAGAATGAGGCCACTCTCTAGCCTGAGGCTGGGGGGATGCCCTGGGAAGCTGGACAGTGCGCTCGGCCCCCTCGGCTTCTCGGGCACGGCACCGCTGTCCCTCGTTTGGATGCGGTTCCTGACGGAGATTCAGGGACGTGCTTACTCTAAGATGGATGAAGTGAGGTGGAGAGTCAATCAACTGAGTGGTCTGCTGAGAAAGTGCCACATGCTGGGGACAGGAGACACTTTCAAGGCACAGTTTTGAGCTTCCGGCTGTTTGCAGATTTGAGGTCAATAACTTAGAAGGAATTCTCCTCCAGTGGGCTTGTTAGTTATGGGGCTCTGAGCCTTCTGGCAGGCCCCTGAGCCATGTCAGTAATAACAAAGGATAGGGAAGAAGAGTAAAAACGAGAACATAGAGAGGCAGGCTATGAGCTGGAGTCAGAGTCAGGCAGAGGTAGGATGGACACCTGTGCGGCTGACTCGCTGTGCAAATCCAGGTAAGTTACTTACCCACCCTGAGCCTCAGAAAACCTCAAATGCAAAATGAACACGTGCCTACCTCTCCCCAGGAGGTTCTGAAGGTGAGATAATGAATCCGTGAACATGCGTGGAACAGACCTTGAAGCACAGAAGGTGGACCATTGATGGGGAGCCAGGGGAGCCTGCCCCCCTCACTCTGTGGCTCAGTCCCTTCCTGACTCGGGGCCCCCGCACATGCTGTTCCTGCCTGGAACACCCTCTTAGCTCCCCATCCAGTATGTCCAATGAAACCTTCCACTGTCAACATGCACCACCTACTCAGGGAAGGCTTCCCCGATCCCCATTAGAGAAGGCCAGGTTCCCCATTATCAACCAGTTATTTACTGGTAGGATTCTATGAATGACGCCTACTATTCTTGTAAGATTGCAAGCTCCATGTGGCAGGGCCACACATGTCTTGTTTGCTCATGGCTGTCACCTCAAACCCAAGCACAGCACCTGGCACACAGTGGGTGCTCGATAAATGTTTGTAGAACAAAGGAATGAATGAAAAGGTGAATTCTACTGCTTTCCCCAAAACCCACCCATCTTTGTGGCTTCATGAAGGCAAAGAGCTAAAGAAGTCCCCAGACTCACATTGCTGCAGGGCTTGACTATATTCTGCCAGCCCCAGAACTTTCCAGAAGGTTTCTAAATGTATCCTTGACCAGCAGACCTTAAATTTCTGCTGCAGAGGCTTCTGCGCTTGGCTGGTGCACCAGCATTTTCCATTGCAGGTCAGCACCTTATTATATACCTTTTAAAGAGTTCTGGCTGAGAGCCAGCCCGGGCTACAAAAAGTAGGAGAAAAAGCTGTTGATACATCACACCTATTGGGCAAATGTCAGCTGGCTTGAGGAGACCCAGACAACCACTTAGTGCTGCCAGCCAAGCACAAGCATCTCAGGCCTGATTTATCAGCAAGCTCTGACAGGTGTGCTCAGAAAACCCTTCTTGGCCCAGTAGTGAAAACTGGAGCTCAGGAACCACGTGTGAGGGGACATCACGTGTGAGTTGAGATCATGGTGTCTCAGCTTCCAACTGTGACTCTTGGAGGGTGAGGCCAAGAATTTCTTCAGGTCCCCAAGCCCTGAGCAGGATCCCTGGACACTGGACTGAGCAGACTGTGGGGTGAGGTGGCCTTGGAGTGACCGACACCACCATGTAGTCACCGTGTGACTTAACCTCGGGGCCTCAGCCGCCTCACCTGTTAGGTGGGGGTGGTACAGGGCCTTCCCCCGCAGGCTGCCATGACCCCTGAGTGTGGAGACACCTAGCCTGAGGCTAGCAACGTGGCGAGCCTCAAGAAACCCTCTTCAGTGCTGCCCGAGCCGCTGAGACATTTCAACCTCGGAACGTCTCAGGGGGGCAGAGGTCCAAGCACATTACTGCTTCTTGGAGGTGTGAGCTGGCTGGTCACCTCGCCTCTCCGGCCTCAGTTTCTCCATCTCCCCCTCCTCGTAGTGTTACTGAGATCACGAGTGGGAAATGCTCTGCCAACCCTGAGGTGCTACGTGACGTGCGGGGAGAGCCCCAGCCTCAGGAGCAGGTCTGTCACAACCTGGCAAGCTGTACCCAAACCCATCACCGACCATGCTAGCTAAGGGTGTACCCCTGCCCGCCTGGCTCCAGGTTCCTGGGTGGACCCCAACGGCCCCCGCACCGCTGTCTCCAATCCACTCCCCACCCAGCAGCCACGCAAGCGCAGACAGACACCAATCAGGCGCAGCCTTCCCCGGACCGCTCAGTATGAAATCCACACGCCCTCCCCAGGCCGGCCCCGTCCCACCTCGGCCACCTGCTCCCCTACCCACGCACCTTACTTCCTGCGTTCCAGCGCATGGGTCCTGTAGGCAACACCCCTGTGGTGAGACTGCCCCCATGATCTCTAGTACAACGGTCACCCCATTTCTATGTGTGCTCCCCACATGGCCGTCGGCCGCAGGAGGTGCTGGAAGAGTGCATGCCGCCTACGGGGGCTCCTTCTTTGGTGGCTCTATCAGGGCAGCTGCCCAGAGGTGCCCTTGCCTGGCAGAGCCTGAGGGCACTGGGGAGATTACATGCAAGCTCCCTGTGGAGCGGCCTGGAGGAGCTGGGCCAGCTGCCCTGCGAGGGGAGGGGGGCGGGCTGCTTGAGCCCTCTGGCTCCCCCCCGCCCCTCAACAAGCAGTTGTTGAGATACTGGGACAGCGTGAGGCACCCACAGGGCTGAGCTGCCCCAGCGAGGCAGGTCCTATCATCAGCCCCATTTGACAGAAGAGGAGACTGAGGCTCAGGGGCCTTACGGAACTTCCTGACATCACACAGCTGTTGATGGGCAGGTACCGAGTTAAACCCAGATGGGCCGACTCCAGGACGTGTGCCCCTGACTTCCTTGTGGCAAGGCCTCCCTGGCAGGGACGTGGCAGGTTTGAACAGCATGGTGGCACACACCGGTGCCCAAATGCTGGTATCCTTTAAGTGGCTTGAGGCCAGCAGCTTCCTGTGGGTGTCCCAGCTGGCATGGAGGGCCCCTCGGCTGACCCAGTGGGGCCAGGAGTCAGTACAGGGTGGTTTCTGCATTTGCTGTCTGCTCAGGGTGGAGTGAAGAGATCAGAGAGGGGACGATGAGCGGGCCGCAGCCTCCCCCAGGCCCGGGCACTATTACAGGGCACTAGGATGCTGCTCTGAGCGGGTGGACATCTCCCTTGGGCATCGGGCAGGAAATCTGGCACACACACACAAAGCGTTTATCCAAAACACCCGAGGTTTTATAAATGTCAACTATTTCAGAACATTCTCCAGTTTACTAAGAGTGGGGGGACGGGGGGCGGTTTAGGGGAGGCTCATTCCATCACATTGACAGGGACCTGCTCGATTCAAGAAGCTGGAGGGTGCATGGGACCCAGCACCTGAGGCCCAACCGTAGCTGATGAAGTCAACACACTCAGAAAGCCACAACAAAGGGCAGCTTTACCCCAGAAGCACCACAGAGGCTTCAAGTCAACTTAGCAGGAAAGGAAAGAACACCGAGCACGAGATAATCTCTTTCTCAGGAAGCAGGCAGAAGCATTATAAAGAGCAGGCGTCGGAAACCAGGCTCAGTCTCTCTGGGACACGGGGCAAGGGACTCTGATTTTGACTTCTGCTTGCCCATCTGCAAAAGTGGGATTAGTCACAGGACAGTTTTCACATATTTACCTCCTGATTTTCTGTAAAGCAACTGGCCTAGTGCCTAGCACATAGCTGGCATTCAATAAAAGGGACTTTTATCCTGGGGCCTTAAAAAAAACCTGTGACGCTAGAAGTACGTACCACATACACCACGCACCTGAATTTTTATAAACTCACAAATATTTTGGGGGAGTCACTGCAAAGCACAGTCTGAGCTTAGTATTTCACACAGTTAAAGTGTCTACTCTCAAATCATATTGTAAGGATGCAGCTTTCAAGGACCTGAGTTCACAGCAGGCAGAGACAGGGACAGAGTAAAACAATTCATCAGCCCCAATTTGATGGGCTTTGGAATGTTTTTGTGATTACTCTGGGGCTTAAAGGAAGTAGGCTGGTTAAGTGTGAAAGATGTCACAAAACAGCCATTCCCGTTATGCTGGGATTAATACTGACTTCTGGCCCTTTGGGGATTTGAGATGTTAAAAAAAAAAATTGTGTGTGTGTTTTCGGAGAAAAGCACACTTATACAAAATGCCATGGCTGGACAGCCTACAAATAAAGGAAGCTGTATTTCAGTCATGGGATGCTGGCTACAGACAGAGAAGCATCCCAGAGAGCTGGATCCTCAGCAGGGTGCCAGGAGGTAGGGGCAGACCCCCATGGTGGCTCTGTCCTGCCACCACACTCTGTCTGCGACAACAAGCCATGGGTGCGCTGGCCCTTGGAGACCCCTGGCAGCCCCTGGGAACTTTTCCAATCATCACAGCTCCTGAAGGCCTTCTGGATAGAAAAACATCCACAAGTAATGAGGATTTTCCTGGGTCAGAAGTTGGGCCATCAAAATGCCCTTGTTAAATACACAGAGAACATTCCCAGAGAAACTGAGGCTCCTTGATATTTTGCCTGAAACTAGCCCTGTGGCCCTCCACCCACCCACTTCACTGGTCACCAAATCCTGTTAGTTCCACGGCCTACATATTTCTGGACTCGCTTCATGTTTCTTACCCCAGGGAAATCCTTGTGCAAGGGGCCAGGGAGGCGCTCCTATTTGCTGAAGACAAAAAATTGGCCACAACCTGAACATCCATCAATGGGAGACTGGCTAAATAAACAACAGTTTGCCCACATGACAGACTGCTCCGCAGCAGTCAAAAATGAATGAGGGCACTCTTATGAACTCACATAAAACAAATGCAAGACATAATGCTGAGTGAAAATAGCATTCATTTAGGTTAAAAAAAAAAAAAAGACAATATAATACTATAGTACAAGTATAGTATGTAAATGCCCTGAAAAGGTATCGAAGGATATATACCAAGCTGAGGAAGAGGGTACCTCTGTGGAGACTTGTTCTCATCCATAAGATGGGCACAGCCTCAAACTGCACCGGTGGTGAGCGCCAAGGGAGGGTGCTTCGCTCCTTTCTGGCACCCCCGTCTCCCCTGCCCTTCCAACTCCAGTCAATCAAAACCCAAGCCTCCCGACTCATCACTCCTCTTCCTTAGTCCCTTCCCTGTTGCTTCCAGGATAAACGTACAACCCTTCAGCAGGGCCGGAAGCCCTTCACCATCTGACCCCGCCTAGCTTTCCAGGCTGTGTCTAATCACATCTCACGGCCGTGACATCAAATGTTACCTGCTCCCTCAAGCCTTCGCACGTGTTATCCCCACCATGCCCGCCTCTCTGCTCTGCACGACCTGTTTATAAGTCCTTCTCCCTGATCTGGTCCTCTTTATATGTAGCTCTGCACAGCATTTATTTACTTCACGAGAGACCTCAGAAAGATCCTCCCTTTCCCGACCCTAGTTAGAGTATGCATCATGTAACTTCCTTGGAATTTTTAAAGTCCTTAAAAAAAAAAATGCCAGTTCTTCCCTCACCTGCCCCCCGCCCCCAATTCCTTCTCTCCTGGTGGTCTCCTACCCTGGCCCCTAGGAGCTGCCATGCTTTGAGGGGGCCGTCTAGGGCACAGAGGAGAGGACATGTGGAAGACCCAATGACTTAGGCCTCTGTGAACCTGTGAGTGCTATAATTGTGTCCCGTCCCCACCTTCTGTTTTGGCTCTTCTCCCGCTTTGCAGGTCCTCATGAATTAACAACTCTCCTTCCAGCCGTCTGTACACTAAGCAATGCCGTTTACTTGGCATCTCATCCTCTCAGATCTCAAGGTGGGCACTATGACTGATTCTTGGGAAGTGGTACAGTGGTTCTCAAACCCTGTTCCAGGGGGAACCCTGGGGTTCCTTGAGCAAGTCGGGAGATATTTTAAGACAAAAAAAAAAAGCTCAAATCAAATCAAAGGGGTCTTTTTCCAATTCAGAGATAAAATTAAGGGCTAGAATTTTCTCAGTTTCTGAGTTTTATCCCACAAACGAGCCTTCGATCCTTAGCATTTGTAATCACTTGTCTGCTAATGATAACTTGCAGTTAATAAAACAAATGACTCAGCAGCAAAAAAGAAACATCAATAGGAAAAGGCTTGGAAAGTTTCTTCAAATAACTTTATGGACTGTCCCTTTAGACGCAGAGACTTGCATCCACAGAATACAGTCACGTTCTCTGCTGGTTTCTGTGCTCCTGGAACGGGAGACAGCGATAGTTCCCAGGGTTCCTGAAGCACACCTGATCCTCAGGTGTTCTGCCACCAGATAATCTTCAGGACTGAAGACACAGGGGTTCGTGGAGTGGGAAGCCGACGGGCCAGGTGCTCCCCTTCTCTGAGCTCCGGTTTCCTGGTTAGCACACTGAGGAAAGGCGCCAGCCCCCCAGGGCTGTTGCGAGGCTCAGTGGGAACTGCCCGGCTCAGGCAGGCGTGGAGTCAATGATGGCAGCCAGTGTCAGGGGTGCACGGGTATGTGCTGGGCCCGGGGCTGCAGGGGACATGTCTCTGTTCGTCTCTGGCCCTGGCTCTGCCTCTAGAGCTGTGGGACCTCAGGCAAATCATGTGACCAGAATTCTCATGGCCCTTCTGCAGGGGAAAGGAAATTCTGCCCTGGTGTTTTATCAGCACCTGATAAAAGCCTTTCTGAAATGAGCAAATCTGTACAACTGCGGGGTGTTTTTTTTTTGGTTGTTATTTACAGCAGGAGGGGCCCCTGGATTATTAAGTTTGTGCAAACTGATTTAACGTGTAGAAAGGGAACTTATCATTTGGGGTCCCAAGGGTCAGCCTTGACTAATAACAACAACCATAAAAAATACTGAGATAACCTTTACTGCACGCTGCACAAGGGGAGGCGATTGTTCCAGGCACTGATGGGAATTAACTCATTTTATGCTCACGGGAGCTTAATGAGCTAGGTGACATTTCCATCCTCACTTTTATTTCCTTTTTAATTGTGGTAAAATACACATAACATAAAATGTACCACCTTAACTATTATTTAGCGCACAGTTCAGTCGTGTTAAGTACATTCACACTGCTAAGAATCATCCCCATTTTTTATGTGAATAAACAGGCCCAGAGGGGTGACTAACTGGCCCAAGGCCACGTAACGAGGATGAGGTGGAGCCAGGACTTGAACCTGACAGTCTGCTCCAGGGCTGTGCTAAGCCACCTCCTTCGCTGACTCTCACCTGGGCAAGCACTGCTGCTGAGAAAAGAAACCCCACAAAAGATGAACAGAAAGAACAATGGGGCAGGACACCGGACAGTCTATCCTTTCTATCTTTTCTTGGTACTTTTCCATCTTTCCAATTGTTCTGCAATTAACGTACTTCACTTATACTAAGAAGTCCAGAGTCGAGAAGTGACAGGAGCTGCGTTCTGGGGGCGGGGACAGGCATGCACACGAGTAGCTGTGCCGCTTGCTCTGGAACACACCTGCCTGTCCTGTGCTGCCAGCGAGGCTGCCCCGTGTGGGCCTGCCCGAGCCCACAGAACAATCCAAGGTGTAGCCAAGGTCAAATGGCAGCATGAAGCTGGGGTTTTGGTCTCTTCCCACACCCCACTGCCTGGGCTCCCAAGCTTTTCTCTGCCGGCAACCCACTCCCTGATGCACCGTCATTGCCAGAAGGCTCCAGGGCACTCAGCTGCTTCAGCGTCAGAGGTGGGTAATGACCTCGACAAGTGAAGCAACACTCAATTCTTCGGAACTCTTTTCTCCTCCCAGCCACCGCGTCCCCGTAAAAGCCTGTCTGGAGCACGATGGCTGGCTCTGCCTACTGAGCGCTCGTTTCACAAGAGGGCTCCTCAGACAAGTGCTGGTGTGTCTACTGGGAAAGTGTCTTTGGAGGGTGCACGTTTCAGGGGGAAACACTGGGGGCCCTGGTTTGGGAACGTGGTTCCTGCCAAGGCCTGCGTGCTCCCAGCCTGACAGTATCCTCAGGCTCTCTCTTCACGGCTGACCTGGGGACTCCGAGATGCAGCCTGGCAAGCAGGAACCCCATGGACTCAGCTCAGCCACTTGAAGGCTGATCTCTTAGACACAATTGCCAGACAGCTTTGAAAGAAGTACAAATCCTGCTACTTTTGCTCAGGCAGGATTCTGAAATCTCGTTTCTGCTTTTTGTTCGTGAAAGACCAGGAACAAATTTGTACGAGGATGGCCTTCGAGTGACCCTGACCCCTAGCCTGGTTCGGAAGCGGCGGCTCTGGGAGAAGAGTGTCTTTCTGCATCACAGCTTTGCAGGTTTGTCCCTGATCCAGTGGAGGCGGGCTTGGAGCGGGAGGACTCGGGAGCAGGTGTGTCACACAGAAGACAGGGATGCAGAGCGCTCTGCCTGGGCCAGGGCCACCCAAGAGTCCCCTCTCTCCTCAGGTTCTGTCCTACCAACCTCTCACGTGGCAGAGCCGTCAGGTGGAGCTGCTCAGCCATCACCAAGCCAGCCTTGAAGCAAATGGTCTTCAGAGGCAGGAAGTGGAGGTAGGGATCTTGGCCACCCGTGGGAGCTCTGTGGGCTTGGTCTGAGCCTCAGTTTCCTACCTGTACAGCAGAGCAAGTGATACTCGCTTTCAGAGCTGTGCGGAGGATAGAATTAATGTATACAAAGTGCCCGGCACAGTTAATTCTTCCAGTCAAACTGTACCCCACACTTCCAGAAATAGATGACTTTTCTGTCCGAAACATGCTGAGGGTTGGAGCCAGCAATGTGGTTTTGCCCGATACCACTGAGGCCGCGGGTGGGGAGAAGTCACTTCGGGAGCATCAAAACTGAGTCAGGAATGAAAGGGACTGGAGGTGGTGGCAGTGGGGGCTCAGGGTGTGACCTGGGCAGGCCTGCGTTCAAAGCCTTGCTGCGGACGGGTATCGGGTGTGTGTGACCTTGGGTGGGTGGCTTCCTCGTATGTAGAAGAGGAAAATGGTAAAACCTTCCTTCTGAGGCAGATCAAATAAGAACCCTGCATAAAGTGCTTAGCAGCTCTATATATTTTGCTTTAAATAAAAAAAACAAAGGCCTCGGGGGTCAGATTCAAGTTTCTGTAACTCACCAACCCAGTGGCCCGAGGCTCTGACCAGGGAGCTGGGGGCTGGGAGGGGTTAACATGGGGCTAGGGAGACTGGAGGGAGGTGGGGGGGAGGGCGCTCCTTCCCATGTGACTCCAGAAAGGGTATTTCTTCCCCTTGGGCGAGCTGGTAGGAGAGAGCTGGCTCCAGTTTTATAATCGGAAACAAGAAAAATAACAGGCCTAAAAAATTAGTTTCTGGAGAACACTGCCATGAGATGACATTAGCACCTAGTATGTTCTCCGCAGGGGAGAAGTCAGAACTGAGGTCTATGAATTAAACATCGATTTTTTTTTCTCCCTGTCTTTTTTTTTTTTCCCCCCCCCCGGATGTCAGTCGAGGCTTTGTGGTCAGCTGGGCTGGCTCTCCGTGCACTGTAATCTTGCATTCTTTCTCAGTTACTCAGCTGCCAAAGGCTGGCTCTGGAACCGCACTGCCTTTCCACAGAACTATTTAGTGTTCTGGGTCAGTGACTGATAAGGCCGCTTTGTTTGTCTTTGACAAAGATCACACCTATGGAAAGCACAGCACTGGCCCTCGTGCTCAGTGATTCCGATGTTTGCCCAGAGACAGATGGCGCCCTGAATCCAGTGGGATAAGAAGTGAGGGAAGCTCACTCTCCCTCTGGCACCCCGAGCCCCAACCGACTGGGGCCGGAGCCAGACCCAGGTGCGAGCGAGGCAAGTCACAGTCTGCTGGGAACAATTCACCTGTCCGAGCCTCCAGCTACCAATCCACGTCCCCACCCGCCTTCGACAGTCACTGAGCACCTGCTCGCTCATTAAGTGTCAGCCATTGAGGGCAGGACGAACAGGGCCCCAGAACCTTCTATCCTAGCACAGGGCAGTGATGCAGACGAGAAGACAAGTGGGCAACTTCAGTGAAAGGTGAGGGCTCTGAAGACTGTGGGAAAGCAGCTCCTCAAAAAGTTAAATTCCTATTCAACCCAGCAATTCCACTCCTAGGTAGATGGCCCAAAAGGCCGAACGTTGGTGTTCAAACAAAAACTCATACACACACACTCGTAGCGGCACTATTCACATTGGCTAAAAGGTGGAGACAACCCCCATGGCCACCAACAGGTGCAAGAATGGATAAATCAAAGGAGGTCTATCCACACAATGGGCTGTTATTCGGCCATGAAAAGGGATGAAGCTCTGACATATGCCACAATGCGGATGAACCTCCAAAACATCATGCTAAGTTAAAGAAGGCAGAAACAAAAGGTCACACATTGTAGGGTTTGTATGAAATATCCAGAAGAGATAAATCCAGAGACAGAGTGGATGAGTGAGTGCCAGAAGCCTGGGGGGAGAGGGGATGGGGAGTGACGGCTTAGTGGGTACAGGGTTGATTGGGGCTGAGGAAAATGTTTTGGAACTAGTAGAGGGGATGGTGGCACAAGACTGTTAAGGTACTAAATGCCACTGAGTTGTATACTGTCAAATGGTTAATTTTACGCTCTATGAATTCCACCTCAATTGAAAAACTAAAACCCAGCTGCTGCACAGAGGGGGACTGGGGTGGGTGGGGCCCCTGGGGAGGCCTCCGAAGAGGAATGTGAGCGGAGCCCTGAACGCTGAGAAGGCACCAGCCTCACAGAGGGTTTCAGGTTCCAGCCAGAGGGCAGCGCGAGGACAGAGGTCCTGAATAGGACGCGCCTGGCCCTCGCAAGGTGCAGACAGAAAGCCAATGGGGATGAAATGCTGGGTTGTTTTATTATCTGCAAAGAGAGCCCAGGACAGAGAAGAGAGAGGAGCTGATTGTGGAAAGGGGGCAGGGGCCAGACTGCAACAGGACTATCCTGAACAGGGTAGAGCGCAGTGAAAGAGGCAGACCGTCCCTTCCCTGGAGCTAAAAGGCTGGTGGGGGGCAGCTGATTGTCCTCAGCTGGGGAAGGGTCACTTTTTTTAAACATGTCGCTGAGCCCCCGTCAGTGAGGGCCAGTGGGTGTCAACCTGCTTGGCTGTCCCACTCCGATCCCCGTAACATGCTGGGTTCTAGAGCCCTTCTGTTTGGGTAAGAATTAGGAAGGGCCTGGGTAGGACCCGAGCCAGAGGACGGTGGTGTTCTGTCACCAGCCCTCCCACCCCCAGGTGAACGCCTGTGAGCAGCCTCTGGGCCAGAAGGAGCCCAGAAGGGGTCAGGGAGGCCAGAGCCCCGGCCCGTGGACTGGAGCCCACTGCCCCCTGATGCCCAGGGTTAATTCCGGGAACAGCCTCTGCTCTGGGGTCTGCTGGTCCATGGGTGTTCATGGGAAGACTGCACTGTGGGCTAGTTTTCAACACCCCGCCCTGCCTTGGCAGATTCTGGCAATCAGCTGTCAACGTGGGTCAGTGGAACGGATCCTCGAGGGCACCAACCATGGAGCGCCGCACCTCAAAGCCGGACTCTAGACCCGGCCGCGCCTGCCCGCCAGACACGCTGGTCACTGCTGACCCTTCCCTCCCCAGCCATGCGCACACTGGCCTCTGCCCTCGTGGAGCTGAACATTCCATGGGGGCGAGAGCCATAAACATAAAACCGGCCAATAAACAGAATTTGTGGTTTCTTTCCAAGCCAAATGGAAGAAGAAAAATACACCAAAGTGGCTAGTCGCCTATTAGTCCTGATTTATATTCTACTTTAATATCTCTTCCAAGGAAATGAAAGGTATATTTTCATCAAATATAATCATGTATAGCTTGGAAAGGGGGAGACAAATGGCTCTGTGACAATTACCTGGACCTGCAGATAAAACTGGAAGATGTGTCACAGTAGAGCTGCCTCTTCCCGCAGTCTCCTGGAGGCAGGTGGCCAGCACTGTTTCTTCCCCTGTGAACTGTTACCAGGCAAGAGCAAGGATCCCACCCGGCCTGGGATGTTGCAACAGTGTGGCCTATGGCAAGGGACACAGAGCAATACCCGGATGGCGGCTACGGGTGCCACAGCATCGGAGGCCAACCTGGGCCAGGCTTCCGATGACCCCTCCAGCAAACTCTGAGTAAGGTGAGCGCGGTGAAACTGAAGTGCAACCAACCCAAGTCTTATCACCTGGGTGCCCGGGATGCACATCTCACTCACTTTGGTGACAGGAGTTAAGCCGAGGAATGCTGCTGAAGATCTGGGGGCCGCCGTTCCCTCGTGTTCCCTTGTCAAAGTGCCGCAGCCTAAACCACCCAACGTCTGGGGCCCCTGCGGGAATTGCTCGTCTCCCTGGTGTCCGCACAGGGAGAAGGCATCTGGCAGGATCTGCTCTGAGGCTGTGCGGAGAATAAGAACAAAGCCTCACTCCTTACTCAGTGAAGACTGAATGAAGGTACCGTGCTAGGGGCTGCGGTACAGCGGTGAAGGGGACACTCCAGGTCCCCGTGGAAGTGACCCTCTCCATGGGGGAGGAAGGTACACAAATACGTCTGCCAGGTACGGAGCCCCAGGGCCATGGAGAACATAAACCAGGCTAACGTGATGCGGGGGGCTGGGGGTGGGGATGGGGATCAGGAAAGGCCTCTCTGAGCAGGTGGCGTGCAGACTGAAGCCTGAGTGATTGGCAGGAAGTAGCCACACACAGATCTAGGGAAGAACATTCAATGCAAAGGCCCTGGGGCAGGAGAGGGCACAGTGAGTTAGGGTAGTGGTTCTCAAAGCATGGTCTGGGGAACCCTGGGGGGCCTCCCAGGGTCAGAACTTTCATAAAAATAATGTCGGCATTTTCCTTTTACACTCATTCTCCCAGGAGTACACAGAGGAGTCTTCCAGAGCCCACGCTCTCACAACAGGTTGAAAGCAGAAGCAGATACGAGAATTCAGCTGTCTTCTATTAAGCCAGATATTAAAGAGACTTGAAAAAATATAAAATATTAACTTTTTCTGTTTTGGAAAACACTTATTGTTCATAAAGAACTATGTTATTGGGCTTCCCTGGTGGCGCAGTGGTTGAGAATCTGCCTGCCAATGCAGGGGACACAGGTTCGAGCCCTGGTCTGGGAAGATCCCACATGCCACGGAGCAACTGGGCCCGTGAGCCACAACTACTGAGCCTGCGCGTCTGGAGCCTGTGCTCCGCAACAAGAGAGGCCGCGATAATGAGAGGCTCGCGCACCGAGAGGAAGACTGGCCCCCGCTTGCCGCAACTAGAGAAAGCCCTCGCACAGAAACGAAGACCCAACACAGCCATAAATAAATAAATAAATAAACCCAAAGTTAAAAAAAAAAAAAAAGAACTATGTTATTTATGTTTGCATAGGATGGGTTATTATTATTTTTTAAATGAGTAAGTAAATATTTAAAGTATTTCTCAGTTTTAATTTCTAATACCTGAAATATCAATAAACATAATCCATACACACTGAAGCTCTGTGAATTCCTCAATACCTTTCAAAGAGTATGAAGGGTCCTGGGACTTCCCTGGCGGTCCAGTGGTTAGGACTCCTGAGCTTCCATTGCAGGGGGCGTGGGTTCGATCCCTGGTGGGGGAATTAAGATCCCACATGCCATGCGGCCAAAAAAAAAGAAGGAATCCTGAGGCCAACACCTTGAGAAGCGCTGACTTGGAGGAGCAGCAGTGGTGGTACAGCCGGGGCAGGGGACAGCATGAAGGCGGGGGGCTGCGCCTGAGAGGCCGGCTGGGGCCCATCCCACAACGATCACACAAGGTCAGAACGAGAGATCTGGATTTTGTTTCGGGCGCAACGGGAAGCTTACTGGAGGGCTACAGGCAGGGGCATGATGTGATCTGACTTATGTTCTAGAAAGATGCCTCTGGCTGCATGGAAGGGAGGGAACAAGGCTGGAAGCCAGGGAATGCCGCTGATGCCGCTGCCACGATCTAGGAAGAGATGCTGGTGGCGGGGGAAGACGGCGGGGTGTGTTCTGGAGGCAGAGCAGCCCCGTGGGTGTGGGAGAGCAAAGGGAAAACGAACGATGACCTCAAGATGCTGGGCATCTGCGGGGCCAAATCTGAGCTAGCAGGTGGCGAGAAGCGGGGCGGGGGGGGGGTGTTCCCTTCCCTCTCTCGAGTCATGCTAAGGCTCGCTCTTCAGGTCACATCTCTGGCCCAGGCGAGGACAGGGGGGCAGCGAGGCCTCTTCACCCAAGGCCCCAGAGCAGCCGCCCTCGGGGGCACAGCTGAGAGAATGTCCCCACCGCCAGGGGCTGTCGGGGGAGAGACACTGCCAAGGGGTGGATGGCTGCGTTCAGGCGCCGCCTTTGACTTCCACAGTCCCAACTGGCCCAGTTTCATGTATCCCGACCCTGGGACCAGCAAGAAGACATTGAGCATTCCAGCTGTGCCCCCCCGCGCCCCCCCCCCACGGTGAGGCAGCAGGCCCGGGCCACTCTCGGCAGGGCGACACCCCCAGCACTGGATAACCTCACTCTTCCCCTGGAGCCCAGGCGGGATGGGAGAAGTAAGTAATTGCAAAGCCTTCTGCAAACGGAGGGGTGGCTATGCAGAGGCCGAAGAACGTGACATCCGGCTCTGTTTATTAATTTACACTTGCCTTGTTCCAAAGATGGGGGAGCGGAAACAAGGACCAAGCTTTTCTCCTTAACCCATTAGTTCCTGAGCTCAGAGAAGCCCTGATGACCCTAAAGAACTGATTTCTTAAGTAATATAATCTTAAATGTCAATTATATTTCAATTTAAAAAATTACGAAGCGGTGCTTATACAAATGTTATAATAAAATTACAACTGTGTGTTAAACAAAAAAAAAAAGGAAGAAAGAAATGATTTCTTACCAGGCCAGTGTGTATTTAGTTAACCTAGACTCATGGTCATCATTTATATTTACTTAGCAACCATCTCTACAGGGCAGAAAGCAATCTGGAGAATTTTTAACAAAGAAGCCTCCAGACCCCCGAGCAGGCAGAATCATCTCATATTTCATGGCTGAAAACAGAGGCAGGGCTACAATCAGTCTTGTAGCCTAAGACTAGATTTAAGAATGAAAGCGGTTGCAGGCAGTGGGTGGCAGCGTGAACTGGCGCACTTTTTCCAGAGTGCATGTTGGGACTACATATATTAAGATGAAAAAACCTCCCCTTTGACTCGGCAGATCCACCGCTGGGAATTTATCCCATAGACATGTGAGATTTGCACACTTACACAAAGATACCCCGAGGAGGTTCACTTTGACAATGGAAGAGCAAGACACTGGAAACGACTCAAATGTCCATCAGTACAAAATGTTATAAAAGACTTTTTTGTTCCGTCCATATGATAAAATACCACACAACAGTGAATGAGCGTTAGGTCGATTTACATGTGCTTACACGTAACACTGACTTGTCAGTAAGTGAAAACAGCAAGATGTAGAATCACACATATGGTATAACCCCGGGTGTAAAAACAGACAAGCAAAACATTTCTGGAAGGAAATGCAAGAAACTGTTAACCATGGTCACTTCTGGGGCCAAGTAGTCTTATTTTTCATTTTATCATGTCCTGTTTGGGTTTAAAGAAATCATATGCTTATAGTATATACTATATTTCTGAAATGAATTAATCAAATCAAAGAATGAAATCAGAGTGAATCATGGGGTGGAGGGGAAACAGGGATCCTGGTTTGGGTCAGGTTCTTTTCACTGGATTTTGTTCTTAAATGGGTAACTGCTTTTGAAAACATTTTGCCACATTTGCAATTGAGGTTCCAAGCCCTAACTGCGGAGGAGTGAAGTTGCAGGGGACAGCTTGGCCAGTTTTCTTTAGTTTTGTAACCAAGGGCAAGGTTCTCTTTTGAGCGGTTGGGATGCATATGGATTTACTTAAAGCAGACGTGTCAGAACAGGAACGGGGAGCCTGCCAGCCCTTCTGGAGAACCAGTACTTTCAGCTTCACCAGGCGACCTTGAACTTTCTAGTCATGCTTCTCTTTTGGAGAGGCGGGGAGGAAAGTTAGAGATGCGCTTCGGGGAAAGTGGGAAGAGAGGCTCCCGAAAGAAGAGAGTGGCAGCCGCCCCGGGGGCAGCGGGACCTTCTTCTGAAGTCTCACTTCTTCAGGGGCTTAAACAGGAACTGCACGCACTAGCTCTTTCTAGTCATCCTACATGGAGGAAATGACTCTCCCACAACCTCGTTACTAATAATCTAAAGTATTTCCAAGAAACTTCCAAGACATTTTCAGTTTTAATTCTGAGAAGTTCTTCCACACCCTCAAACAAATCTCTGGAAAACCAAACCCCGGCAGCAGAACACCAAAGAGAAAGCCAAGATTTCTTTCTGGGGCTTGTGTTTAATCTTGTGCTGCACTTTGATAAGTTCTAAGAAACTGGGTTTCTGAGATGGGAAGGAAAGCCTACACAGGCTCCAGACAGAGAAGGTCCTGGAACCACCACTCTCCCGCTCCCCGGAGGGGACAGGAGGTGGCACAGGGTGGGGGCCGGCTTACCTGGCACCTTGTCCACTGACGCGAACACAGAGCGCTGTACCGTGGGGTCGCTGCTGCCCCGGCGGCACTGGTCGTAGAAGCGGAAAGGCAGGTGCTGGGTGGAGGATGAGCTGAGACCAAACCCCAGGACTTCAGTTGTCGGCTGGATCGGGAGGTCCAGGAGGGCTGCGTTCAAACAAACCCGTGGTTCAAGCTCAGCACGTGCGTGGGATGGGAGCGTAGGCGACGAGACTTTGGGTGGCGCGACTGTAGCAGGTGTGGCCACAGCCCTGCCAGGCACATCCCTCGGACAATGCCAAGCAGACAGCCGGCAGCCTCGAGCTGGGGAGACCAGCGTGACACCAAGGGTCCCGCCTAAGGCTCATAACACAAGCAGTGCCTAGAGAGTGGTTCAGAGATGAATGCCAGGCCCATCTTCACCTCGGATTCTTGGCTTCCATACACAAAAGACCCTACCAAGGCTTAGCCTTGGGTACAGTTTCAGACCCCAAAGCAAACGGGGCCAATTCTGCTGTGAAAGTTCACAAATCTATGCGTGTGGGGAAGAGTGTGTGAGCGAGAACTTACACGCACGTGTGCCTGTGTACTTATGAGTGTGTGTGTCTCTGTTGCTGTCCTCTCTTCCACGCAGAAATCTCACGATACAGCAATTTGGAGGGGCTTTTTAAAATCAATTTGAGAAATACCCAAGGCGTTAGTTCTAACAGCCACTTTATGGCATAATTCTCAATTTTCAAATGAAATATTTAGCCGTCATGCCAGCTGTGAGAAATTGCTTTACATTAAAAAAAAAAAAAACCCTCTGGAAATAAATCTTAAGAGAAAGGACTGAATGATTTAAGTCACTTTGCACATTACAAAATGCTTCTGTAATGATTTTGGAGGCCAAGTTTCAGCTAAGTGAGAAATAAGATGAGGACTATATGGGATGCAGGCCTGCGCAAATCAACGGGGCACGTGCAGGAAATGACTGAGTTCGCAATATCCAGAAACCCCGCCCTCCAAGTGTTCATTTTTAGGTGACCCCTCGAGAACACTCCCCTTCTCCCCCAGAGGACTGGAAAGCCTCCCAGTGACCACACCAGAACGACCACTGGTGCTTGAGCTGAAAGGCACTGGTTTCTTGTGAAAGGCTGTTCGTGATTTTAGGAGTTGACAGAACGCCTTTTCCCCGAGGAGGACGCTGTGCCTTCCACCCTGATGAAGGGAATGCCCTCATTTCAGTGCCTTCACTTCTAAGAACGCTGGGGCCTTCCTGACACTGGGCGGTGTAGGGCCGCCTCACAGATTCACCACAGTCCCTGTGCAGTGTGAAACGACACTTCCGATTCCAGTGCTGGGTCACGGGCCCCTCACCAGGCAGGGCTGCCTCTCATGAGAGCTGGGAACGGAGAGGAGGAAGGGATGGGCTTTAGTGTAGGAAGTTCTGCGTTTGGGTTCTGCCAACTAACTGCCTGCGTGGCTGTGGGCAAGTCACTGAGCCTCAGTTTACTCTTCTGTAAGATGGGCAGAATAGGCCCTACTCAGCTCAAGGGTTGTTTTAAGGGTCAGAGGTGGCAGAGGAACGTCGAAGCGCTTTGCAGAGATACGCTAGAGAACGTCCGTGTGCAGGAGGGAGAACCGTCGTCCCACACTGACGGCTGCCTCTTGCTTGGGAGGGAGGGCTTGCCTCTTCCAAGCAGCCCTAGACTTGTAGAAATCAAACACTCAGGGTTCTCCATTCTCTCACCAAAACACAACTCATTCCTGAACCGTACGTTTCCTCTTCTAGAGGAGTCACAAGGTTCTTAAGGTCAATGTGAGAGCCATGTTGATGGCCTGCGGCAGCTGCTGCCCCGCTGCCGAGAGGACACCTGCCGGGGCTGCACTCACCAGCTATTCTCTGCATCTTCATGCGTCTCGCCTGGATGCGGCCCTTGGCCAGGCGCTGCTTGGCGATGATGCAGCGGATGTGGTCCGAGAAGACGAAGGTGGCCTGCAGGATGGGGAAGGGCTTGGAATGGGGGCTGGATGCAGGCTTGTGGATGGTGATATTCAGGGCGCGGCTGTCGTCCTCCACGCCGGTCACCTGCATGTCCTGTGGGGGGAGGAGGCCAAAGAAAGGGTGTCTGTTAGGTTCAGGGGGAAGGTAGCTGCTCGGAAGCTCTGGATTCACGTCTCATCTAGAATGAGGTCCCCCAGATTGAACTTTGCTTTTGCTCTGGAGGAGACCATCAGCCCCCCAAGTCTGAGAGAGTCAAGGATGGGCACAAACCAGGCCAGGCCTGGCGGGAAGCGACGGGGTGGGAAGCACAGAGAGCTCAAGTGGCTGATGCTGGCTGTGGTGGCCGGTTCCGTCCCCGCGAGGACTTGAGGCAGCTAGTAAACACACGGGACACCAGCCTCTTCATGGGGCTTCAGGGAGCCCAACAAACTCCCAACAATTCTTGCTTCGGAGAACTAGAGATAACAAACCCAAGTTCCTAGCCCTTTCCGGTGTGATCTCCTCCAGCGTAACAATTCCTTCCTTGCTTCTCTTAAGAAGGGGGCATCCTTAGCTCCCATATGTATGTCTCTGACAAATTCCTGGTCCCTAAAGGAAATAGCTAACTCCGAGAAAGGAATAGGGGAGGACCACTTAGCAGACGTTTGAAGAAAGTTACACTTGAAAGGTAGAGGAGAACTCACGTACAGCAAGTATCCTCAGGACAAATCCAATCTAAAACCTCAGATTGGATTCTGTGCAAAGAATTTGCTTCCCACTAAGTGAGGTCTGAGATAAAAGCAGGAGACAGGAGACAGACATGAAAGTCAGAAAGGTGGGGAAAATGTTGAAAAGGCTCATGAAGCAAGACGGATACTGTTCACGGGCATTCAATCTGGCACAAAATGTTGCAGTGGGGATTAGATGAGATATTACGCTTTTAAGACACAGAGAGAGGCTGGCCCGTAATAATGGCCTGACGAATAAGAGCTACTGGAAGACAACCAAAAGAAAAGGTTTATGTGGCTTTCATTGTCTGAGGGACGACATGTGTTAATCCTTTGAGGGAGAAAAACACTTTCCTGACACTAAATTCTAAAGGAAATTGATCATAAACCTAGATAAATAAGAAGCACTAAGTCACCTAATGGACAGTCTCGTACGTGGAAGTCTTTTTCTAAATGAGAGGTTCTTCAGATAGCTGCTTCTCACATCACCTTCTGTAAAAGACCTTTTTTAAATGGAAAGATCTTGAAAAAGAGAAGGCTGGGAAATGGTTGCAACAGCACCCTCAAACACGTGGGTGGTCCTCCTGGGGAGTGGGTCGCCCTGGAGAGGTGGATGTGGGTCGCCCCGGCAAGGCCTTGCCAGCAAACAGGACTGCCCAGCAAGGAAACGGACTCAGCGCAGGGCAAGTCAGGGCCCAGGGGTCTGGCGGGGGTGACGGTGGGGGAGGGCGTGCGCTGGAGGCTGTTTTCAACTCATTTGGTTCCACGGTTCGTTCGACCAACTAGCTGGCATTAGTCACCCATCATTTAGACAAACATTGAGAAAACCCACGCTCCAGCTTGACGTTTGGCAGTTTAGAGCCCAGGCCTGCTGGAGAGGTGGAGGACACAGGAACGTCCATAAATCAGCAGTGGCAACAATCATTCTAGAGGGGAAATAGGCACAGACCAACTTCTTGGTGTCTGCCCTAGGGAAACGCTGGCCCAAGTGCACAAGGAAGTCAGGACAATTCTGTTCACGGCAGCACCGTCTGTAAAGGTGAAAAGCTGGAAGCAGCCACAGGGTGCGGGCTAACTCTGCCTTGGTGTGTGGTCAGGCAGCAGTTAAAAGAACACCAGTAAGTCTGCAGAGACTAACACAGTCAGTTCTCCAAAACTTTCGCTGAGTGAAAAAAGCAAAGTTTACAATACATTCAAGGTGACAGTATAAAAAATACACACACACACACACACCCCCCTTCCAACTATATGTTGTACAATTTTTAAAAACAGTACATGTAGTTACAGTCATACACGTATTCGGCAAAGCACCGTATCTGATAATGGACGAGAGGAGTCAGAATTGGGTTTTGGTCAAAGGGGACCTGGCTCTTATCTGTGAGGTATTCTAACTTTTGTCAATGATAATCTGTTCACGTGGCCCTTACGTCATTAGAACTTGACCGTAAAGATGACACTTTTGTGGGTGTTTGTACAGCCAACCGAGAACAGCTTCCGGAGCTCTCGGCCATCGTACCTGCAGAAGGCCTGCGAACTTGACCACTCCCCAGCCCAGCCTGGACACGTCAGGCTCCACCAAGCTCATCTGGTAAATGTCGACAGCCAGGAACCGCTGGAGCATGCTGCCGTCCTTGGTGATCACCGTGCACGCGATCAGGTCGCTGTTGTCTGTGGTAGAGGGGGACAGAGCAGAGTGAGGCGCGGCCCGCTGCCCAGCTTGACAGACACGCTCCAGCTGACTTGTGTTCTGCCGGGCAGTGCAGCTTGGCCCCGGACCCTGGGCTGGAAGTCACACACACCTGGGTCTGAGTCCCTCCTCCAAGTCATGCTGGGCAACTTACTGTACCTCTCTGGGCTTCAGATTCCTCAGCTGAAAAATGGGGATCACGCCCCTCCCACTCAAAGCACTGTTTGTGAGGACCAACTCAGATAAAGTACATAAAGCATCAGTACAATGTTAGCTGTGGATTAGGCACTGCACCTGCAGCTAAAAAAATAACCAACAAATCCAGAATCCCAGTAACATTTCAGTGCTTCCCTGCAGGCGTTGGTGGTTTACACCTGTGATGGTGTTCACCTAGATTAAGTGAAGACAGGAAAGGAAGAGCCCCTCGCTCGGTTATAGAATCACCAAGACCTCAGTTTGGTGTCTGACAACTTAGAGCCGAGCTCTACACTAGATGATGCGCGATCTGGGGCAAGGCACTTGGCCTCTCTAAACCACGGTTTCCCATCTGTAAAATGGGAATAATGTCCCCTATCTTGAGATGTCTGATGCCTTAAAATGAGAACAGGTAGGTAAAGCATTTAGCAGGGGGTCCTCAGCTTATGCTTGGTCCCTTCTCTTAGCTGGAAGTTACTCCCAGATTTGAGGTCTAATTTACTGCCTGTCCTTGATGGCTTTGAAATTACCAGAGTAACGCAGGACCATTAAATCTACAGTCTGCTTTGAGTTCCCTCCAGTGAAACCCTCTGTAACATGTTTTAAAAGAAACAGCTGAACCAGGAAACAACCTAAATGCCCCCAAATAGGGGAACCACTTGAGTATGATTTTTTTCCCATCATATGGAAAATTATATACCCATTTAAAAATTATGTTTAACCAAACTGTGAACTGTGGTTACCAATGGGGAGGGAAGTGAGAACTGGGGTGGGCGGGAGAGTGTGTGTGTGTGTGTGTATGTGTGTGTGTGGTATCAACAGGAGAACTTTAATTTTTGCCCTCTATACCACTGTATTTCTTGAAATTATTTTAAAATGAGAAAGTATTCAACATGTACTTTCGAAATACATATTAAAGACCCAAGTAAAAAATCCTATTTACAAATAATTGCAATGGCATTGGAAAAGACATTACAATTTTAAATGAACAAGGTGATAAAAAAAAACTTTATAACTATGATGTTGATATGTTAAAAAAAAAAAGTATCCCTACAAAGAAATACAAGCACAGATAAATATACTGAAACATTAAAAGAGAGTCCTGATTAGAAGAATGGTGGGTGGGTTTTTTTTTTTTTTTCGTAAACAGCTTTATTGAGGGATAATTTATATACCATAAAATTCTCCCATTTTAAGTGTACAGTTTGAGTTTTAGTAAATTTACAGCTGTGCACTGTGACACTCCAGTTGTAGAAACTTTCATCACCCCAATACGTTCTGTGACCTAATATTTGGCTTCATTTTATTGGTGGCGGGTTGGGGGGAAAGGTAACACAGATAGTAACAATTCTGGCCCCAAGCACATGTGATAAAGTTGGGCTCAGGGGCTTCCCTGGTGGCGCAGTGGTTAAGAATCCACCTGCCAATGCAGGGGACACGGGTTTGAGCCCTGGTCCGGGAAGATCCCACATGCCGCGGAGCAACTGAGCCCGTGCGCCACAGCTACTGAGCCTGTGCTCTGGAGCCCATGAGCCACAACTACTGAGCCTGCGTGCCGCAACTACTGAAGCCCGTGCGCCCGGAGCCCGTGCTCGGCAACAAGAGAAGCCACTGCAATGAGAAGTCCGCGCACTGCAGTGAAGAGTAGCCACTGTTCGCCGCAACCAGAAAAAGCCCGCATGCGGAAACAAAGGCCCAACGCGGCCAAAAATAAATAAATAAAATAATAAATTTATAAACAAACAAACAAAACAACAACAAAAAACCCTTGGGCTCAGGTATTTTGCCAAGGTTTTGCCACACCCCCCTCTCCATTTTTACTTTTCATTTAGATCTAAGGGATGATAAGTACATTTCTCCTCTGCCATCTTCTTTTCCCCTCCCTCCTCCTCCCCCCTCTCCCCCTCTCCCACACTACCTCAGTTTAACCCTCTGAGAGCATAATCCATCTGAGATCCTGGCTTCATGGGATGCCTTCCGGTCCATCCTCTCAGCTTTGAAAGACCTTGTGTTTCTGTCTTTTCTCCCCAGCATATGACCACCCGGCACAGCCAGATACCCCATGGCAAACACCAGCACCAGAGAGGCTCAACTGTCTGGATTGCACATTCTCTTACTGAGGGCAAGAAACTTCCTCCCTTTCCCAAGGGTCCAGCCAAGTATTTAAGAAGAGTTCTAAAAATGACTGTATCCAGAATTTCTAGTTCCACGTGGAAGACACTAGTCTTCTGTATTATCAGAAATGGAAGCCCTCACACTCTTTCTTACAAACATTTTCTTTGTGGTAGGCAGAGTTTATTTTCTTTAGTCAATACTTAAAACATGTTCCCCAATTAGAATCTTTTACTTTTTAAAAAGAGAAAACTAAACTAATAAAGGATGCCTTTTCTTTCCTTTTTTCCTTTCTCTTTCTCTCCCCCTTCCCTTCCCCCCTCAACAGGACAACCTGGCTCTTCTTTCCCCACATTCACAGAAGAGGTTCATCTGCGGGTGAGAGCCGGGAAAGCGGGCACAGCCAGGGCGTTGGTGTCAGCGGGGTCTGTCGGCAGGCAACCCCCTTACAAAGCCCAGGGGCCTTAGGGGCTTCAGGGGGAAAAAAAGACCTACCACCTCTGCCACAAAGAACAAAAAAGGAAGGACAAAACCCCAAAGTGGAACAACTTTCAGAAATGCAATTGAGACATCAAAGCCCTGTGAGAGATTTCATAAGAAAACTAAAAGGCAACCGTCACCAGTGAGACAGGATGGCTCCGAGAGGGAGGGAGTCCCTGGCTTTTCAGAAGCTGTGGGGGCAGTTAAGGAGAAATGAAGCGGCTTCCGTGGACTAAACAGAAGGGCATATGGGCATCCTGCAGAGAGATCAAGGGAGTCTGGCTGGGGTGACATCTGCGGGCCCCTGGGGCGGCATCTCAGGTAACGCCTTCACCACCTCGGCTCTCAACTCGGCTGCTCCACACGCTGGCTGTGAGCATTCCCGTCGGAGGAGGACCCAGGAGAGAGAGCTGCGGAACGGGGCCCAGCTCTGCCCCCGGTCCAAGTCCTTCACCTGCTGCCTGCGCACAGGCCCCTGTGGATTTCACCCTGAGCCGGGGGGAGGCGTGCTGGGTACCCAGGTACCGGGAGGGAGGGAGGGATGCAGGCTTGTGGGGAGGACTCAGAAGCGGGCGGCTATGTCGGGGGGTGTGGCGGCCTCTCAGGACTGGCCTGCGGTCGGGGGAGGCCAGTGCAGGTGACGGGCCACCCCTACACTGGCGCTGCTCAAATCTCTCGGCCCGCCTGGGTCTCCTGCGTCCTTCCCCCACCAACTTCACTTCAAAAGGGGTGGGGCCGAGGGCTTTAGTTTTTAAATTGACAGAAATTTATCAGACTATCCATATGACCTTAGGGAAGGATTTCTCTAAAAAAGAAATGAGGATCCATACATATGAATAAATGAGTGTAAGGCTGATAAACTGACTACCTCAAAATTAAAATTTACCTCATGGATAACAAACGAGCTCATAAACAGACTAGCGGAAATACTTGCAAAATACCTTTAAAAGGCAAAAGATGAATAAAGGAGAAAATATGAAGAACTCCGTAGGCCATTCACAGACAAGAGAATGAACACACACACAGGTGCCCCCCTCGTGCTAAGTCAGGAGACAAATGAGAACAGGATCCCACCCGACTGGCAAAAATAAAAATGTCTGATAACATCAGGTACTGGGGAGGCCACAGAAAAACTGACATTCTCAAATGCTGCTTGTAGAATTAATTAACGTAGCCATTTTGAAGGGCAAATCAGCATTATTTATTAAAACTGAAAGTTTCACACTCTATGACCCGGCAATTGGTATGTTCCCAGGAAGACATACACGTGGGCCGAGAGACAGGAACAAGGATGCTGACAGCGGGATTTGGGTCTGTAATGACCCAGATGTCCAGTGAGAAGGGAGAGCTTTTTAAAAAAATGTATGTTTATTTGGTGTAAAAACATATGGCAATAACAAGGAAGGAATGAGATCTCTAGATGTTTCAACAAGGTTTAGTCTCAAGAACGTACTGCGGGGTGGAAAAAGTTGCAGCATGACATACGCAGTATGACACAATTTGTATAAAATCAAACCACACAAAACGACCCTGTATATTTTCTATGGACTCAAGTATGTGTGTGTAAAAGAAAAATTTAAGAAAACGTCTGGCAGGGTGCAGCGTGATTACCTCTCTGGAGGGGAGGAGGTGGGACTGCGGGTGAGGGGTCAAGGTCGTTTTAATTTATATGCAGTGTTCTGATTTTTCCAAGAGGTATGTTGTTTGTGTACTTAAATAAAAGGAAAAGTGACTCTCCTACGCAAAGGGCCTCAGGTCCTTCTGGGGCCCAGCCAGGGTTGGGAAGCAGCACCAGGCCCAGCTGTCGGCTGGCCGGCTCTCCCTGATCCCGAAGTGCAGTGACCATCATTGAGATCAGGGCAACGGCAAGAAACCGGCAGCGCCTCTTGGTACACAGGTGTGCACGTTTCCAAACTGGCCAGATGTGTGAGCTGGAGAGCTCTGGCGTCCAGTTCAACAAACGTGTGGGTGTTAGATCCTGTATTAGGGAACCAGACCGTGAAGAATGAGGCTTGGCACTGCCGCAAGGGGCTTGGGGACCGGCAGGGATGCTGGGGCTCTGGACCACAAACCATAATGGAGACCAAGTCTCCATGTGGGGAGGGACCGGGCCCTAGGGGCAGAGCAGGTGGGATGACAGACGTCTCCACTGCACTCCAGGACCAGAAGGAACCTCCCTCCAGGTAGAGGTGATGTGTTCCTCCTACCCTTAGGCACTGCCTTTCTTTCGGTTCATTTATTTGAAGGGGGGAAAGATTTGTCACTTTATTCTATTTGAAGACATTAAGCTTATCAATCTCTTTGAATAGATAACACATTCGCATGTTCCTATTTTAAAAGGTGTGGAATTTTTTCTTTGCTTCTGGGCAGGGGGCTCTGTTTGGTCTTAGAATTTAGATATAACTGAATTGTAGACAGCAAAACAAAACAAAACGAAAACAAAAAAACAAAACTGATGTTGTGTCGTGTTTTTGTTTTTAAGAGATCGAAACGGGTCAATTTTCAAAAAAAAAAAAAGATGTGGAATTTTTTATAGTGGATGGTAAATCTCCCCAGTCCTCTTCTGCAGAGGCAACCACTACTGATGTCTTGTCGTCTGTCCACTCTGCATTTCCAAGTGTACATGTAGCTGTACCCCCCACCCCCTGCCTTGTCTTTCACAGATGCCACATACACCCTTTGCTTTTACCACTGAAGCCCGCGTCTTGGTGATACATCAGCACCCAGGGACGCGCCTCACTATTTTTCATAGCTGCATTCTCTCCCACTGCAGTCGTGACTCTAAATGATTTCACAGCTCCCCAGCTGATGGCCATTCAGGTTGTTTATAAACTTTTGCTACAGCAGACAAAGGAACCTCCTTATTCATATGCTCACGTGAGAGTAAATCTACAGCAGCAAAGTAGAACTTGTCCTTAATTTTTCTCTTGAAAGCACTCATGTTTTACTAAAATAAATTTATTTTAAAAGTTAACTTCCTATCATTACCATGAATGGAAAACCAGAATTACTTACAATAAATAAGGTGACCATGAAAATAGACTGAAAAGATCTTTTTATTAAATTATAGCGTAAAGCCTGCTCTTTTGATAAAAAGGGAGTCCCAGGAGTTAGAGAAGTTCTAAGACAAACTAGTAGCAGTCTGAGACCTTCTCCTTGATGTAACAGAAAGGACCCGAGGGGCACTGAAACGTATTTTCTTGTGGACTATACTTTCTAAAGTTGGCCACAGCAATAGCTCCCCCGCTATGTGCTCTTCTTACAGTGTGACCTTGACCCTCCTCCCACCAGGTGGTAGTGTCTGTGTCCCTTCTCCTTGAACCTGGGTGGGCCTCTGTGATTGCCTAGACCAACAGAGTACAGTGGAGGCAATCCTGTATGATTTCTAAGCAAGGTCATGAAAATGGTCCTGGAACTATCTGCCATGCTGTGAGGAAGCCCAAGCAGCCATGGAGACACTGACTGAGAGACACCAAGGCCCTGGGCCCACAGCCCCCAGCTGATCCTCTAGTCCCCAGCTGGTACCACGTGGAGCAGAGATGAGCTATTCCCACCGAGCCCTGGGCAAATTATAGATCTGTGAGCAAACTGAATGACTGTAGTTGTTTTAAGCCACTGAATTTTACGGTGGTTTGTTACTCAGCAATAGAGAATTGCAACTGTGATTTACTGTAATTTAGTACTGTATCCAGGCACACTTAAAATTCTAAAATTCTTCCAGCACCACCAAGGGGCTGCACACCACACCATGGAGGGCCAGCCTGGAGAAACAGCCCAGGGCTGATTTGGGTGCATGAAAGGTCCTGCAGTGTTTAGCAGAATGAAGGGAAAGGAGTGCAGCCATTTTCCAACAGAAGTTTAAGATGCTGGGAGAGAGGAGGAGAAGAGGAAAAAGCTTGAAAGAGCCACCGTGCCATGAAGTGCAGAACCAGGGCAACTTGTCTGGGTAAGAACGGCTTGGGTTTTGGAGCTGTAGAGACCAGGGTTTAAATCCCAGCTCTGCCATTAAAAGCTGTGTGGCCCTGGACAAGCCACCTCCCTCTCTGCATCTCAGGTTACTTATAACCCTGGCAGGACCATCAAGGGATCTGAGAGAGGCGTGGGGCCGCACCCAGCACAGCACTGGTTGTTGCCTGGAAGTGCCCTGACTGTTTTTGGAGCCCTGACTCACTGGTCAGAACCCTTCTGCCTGAGGTAAAGTCACGCTTGCTGGATGCAGGCCCTAGACTAAGGCTCTTCAGAGGGAGAAAATAAATCATGGCTTTTGGCTGTTTCTCAGAACTCCTGGGGGGTGATGGGCCCAGCCACCCAGGCACTCTCCACCACACCTACCCACCTTAGCCCGCCGCTGCTCCCTAATGCCTGCCAGCCTCCAAGGGTCCCGTTTACTCCTTCCTCCCTGGTTGGGGCCTGCTCCCTATCTGGACAGAAGCCCCAGGAAGGCATGGCCTGACCTGTCTCACTCACTGCTGTACCCACAGGAGCGGGGCTGGGCAGTGGCAGACGATGAAGAAGTATTTGTCACTGGATGCAGAGATGCTAACATCTTCTGGTCCTCCCCTACTGAAGGCAAAGGACTTTTCAACGGCTGTCCTCTTAGCCCTCCGGGCTGAAGCCTTCTTCCTCCACAGCTCCCTCTGACAGGTCATAGCTCATTACTGAGCAATAAATGGGGCTGATTGACTTTTGCTGTATTTAAATGATCCCTTCATAATAAAATATGGATGCCAATACCGTAATTTAATTCTTGGCTTGGTGGCTCCAAATACATTTAGAATCGAGGTCTTTATCCTTACAGCGGGATTTCTAGGCCAGCTGAATTCCAGGGCTTTGAAATCCAATACCCTGGGCTTTAGGGCCAATTCTTGGAACACCAAGACAGCTGGAGTTTAGATTACCAACTCTGTAAACACTACCAAGTCTTTCAGGTGCCTTCTGTTAATCAGAAGTCAGGAAGGGCTGGGAACAAGGTACAGATTCCTTGAGAAAGGCAGGCTTACCCTGGGATTCTAAGATAACAGGCCCACAGGGACCTTTCACAGCTAATAAGAGACCAGGATTTCCTTTGTGAGCAGAGAAGCATGAGTCCTTCTGCAAGGAATGTGTGGTCCTGGCCTCTCTCTGGATCCAAGAGCAGACTGGGTTTCTCTTCCAGACCTGCAGGTGTGCCAGGGATTAGTGAGGAAGAAACCGCAGGGGACCGTGGGCCCTCGCAGGGCGAGCTAAGACAAGGAGATGGCTGACTTCCCTGGGAGCTGGTGGCCGCGTCTGGTGGGGATGCTGGGCCATTCGGGCCTGTGGTTCTCAAAAACCACGTGTTGAAAGACTGTCAGGGCTGAGTCTTTGGACAGGGGCCCCCTCCCCTGCCCCCATCAGTTCTGTGCTGACACCACAACCGGTGCTTCTGTGGGCCAGGTGCTGAGCTCCAACTTGACAAGTTCCTGGGATCCTATGAGGGGGCTTCACTGATTCCCAAGGACACAAACTGCAGGATGTCAAGTAACATCCCCAACAGCACATGACTGACACAATATGATGAGCTATGAAGCCAGACTGAACATGCGGCCCTCACAGCATCGTGAACAAGCTGACTGTGACGTGGGGTTTTAGTCTTCAGGATGGGGCCAGACAGAGGAGTGACCCCCGTTTCCCTCAGAGAAGGGGGCACTCCTGATCCCGGCTAGATCTTAAGGGTGAAGGATGCTGGTTGGGTCCAGCAGGGGGACAGTCAAATGACCAGAGCTCTCTGCAGGCAGGTCCCAGGGGTCTGATCTCATGGTGGCTGATGGCGTGAACCTGCTGTGTGCTCCTGGGCAAGGTCCCCCTTCACCAGGCACTTGGCAGCCCCTTCTAGTGGCAGCCCTGGGACCTCCTCTTTCTGGCATGCTGGGTACCTGCCGCCCTGGGGCTCCATTCAGGTGCAGGGATACAGTGGGAGCAGGATGGGCCGAGCCCCTGCCCTCATGAAGCCTTCAGACTAGTGGGCAGACGGCAGCCCTTTGAGACAGAGAAGGTACTCTGTGGCACTGAATACAGCTTTAACAGCCACTCCAGGGAAAACCAGCCTGGCGTGGCTCTCTGATCACAGGATGCAGCTGAGGGGAGAGGCCTTAACTGACCAGTAATGCAGGGCTGGGAAGCAGCTGATGAATCATCGGGCCCCATTTGGCTCTCTCGGGGGGGGGTCTGGGAGGAGAGGGAGGCACAGGCGGTACAAGGCAGTCAATCAGAAGCCCGCTGGGAAACTGCAATCCATCTCCCAAATGTCACCACTCCATCAACGTCTGCTACAAAACTGAAAACGATAGCCGTTCTGGGGCATGAGAAAGTCACATGCATTTCCTTGGGAGCTACTCTGAGTGCCAAGTAAAGGAGTCTTGTGCTGATTCAAATGTAACCCAGCAGAGCTGGGTGACAGGGAACCGGGCCCTGGTGATTCTACAGACCCAGCAAAGGAGAATGGTCCTGTACGGGTGACACCCAGACCTTCTGGAGCCTGGTGAACACCAAGGGGAGACTCCATGCATGGCCCATGACATTCCGAAATCAAAATGAGAAAGAGATGTGACGGTTCCCACTGAGGGTGTGAACCAGCACACTCAATTAGGTTGGCTGCTTCTCCTGACAGTCAAATCAATCCTTTGAAGAAAATTAAGTAACCGTTTCTCCATCAACCCAGCAACAGCTTATGGGTTATTTGCTGCAAGTAGCAATCAATTACTTTGTCTTCTTTGAAGCTCCCTAAAGCCTTCCTTCCCAGCACGGCGCGGGGCAGCTGTAAAGTGTGATATTTCCTGGATGGAGAGCAGGTCTTGGCAATTTCTACTGCCAGGCATATGAGTCTGGTCCCTCCAAGAATAAAGGGGGAAAGGTACTGGTGTTCCTCGGGTTTGCAAGGGGGTGTAGCAATTAGGGATGCAGGTCTTGGGATACGTGCTGAAACCCAACCACCCAGGGAAACTGTGACCTAGTGCTCGGCTCCAATATTTCATCCATGATCACCAGGCTATCCCCAAACCCACACTGATGACCTGGCCTTCGGCGTCCTCGCCACCGGCCCCTCCCCCAGAGCTCCAAGAGACAATTGCCTGAAACACTCCCAAGGCACCTAGCTCTGCTCCCCACCCCTTAACTACAGCTCGAAAGGCAGGGATGGCTGCAGGGAACAGTCCCGAGCCAGGCTGCCTGAGGTTGAGATGTGGCCCTGCCACTTTCTAGCTGTGTTGACCCTGAGCTCCTGACTGCTTCGGTTGCCTCATCTGTAGGCCAGGGTAATAAAAGGCCTGTATTGCTCTACTTTACCATAGGTATGCTGATGTTTTTAGGGAGAAGGGTACTGATGTCTGCAGTTGACTTTGCAAAAAAGAAAAAAATAACAAGGAAAAAGAAAGAAAAGATGGGCTGATGGCTGGATACAACAGTAGACATGTGATAAAAGAAGTACAGTCGATCCTTGAACAACAAGGGAGTTAGGGGTGCAGACCTCTTGTGCAGTTGAAAATCCACTTACTGCTCTTTCTGCCTCAAAAACAAAGGAAGTGGGGCTTCCCTGGTGGCGCAGTGGTTAAGAATCTGCCTGCCAATGCAGGGGACACGGGATTGAGCCCTGGTCTGGGAAGATCCCACATGCCGCAGAGCAACTAAGCCCGTGCACCACAACTACTGAGCCTGCGCTCTAGAGCCCGCGAGCCACAAATCCCGAGCCCACGCGCCACAACTACTGAAGCCTGTGCGTCTAGAGCCCGTGCTCTGCAACAAGAGAAGCCACCGCAATGAGAAGCCTGTGCACTGCAACGAAGAGTAGCCCCCGCTCGCTGCAACTAAAGCCCGTGCGCAGCAACAAAGACCCAATGCAGCCAAAGATAAATAAAAATAAATTAAAAACGAAAAAAAAAAAACAAAGGAAGTGATAAATGGCACCCAAGGGCAGGAAGCTAGCTGAACACTGGATAGAATCAGGACTTAAACCCTAGTTCTTTTGATTCCACATACTGTGATCTCTAATCCAACACAAACTTTTCGCCACACTTAGTTAATGTAAAGATCTGTAAAATGAAAATAGAGGTACTACTTATTGAAAAAAAATCCATGTATAAGTGGACCCACCGCTGTTCAAGGGTGAACTGTACAGTACATTGTTAGTGGCAGAATGTGGATGATGGGTACAGGGTGTTTCTTATACAATTCCGTCATCTTGGTTGCATGCCTGAAATTTTTTAAAGGAAAATGTTGGGGGAAAAACTGACCACCTAGGGTTGTTGTGAAAGGCGCAGAAGTACACAGCAGCGCCGCGTAACACACTCAGGCTGGGCAATTAAAGGTTATTATTAATTCTCTCCGTGAAGATCTATTTGGTTCCTGAGTTTGAATTTAACAGGAAGAGTTGGGGCCTGAGGGGTACCTGTCGTGTTCTTTGTAGCATTTCTTAACCTTGTAGAATCTTAACATCACCCAGTGGATTCCAGGGCCACCGAGGATATTACATCAACGCTCACTTTGTTGATATGGGTGGATAAGTCTGCCATTTGTTCATTCAGCAATTATTCAAGCAGTTACCGTGTGATGGGTTGGTGCCTTGGTGACTGTTAAGTGACCCAGGAGCAAGAACTAGCTGGAGGGAGGGCCTGCTGCCATTTTCAGACAAGGAGCTGAAGGCCTGGGGAGGCCAGCCCCACAGGCTGGGGACAGCGCTGGGCTCGGGCTCAGTTCTACCTGCTTCCTGAGGACGGGTTTTCCATGGCTACTTCCTCACTCTTGCTTGGAAAGCACATGTCATGTTTAGTAAAATAATGTGACTGATTTTCACAAAGTGGCCAAGAAAACCCATTCCCTGTCTGTCTTCACCATTCCCCTTGGAAAATTTCAAGAGACTCTCTTCTCGGGAGAACAAAGGGCAAGGATTTGACTTTTCTTGTTCCACACGTCTGGACGTGTGTGGGGCAGCTCCCTCTGACTGTTCTGAGCCTACATGAGGATGCGCCACTTGCAAGTGCTTTATTCCTTGTTCCTTCTTTGCACTCAACAAAGTTCACAGACAGACAACTTGGTGGAAACGTAATTACCAGAATCTGAATCCAAGTGAGTGGCAATTCCAGGTAGAGCGTGGCATATCCCCTTATCAGGTGACACAGAGCCTGCCGCCAGAGGCACAGCGACTTGATCTTTATAACACATTGGCAACCACACTTATCTTGACACTCACTCTCCAGAATGCCGCATTTGCATAGGACATTGCATAATTTCCTCTCAGAAAATGGCCCTGTTTAGCATGAGTAAACAAAGTTACCTAGCTCTGAGGCAGCCGAATGGAATACTTGAGATTTCCAAGAAAAGATTTGAATACCTAAGCTCTTCCCCAGGCATTGCAAGACACACTGAGATAGACAGAATCCACTTTGGGTGGGGCTCCCTCCTTCCTGCTACTCAGAAGCCCAGCAGCCAATGAAGGAGGGTACCCTGGGCTTCAGGAGCCCCAGTGCCCCCCACCCCCAAGATTTCTCTGCTCTGGGCCCCTCCCCAGGATATGAAGGCTCTGCCTTTCCCTTCCTTCTTTTATTCTTCCACCAGTCTCTCTACCTGGCATTTGCCTGGTGGCCACTGGGTGCCAGGCGCTTGGCTACAGGGATGAAGGAGGTCCCTGCTCTGGGTGACCTTTCTGAGCCTCAGTTTCCTTATCTGAAAAATGGATATACCACCTACTTCATAGGGATTCTGTGAGGAGCAGATGAGATGAGGTACAGAAAAGGCCTGTGATTTTTCTCTGCGTGGTCATGTGGGCACATCTTCTTTCTCCCTCTGGACAGAAGGTTCTTGAAGATAGGGCCAAATCTTCTCTTTCCCTCAGATTTCCTCTTTATGATACTTCATCAGAAAAGTGCACAGGGTACTCTAGACAGCAGATCTGGCCGGGGGGATTCTCCCTCCTTGGGCAGGGGTGGGAGGAAGGCGGTTCCTTCTGGCAGAGGACATGGGCTAGAGTGTTTCCCCCAAGTGTTAAAACCGCCAGGATTTATACTATTAACATCACTAGAGAAGACATATTTGGGCGTCACACAGGCATCTGTGGGGGATCTGTGCACCCACAGATGCTGGCTGGACTTCAGGGGTCTCTTCTGGTCAACGGCTCTGAGCTTGACCTTCAAGGCCCTTCTTGGGTGTGGAATGTTCTGTCTTGCTAATATCCAACCAGGACCCTGCTCTCTCAAGATAGGACAGTGGTAGAAGGAAATGGCTTTGTAGATAGAACCATTCATATCCTCTTTCCCCTTCACTGTCTCACGCTTTTCATTCCAACATTTCTGAAGCACTTTCCTCCACGCTGGACCCTGTGCTTGGCGAAGGCGTCCACAGAGATGGGCAAGACTCACCCCTCAGGGGCTCCTGTGTTCCACGGGGGAGACCAAACAAGTGACCATTACATTACAACGCGACAAAGGCCGTGGCAGGGAAAGGCCAGGGGCTGCAGAAGGCCAGAAGAAGGCCACCGACACAGCTCGGAGTCAAGGAAGGCTTCCTGCAGGAGGAGAAGCTTTAACTGAATCCTGAAAGCCCAGAAATTGACCAAGCAGGGGAAGAGAGCAGTGCTTCAGGCCAAATCAAGCCATTATCCCTCTCCAGAGGGCTCGCGGGTTCCTCTCTGATACGGTTTTGCATCTGACCTTTCATGGCCTAGCACTAGCCTCCCACTTTTCACCAGTCCCTTGGGGTTTCAAGCTCTTCGCCTGATTTTGGTCAGAATGTCTGGAGGGGCAACCACACGCATTCCCCGGCCCATCACTTGGGTCCTCCCTCTACATCTGTCCTTTCTCTGGGTCTTAGCCTCCTGGGACAGCACAGTCTGGTGGTGAAGAGCACGGGGAAGGGGCCAGACTGCCAGGTGCGGGTCCTCCCTCTACATCTGTCCTTTCTCTGGGTCTTAGCCTCCTGGGACAGCACAGTCTGGTGGTGAAGAGCACGGGGAAGGGGCCAGACTGCCAGGTGCGGGTCCTCCCTCTACATCTGTCCTTTCTCTGGGTCTTAGCCTCCTGGGACAGCACAGTCTGGTGGTGAAGAGCACGGGGAAGGGGCCAGACTGCCTGGTGCGGGTCCTCAGCACGCTGCTGTCCACGCTCTGGACCTAAGGTATCTCATCCATCAAATGGGGTGGTAACAGTACTACAGTACTGCTGCTGTGGAGACTCAGTGATATTCGTCAAGTGCTAGAATAGTGCCTGGCACCTAGGAATAACAGGATTAGCATCCTAAACTCAACTCAGCAAGAGCATGAAGGGTTTGGTGAGAAGAGTGAGCTGAGAGCGAGAAGAGGCCTGGGTCTGAATCCCAGCTGGGCACGTACGAGGCTGTGTGGCCTCAGTTAGGGCAAGTGACCTTTCTGGGCGGGCCTCAGTTTCCTTCTCCCTGAAATGAAGAGGTTGGGACTAAACCACACACCTCTTTTCTGATGGGAAAGAACATTTAAATTTCATACCAGGGGACACATTTATGGCCGTTTGGCAGAAATTAGTTCACAGAGCGAATGCTTACCGGCACAGCAGTCTGATTTTTAATTAGCTGGTGGGAATTCAGTATACTTCAAACACTAACAGTAAAATATGGGAGACCTCTGGTGGAGACAAGCCATACCTTTGGGCTTAAACAAAAGCTGTATCCTTCACACACCAAACTGCCTGCTTTCTGTTTTTAATCGCTAGTGCTCAAATTGAGTATCGATAAACGTTTTGGCATTGGAACAACACTTCCAAAGCGTATGATTCAAAGTGATGCAGTTAGGCAGAAATAGAGACACAGATGTAGAGAACAAACGTATGGACTGGACACCAAAGGGGGAAAGGGGGGGCGGTGATGGTGGTGGGATGAATTGGGAGATTGGGATTGACATATATAAACTAATATGTATAAAATAGACAACTAATAAGAACCTGCTGTATAAAAAATAAAGAAAAAAGAAAAAAAATAAAGTGATGCAGTTAATATGAAACTATATCTTATCAGCTAACTCTGTATAATCCTAGGCACCCAATCAGATGGCCTTCTTTTAAATTACTAAACTGCATTTCAAACAAGATAAGAATCAAGAATCTCAACTATTTTTCCCCTCTGAGTTTTTTCTTCTTTCGAAAGTAAACTTGAACATGAACCACTCTATTAAATTCATGAAGAGCAAAATAAGGAACGCAATTCATTCTTCATTCATTCCTTTTACTTTAGTTTTTCAAGGTGGGTGGGTCCTCACAGACTTTTGAAGGATATGTTGCAGTTGGCAGGGGGAAGTGTGTGAGCCGTGGGTCAGAGACATACGAGAACATGAGGAGTCTGGGAGACTGCTGTCCTTCACGGGGGCTGGAGTACGTGGAACAAGGCAGCAAGGGCTGCTAGAGGGCGGGGCTGCAGGACCTGGGGAACCTGTCAGTAACGGCTGTTTATTAAAGCCATACCAAGGAGTGTAATCAGATGCCCAGAACTGGGAACTCAGGGAAGATTGCCATGGCAACTAAAGGTTTTGCCTGCGGTTATTTGCTGAAACTTAATTCAGGAATTTAATTGGAAGTTTCTAATTAAGACCCAGTCTGGAACTTATAACATACATGAAAAAAGGGCTTACTAAGGATATGAAAAAAAATTAATACGGTTTCCCAATCGGTCCTTTATTTATCAATTTAGAAAATATTTACTGTGTATTTGCTACAGCCCCAAGTACTAAGGATGCAGGAGTGAAGAAGAATGTACCAGTCTTCACACAGCTCACAGTCTGGTGGATACAGACAGACCATAAACAAATAACTTGAATAAACCTATTAGGATAAAGTATGCTTACACAATGGGAAGGTAACACTTACCCTGCTTATAAAGAGACTCTTTCCAAAAGTTAATTTGCAAATCCTGCAAACAGACTATTCAGAAGTTTCACCTGCAAAAAAGGGAACCCCCTAAACTGTTGGTGGGGATGTAAATTGGTACAGCCACTATGGAAAACAGTACGGAGGTGGCTTAAAAAACTAAAAACAGAGTTACCACATGATCCAGCAATCCCACTCCTGGGCATATATCTGGAGGAAACTCTAATTTGAAAAGATACATGCACCCCAATGTTCACAGCAGCACTATTTACAGTAGTCAAGACATGGAAGCAACCTAAGTGTCCATCGACAGATGAATGGATAACGATGTGGTATACACACACACACACAAACACACGTGCGCCCACAAAATGGAATATTACTCAGCCATAAAGAATGAAATAATGCCATTTGCAGCAACATGGATGGACCTAGAGATTACCATACTAAGTGAAATCAGACAGAGAAAGACAAATATCATATGACATCACTTATATGTGGAATCTAAAAAAAATGACACAGATGAACTTATTTGTAAAACAGAGACAGACTCACAGACATAGAAAACAAACTTATGGTTACCGAAGGGGAAGGGGTGGGGAGGGAAAAATTAGGAGTTTGGGATTAGCAGAAACACACTACTACATATAAAATAAACAAGGTCCTACTGTATAGCACAGAGAACTATATTCAATGTCTTATAATAACCCATAAGAGAAAGGAATCTGAAAAAAATATATATATGTATAACTGACTCACTTTGCTGTACACTAGAAACTAACCCAACATTGTAAATCAACTATACTCCAATTTTTAAAAAAAGTGCCACTTGCAAATGCATATCTATGCCAATTTCAAAAATTAACAGTTGCAGTTTATTGAGTATTTTAATAAGTGCCTGGCTCTGTGCTTCAAAACAATCCAACAAAGAAGGTACTATTATCTACAGGTTACAGATGAGAAAACTGAGACCTCGCCAGAGTTATCCACTTGCCCGAGGCTGTGCCGCTGTGATTTTCAGTGCGGTCAATTCCCAGGACCCCAGGCAGGAAATACCCAGAGTGAGCCAGACCAAAGTGCCTCCACACACTTGAAACCACTTAAAACCAAACCCCAATCCTGTGAGAAGACTCCGTGGGTCACACTCTACGCTAAGTTGGATGAATCTGGACCAGCTGGGGGGCTGCGTGAACGTCACTGCCTTTGGCTGCTTTGCTGATTTCTTAGCAGAGGAAATCCACCAACAGGGAGAGAAAAGGAAAGGTTAAGAGAGACAGAGATTTGGGCGGATGGAAGAAGGGAGCAACAGATGGCAAGGAAGCACAGAATCCGGGGAGCTGAGAGCCCCGCACACCCACCTCCTTGCGACAGCACGGCCGGCGCTGAAAACCCCTTGCCTTCCTGAGCCTGATGCACAGAGCACGTCTGCAGAGCTAGGATGCCATGGATTCAAATTTATCAGGCAAAAGGAAGGCAAAGAAAAGGCAGGCGGTGCCTTTTCTGCTCTCTATGTGGGAGCTAGTCAGGCTGTCCACCAGGAGATAACAATACGGCACGGGCCGAGGAAAAGAGGAGACGGCCAGGCTGCGGAGGTCTGCCTGGACGCTGGGTGGTGGGCGGAGACACCTCCAGCAGCCGTGCCATGCAGCTCTGGCTGGACGAGACTCGCAAGCCCCACCATTTCTGCTTCCTGCCATGTGCTGGGGGCTTACATGCAGGGCAGGCTCTGGGCCTCCACATTCCCAACTGTAAAGAGGGGTGATAACAGCACTTAGCTCCCAGGCACTGGAGACTAAACAAGCAGGGGATCAGTGCCCAGTAACCACTGTTTTTGTGATCATCACGGCCTCACATGCCCTCCAGGCCACAGATGAGGGCACTTGAGGCTCAGCAGGGTGAAAAACACAGAGCCAGGGTTCTGAAAGACCCCAAGACCTGTGCTTTCCCTGTTTCCTGACTTTATCCCCCCAACTGGCCTAACAGGACTCGCTGCGTTGATGGAAATGCCCTTCATCTGTGCTGTCTAGATGGGAGCCACCCGCACGTGTGGCTATTTGAATGAAAATAAAATAAAATGAAATTTTTCATTCTCTGTCGTGCCAGCCACATGTGGCTACTGAGTACTTGAAACGTGGCTTGTGTGACTGAGGGACAGAATCTTTAGCCTTACTTAATGTTATTTTCATTAATTGAAATTTAGATAGCCATGCGCGGCTCGAGGCTAGAGGGACCCAAAGAGAAAGCAGGGAGCTGACCATGTACGGCCTGTGGGAAGTGGGCCCTCTTCACTTCTGGCAGGAGCTACGACTGAGAATGACTTCTCAGGAAAGCTTGGTGACACCAGGCAGCGTGACCCAGGGCCTGGGAGCTCCCTGACCTGGAAGGAGTCGGGTGTTCCGGCCACCTGTACTCCTGGCTCCCGGCTCACTCAGGGTGGGAGCCTAGTGCCCATGAGTCACCTCAGGTCCCTGCGGATCCACAGGGGACAGGCCCACACAGTGCCCTGCAGCACTAGGGACACGCCGAGGCCAACAGGCTCTGCATCTCCATCTCGCACTGGGCGGCGAGTCCTCATGGGCCTCCTGCTTCTTTGCAGCCAGGCATCCGAGGACAGGCAGGGTCTGGCGTCCACTGCCAGCCTTTCTCGACGTCCTGGGCCCCCACGTGGGGCTGGGCACAGTGTAGGGGCAGGAAAGCCTCGTGGAACGAATGGGCTGGAAAGTTACTGCTACGCATCTAACACTTGGAAGGGAAGGTTCAAACGCCTGAAAAGGCTGCAACTCAGACACATCACCTTGGGAGTGGGCCAGGGCGTCTCACAGTGAGGGCCACTGACGGCCGGGGCACCGGTGGTCAGTGCAGAGCTCAGGACTCTGGACTTAGGGGGTGGGGCCCGGGAGGGTCTCCGGACATGTGACTGGAGACCTGTCAGGGCCCAAACAGCTGTACCGGTGGTTACACGGAGGCTCAGCGCTTATGACAGTGAAGAAGCCACAGCCAGGCCGGTTCTCCATACTGAGAAGCCTGGCAGTTCTCCCAGGAGGGGACGTAGAGCTACCAGGTGGCAATTGAGAACAAGAGGCTGGGAGCTCCTTGGGCCTGCCGTCTGCTCCTGGGAGCCGGGGTCACGTAGACTTACTCTCCAGCACGCAGGCCCACCCGGCCCTTCCGCGGAGCGGGGCTGATCAGGACTGACTTCCGGTGCTCCACCTTCTCCCCAGACCGGTTTTTGTGAGGGGTGGGCACCGAGCGCCCTTCTGTTAGTCACCAGGCTAGAGCCTGCCACAGAGGCCTAATTAAACCTTACAGCAGTGGCACCCAAACTCTGTTGCACGTGGAATCCCTCGGGGATCTTTAAAATCACTCATGCGGCTCCCACCCCTGCACACCTGATTTCACGAGTACAGGGTGTGACCCGGGCACTGGGAGTCTCCAGGCGACGCTGCTTTGCAGCAAAGTCCGCAGACCACTGCCTTACAGCATCGCCTGAGGAGGCAGATGCCCCCTCCTTGTCCCCCTGGTCCAGCTGAGGAGACAGACTTGGCCAAGACCACACCCTGACCAACAGTGAACCAGGTCTTGATGAAGAAAGAGGCTTACGATCCTGCTATTAAAACGCAAGGAACTTGCAGCCCATCAATTAATCCAAAACAAAAGAAATCACAAAATCCTTTCCCTCATCTTACTCTAAGACACTGGGGCAAGATGTTTTCAGGCCATTCACAAAACAGATGTTCAGCAGGGCCGGAAAGCTGGTGGGGGTCTCACGCACAGGGGAGGGTATGTTGAAAAAACACCAGTAAATACATGGGGCTGTAATGCTATCCCGGGTCTGATGGATTGCTTACGGCGTCTTCGGGAGTTAATTAGAAGAGCCCTCAACTCAGTCCTGTATGTCAGCACTCTTTGCCATTAATGATTCAGGTAAAGAAAGACGTAAAATAATAGGGCAGGGAATGAAGTTAATTGAACTAAGCCTTTTAAAAAATATTTCTGATACATCAAATTCTAATTAAAGATTAACACACACAATGGAAATATTAAAAGGCACTTACAGAGGCCCCCAGAACACAGGGAGAGAGAATGAAATCTGTCAAGGGTGAGGGCACTGATTAAATCGTTCAGATAAAGGAATTGGTAAGTGATGAGAGGCATTTACTTACAGCTGTGATTTAAGTCAGGAAAACAGCGCTTGGTTACTTACCCGGCTGCCCATACTGGTACAGCCTTCCTGGAGGGAAACTTGGCAATAAGAAAGGAAATCTTCCAACTGAGCTTGAACCTGCAAGCCCACTTCTAGAACTGTATGCTACGGCCTCACAGAGATTCAGCTACAAGGAAGTTCAAACTCGGGTGTGTGTGTGTGTGTGTGTGTGTGTGTGTGTGTGTGTGTGTGTGTGTGTGTGTGTGTGTGTGTGTGTGTGTGTGTGTGTGTGTGTGTGTGTGTGTGTGTGTGTGTGTGTGTGTGTGTGTGTGTGTGTGTGTGTGTGTGTGTGTGTGTGTGTGTGTGTGTGTGTGTGTGTGTAGGTGTAGAGGGCTTAAGTAGGGAAGAACTCACGGATGAACTCACGGATAAAAGGAAACTAAATCTTGGCAGACTCTCACGACGGGGTGTTATATAGGCAGTTTTAAAACATGCTATTAAAATAGTGTTTCCTAAACCTCAGTCATTTCTTTACCACCATAGGGATTTTTCCATGGTTGTACCACCATCTGTACCATTTATCTGGTATTTTCCTTAAGTTCTGTCCCTCCCTTTTAACTTTATTTTAAAAGGAAACTTCGTATCATTTACATAAGTGCAAAATTAGCATCATCTGTCAACAGAAGACACAACCATTTAAATGCACAAATATTCATACATGCACCACCCCAAACCATCTCAGGCACCCCCTCTTGAAAAGCACGCTGAAAAGAGTGGCTGATACGCAGAAAGGCGTGCCCGTGGGGCCTGATGTGAAAAATGAAGGTGACCAAACAGCATGCACAGAAAGACCTTGTTTTTTGTAAAACAAACTCATGGTTATCTTCGGGTTACGGTACGGTTATTAGTGATTTTTAAAATGCTTCTCTGTATTTTCTAAATTTTCCACAATGAACCAATGAGACTTTTATAATAAAAATATTTATAAAAATTTCAGTGGTCCTGTATTTCTCCTATAGGTCCCCATGTACTTCTTGGGAGGTAGGTCTGGAAGGACACAAGGCCCGACTTATAATCTGTTACCCCTGGGGAAGTCGGAGGGATGGGGCAGGGAGGGAGAGGGGCAGGAGTTACTTAGTTTTGTTTTCTTACGAGGACAGCATATTTGTACAGTATTTATGTAATTAGAAGTTAATGAAAAACATTAACTTCCAAAGCGAAGGCCCCGTTTGGTGGCAATCTTACGCCGCTACCACGCCTTGACCATCCAGAGGCGTGTGGCCAATTGCCCGGCCATGCGGCTGGCTCGCTCCCCGTGAGACGGAGCTGGCTGTGGAGAGAAGCCAGGTGCCAGCAAGGTGAAGATGGGTGGCGGGGAGAGCCCCGGACCCAGAGTGAGAACACACTGTGGCCAGGCTGGGATCAGGGCTCACACAGCCTCCATCCCTCACGGGGGATTTTTCTTACCCCCTTTCTTGTTCATTCTCCACTCTCCTTTCGGCTACTTGTTCCCCTTCCTGTCTCTCTTCTCTCTGGTTTTTGCTCTTAAAGCACAGCCTAGAAAAGGCAGGCCATGTTCCATAACATTACCGCCCACTTTTTCCTGCTATTTACATCAAAGACCCCAAGCTCACACATTTGAAACTGAATGTCATGTAAAAGATTACCAACTTAAAAAAAAAGATTATCAACTATTCAAAGAAGAAACAAGTCACGGAAAATCTGACTTTCATTCTGGTTCTGCTTGATCACACCTCCCAAGAAGAAAGTAGAAACTTCAAAGGCATCCCGGGTACTGAGGAAGCCCAGCGCTGAGAAAGGTTACTTGCTTTTTCGTGGCTGATCCACTGGGGGACAACTTTTTCCATCCCTGACAAGGAGGGGTATATTTAAAGGTCCACGGCCCTTTTAAAGGGGCCCCCACTTCTTCACAATAAGGATAACTGCATTCATTCTAGACTTATTGATTTAAATATGATTCAAGTAAAATTCACGCAAAGCTGATTTTTCACATTTGAGTTATGTTATAAACTCCATGGCAGAGGCAATAGGGAAATGAGAGCAGGCATATTTGGGCAGTGGTGAGGGCCCAGGCAGGCACGCAGGGCCCCAAAGGAAAAAAGGGAGAAGATTCTTTCTGAAGAACTCAAATGCAAACAGGACACACGAGGTCAGTTCTCAAGAAGGGAAATGCTGGGTGTGTGCAGTCAGCTGTGATAACCGGGACTGGGGCTGGGGGTTGGGCGGGGGAGGCGGAGCCTGCAAAGGCCTCAAACTTCAGAGGGCAGGTCTCCTGCGGGGCTCAGCTGCCCCCGGCCTGAGCAGCTGTGCCTAGGGGGCCCGTTAAGCCACAAGTGAGCGCCGTCTGCCTCCTCCCACCAACCTCGCACCTGTAGGTGAAGGCTGGCCTTCGTGGAGGGCAGGGGCCTCCAGACCGTTTACTGTAATCACACGTTAGGGCTGGAAACTTCTCCGGCACGGCCTGACTGGGACTGGCGCTCGGAGCTTCTGGGTCAAGCCTATGGAACCCCTGACTCACATCACCTTTCAGTTTCCCTTTGAGCCCCCAGAGGCCACATCTTCTGTCACCAAAAGGTGACACAGCAGCAGGGCCTATTACAAGGCAGTTCCTTAGGACGCCGGCTGGGAAGGGCCCTGCAGGGCCAGCAAGTACCCCGGAGAAGAGGTTGAGACCTGGGCATCACTTAGAAGATTGGGGTCAGTCCTGCTTCCTAACAGCACCGTTATAAAGGAAGGCAGAGCTAAACCGCCGTGGCCCGGCGTGGCCACAGAGACCTGCCTGATTATCCAAGGGCACTCGCCCCACGCCCACCCCCTCCAACAGGGCATGAGGCCAAGGGACCCTCTCTACCCATTGGGCCCTTGGCCCCATCCCCACGGGCCGCCTTGGTTCGTGCCATCATCCTCTCGCTCCAGGTCCAGCAAGAGGCGCCTTCCACCAGCTGCCGCCTAAGGTCTTGCTGCCTCACCACTGCCCGTGACCATGGTGTGGCAGGACCTTTCTGGAGCGCACATCCCAGTGTGTCACACCTGGGCTCCAAGCACAGCTTCTCCTTCCTTGTGAGCGGCCCCTCGACCCTGCCGTGTCCTCCGTGCCCTCTGCTCTCCCCCTCCCCTCCCGCTCTTCGGTCGGTCCTGTGCACAGCCTGCCCTTCTCCACCCATCTGTGCCCTCTGCCTGGTGGGCTTCCACCCTCCCCTGAAGGCCCGGCTGATGCTTACTTCTTCAAAAATGAGTTTCCTCTGCTCCAAGAGGCAGGTGTTTGGTGGCTACCCACTGCCAGGAAGCACAGGGAGAAAGCTGCCCTCCTTCCACCACGGGGAGCAGAGCAGAGACAATCAAGTCTGGGCAAAATCACCCAAGTGTCCGTCAGCGCGTGCTCTACGGCCCTTGCCACCGGGAGCCTGTTGTTTCTTTGGCTGAGCACCACAGGCTGTGTCGGCTGGTCTTTAGGAGACCGCGATGCACTCCAAACACACGTTTTTGAGACGTGGACTCATACTGGCTAAGGGACAGCTGCTGCTTTTCTCCAGAGGCCCCGGCTCCAGGGCCCAGGCTCCGTGTGAGGGATGACAAGAATGAGCCGCTATACGCCGCCTTTCCCTCTCTTTGCTTTGCTGAGCAGGTCTAGATGAGCTCACGTGAGCTAAAGGTCACTTTACGCACTGCTCCCAAAGCTCCACAGGGTTGGAGGGTGTGGGGACTCCGGAGACCGAGAATCCAGGGGTGGGTCCTGAGGGAATGGTCCAGGCGAGGACGGTCCTCGCTGGTCCTGGCTCCTCGCTGCTCCACGCGAAGCTCAGTACCCTGTGGAGGGAGGCTGCCTGCCTCCTGGCCTGTCTCCCACTGGGCTGGGGACAGTCGTGACAATGAGGACAATAATGACAGCAGACATGCACTGAGCATTATATTACGGGCCAGGTGCTGGACCAGGCACTTTCTGGTATATTAAGTTATTTAATTCTCACAATAACCCTGTTTTCCAGATGAGGAAGTTGGGGTCCTCAGAGTTAAATGAACTTGTCCAAGGTCATGTAGTTTAATAGACAACAGAGCTGGTGCTCAAACCCTGATACATTCTGACATGGGAGCCCCTACTCTTACCACTGGGCCCAGAACAAAAGAAAGGAAGAAAAAAGAGAGAAAGCAAACCAAAAGTTTTTAGGGTGAGAACTGGAATCAATTATGTTTGAATTTGTGTTTGCAAATCCACTTTCAAGGAAATGCTGGGAGTGCCTGTGGGCCAGGGACTGGTTTCAGTGTGTTTTTAAAGAGCTTCCTTCCAACCACATACGCAGGGCTCCTGCATATCAGGCCCAAGTGGACCCTGCAGTGGGCACGGGCTGGCTGGTGGGGAATCATCCTGACCAAGCAAACCCCTGGCAGTTGTGGGTAACATTGCTCAGAGCTGCCCACGGGGGTTCAGAGCACCCTTGTTCAGGACATGCCTTCCCTGCAAAGAGAAGTGGGGTGCTTTAGAAGGGAAAGCTCCGGCCCTGCCTGGGCTGGAGCTTAGTTACCAGAAGTCTAGCAGGTCATCATCTTGCAGCCTCAGTGGTAAATCTCTGGTTCACATTTCTTAGAAGCCTGCTGTGTTTCAGGCACTGTGCTCAGGGCCTTCCTGACAATTCTCCTCATTTTCCAGATGAAGGGAAGCTCAGGCTCCTGTTCAGTGTCTCTGCAAAGTCACCCAGCTGACCAGCGGCAAGGCAGGCTGGAGGGCTGGGGGGTAGGCATTCGGGGAGCACCGCTCCCTCCCTACCTCTCCCTGCCGCTGGGCCAGGGCCCCTCCCTCTGTGGTGCCTGCACCTCCTGACAGCCCTGCAGAGGTGGGTGGGAAGCTCTGAGCCCCGGGGTTGGGGGTGAGGTGGGGGCAGGAGCTGCCCAGGGCACACAGCTCTGCCACCCCAAGTGGCCGGGCCAGAATTCCAGCCTCCAAAGGCCCTACTCTCTCAGACCGCGGAACACCCCTACAAAGCGGGCCTTCTTCATCGAGTGGCTGACACTGAATAAGCTGAATAATCCAGTGAGCTTTTACTGAAAGCCACATACAACTTCCCTTTCACCCCTCGGAATAAGTGATATCTTTCTCTACGCCGGTTATCAATCTCCTGTGTCTTTTAATAGAAGCAGTTCATGGTGTGAGTCGGGGCAGATATAAACATAGGACGGAAAACTGTTTACTTCAGGACTTTACTGAGAAAGGAGGTTGGTAGCTTTTAAAAGCGACGTCTATGGGAGCCTCCTAAGACACGGGGCTGCCGAATCCTTGCTGGGGGGCCAGGATGGGCAGGTGGCTGGGGAGTTAGTGGAAGAGATGGAGAAATAAAACGGTCCGCTGCGGGGACGCAGAGGCTCCACGGTGCTATTTGAGATGCCCTCAGACATCAGCCTCTGCTCCCTTACCCGTCGTATAAGAATTCCAGTTCGAGTCCCCCATGGTCCCTTTCCTGCCCAGCCCCGAAGAATCATTCAGTGAATCCACAAACATGGGAAAAAGATGAAACATTCTGAAGGCTCTTCTTCAAGCCACATGAATGTCGATGGGTCGGTCACCCGTGGGACTGATGAAGCTTTAGTCCTATGAGGCAGGTCTCCTTCTGTGGTTCTTCTGAGGAACCAGAATTCATACAGGGGATGTACTATTTTATGAGATGGAGGCTTGGCAGAGAATCAAATAACTAAGCAAGCATATTTCTGGTACTATGTTAAAATAAACAACTGCCAAGCAGGGGGTTGGGAACGTCTCAACAGATACTTGAGTGTGAAGGGTGGTGGAGGTTTGAGAGGACACAGCTGCGCGCCCCCTAGTGCACACGGAGGAGGCAGGCTTGGCAAGGGCTGGAAGTCTCTTCTGGCGCCTCTCCGAGGAGCAAAGCGGGGGATGGGAAAAATGGGGCGGAGCACGGGCTTGACTGGTTTGGGTGGCGCCTCAAGGGGCTGGGTGGGCTGAACCCAAGCCGGGAGCTGAGCCCGGGCTCCTCAGAGAGCACCCAGGCTGCCTGGGGTCTGGAAGGCGGAGCTCCTGCAGGCCCCTCTGCCTACTTAACCAGGCTGACGGTGCTTAGCAGATGGCTGTGCTCTTGCCCATCACACTGGCACAAATGAAGAAGGCTGACAGTGGTCACTGAGGGCGAGGGGTGAGGAAATGGGCCCTCCCTATGCTGTCAGCAAGAGGCCTGATGGGTACAGCGGCTTTCGTGGAGGGCAACTTGATAGAAGCTGTCGTACATGGCGAGATACCTAACTCTACCCCAGCGATTTCACAGCGAAGCAGAGCTGCTCTCCAGGCCCAACCCTCCTGGGTTGTTGGGACAGTGAACAGCGGGGAGCCGGCCAAACGCCCATCAACGGGCGTGGCTGCCCGAGGACGGACGGCACTTCGGGCCCTTCCATTCAATGCATAATGTGCAAACAAGCTCCATCCGTGTGTCCTGACAAAGGAAAGCCCCGCTGTTAACTGCAAAAAGCAAGCTGCAGACCAAGATATGCGAGATCCCATTTGTGTAAAAACTACAGCGATGGTCATGCATTCAACAAGTATTTCTCACGTGCCTACTAAGTGCCAGGCCTGTGCCTGGACCGGGGTGACGGTGATAAACAAGACAGAGTTTGTGCCTACGAGTATGAACTTATGTGCGCCAGTGCAGAGAACAAGGTCTGGGAGGAGACATGCCCAGCCCGAGCTGGGAGTTACTGCTGTAGAGGCTGGAGGGTTAGGGAGCGGCCGCAGGACGCTGGGAGGGGTGAAAGGGTACTTCCACTTTTTACTCTACACACTGTATTATCTGACCTTTTTATTTAAACAATATGAATGTGTTTCTGTATTATTTGGTGACCTTTAAACAGCAAAGAAAAACATGGAATTACTGACTCAATGGCAGGATCCCAACCTGACTGTTCCCAGGATGGGTGCCCACTCTAGGGGTGGGTGAGGGGCAGAGATGGCGTTAAGTATGAGTCCATTTTCCAACCAGAGCTGAGGTTGTGATTCTGCATCATTTCCAGGCCCTTTGGGAAAAAAAGGTTTGCAGAGCACTGACTCCAGCCGCCCATCCATCTCTTTTGGAGATGGTCTTGGCCATGACTGGGGTGACTTGGGCCGTGACTCTCAAGACTGAGGCTGTGCATCAGAGGACAAAGCCCCATGACAGCGCTGTGCTTCCTTGGCCTGCCCAGCCGGGGATCACTGCATGCCTTCTATCAGCAGCTCTCTCTCTTTTCTAGGCCCCATCAAGGCCCTTACCCACACCCAGCGAAAGTGGTACACGGAGAACAGCCCATGAACATCAGCCCTCCTGGCTAAGGACAGCCTGACTCTGCCTAGGCCGTGAAGAAGAAAGCAAGGAGTCTTGGGGGCCAGGCAGCCGGGGTCCCCAGGCTGGTTCTGCTGTGTCTTAGCTGTGTAAACTTAGGCCGATCACGTGACCTCTGGGAGCCTTACAAAGATGTAAAATGAAGATGTTACCTCTTCAGAGGTGCTGAAAGATTCCACAAGAATCCCTTCCCCCCTCCGTGAACCCATGTAAGGGGACCACTGAATCCAGGTGTGGCCTCCAACGCCCTGGGGAAATTGGTAACAAATGCAGATTCCGGACTAGTTTATCAGCATTTTAAATATATATCCCTGGTGACTGTGATACATAATTTGTTTGTATACGTTCCCTGATTCCCTGGAAGAAGTGTTGAGACAGGAATAGAACTTTCTTCCCTGGGGCGAAAAGAAATCTGGGATCGAATCCCCCTGTATTACTCAAGCTCAGCCTTCTAAGCCCACGCTCCACCAAGCAAAATCTGTCGCATTTAATATCTATAGGTGGCCGTAAAAAAATAAGAAGTAGTTTGGGTTCATTTCATAAATTAAAAATGATAGTACTGACTATTAAATGTGGCTGTACAACTGCCTTACCACCCCACCGCTGTTAAGATGAAAAGCACAGCCAAGCCCAAGGGAGGGGGCACTACTTCCTGGATGCCCTGGGAACCAGACGGGGCTCTGCAGGCAGGTGGGGTCCTGGAGGTGACTAAAAGCACACCTTACGTGCGGACCCCGGGGGGGACGTGAGGTGGCTTTAGAAGGCACACGTGTGAATGGTTACTCTTACTTTAGTCATTCTATATTTATCTTCATGTGTAGTGAGAGAACTATACGCTTATTACTATGGATCCTGAGATTTCTGGTAAAAGTTAGGATTAGCTTAACCTAGCCCACCTGGCCCTGCGAGGGAGTTATTGTGAACAGACGCAAAGAAAAAGATTAAATGAATGATAATACACTTGGTTCTTTTACGTGGCAAACACCTCCGAGGTGGTACTTGAATACTTCCCGCATGGGGAGCACCGGTACCCGGTGCCTCTGCTGAGAGGAGTGGACGTGAACTGAACGGAAGAGACAGGGTAGCACTGATTTAAAAGATGACACCAGGCTCCTGAAAGGCAAGCACTCGGGCCGTGTCCAGGCGCTCAGGCCTTCATGCCGTCTCTGGGGCAGTGGTATAAAGTGACTCGGCAACTGCCACTACCTGAGGGCCACACGTCTCGGCTAAGTCTTTACCAGGGGAAGGAGCTACCCCTGAGTTACTGTCCCAAGCATTTATTACGGCAAAGCACTGTGAAGACGACATGGATTCCCTCACAGAATCCTCATTATACCCCCTTGAAGGGGAAACTGGTTACTATCCCCAGATAGTGGGTGAGATGAAGTCACCTGCCCAGGGCACAGAGGTAGCGAGTGGGGACCTGAGTTGGGGGGACTGGCCCAGCCCGGGCTCCTAACCGCGACATCCAGGGCCGCCACCTGTCAGGCCAGGGCATGAGCCCAGGGACCCCCACCTGAGCCTTATCCTTGGCTCTGGTGCTTGTGTGCATACCCCAGAAACCAAAGAAGTTTCTCAGACCAAATCTTCTCCAAAAACAAGCACACCAACAACAACAGCGATAATAGTAACAGTGCACTTCCAGCAAACCGTGGCTCTGTGCTTTACACACGTTATCTTGTTTCATCCTCATGACATCCCAGTTGAGTACCCATGATTTATTATTCTCCCTACATCACAGAGGAGGCAACGGAGGGCTCGAGAGGTGAGGTCACTTCCCACGGCACACAACCACCAACTGGCAGGGCTGGAAGTGGGGCCCTGGCCAGCCAGCCCCCAAACCTCACATCCACAGCCCCTTCCGGCCCTTCCGCCTCCCAGATTTCAGCCTCACCACCCGTGTCATTATCTCCCTCAGTCCACACACTGCTGAAGCCCTGCAGGGGCAGCCGACCAAGATGGTCAAGTGGTGTCCATGCTCTGCCGGCCTCCCTCTTCTCTGGTGGCAGTGCTGGGGGGACCCAAGGGCAGTTCTGGAGCTTCCTGTGGTGCCGGACGGTCAGCCAGCAAGAGTGATGGTTTAGGGACATGACCATTTGCAAATGAACCCTGCTCCCTGAGTGGGCCTGCCCCATCTCAGCCCGGCCCAGAACTTGCTAACATCTTGAAATCAGTCAAAGCCTTTTTGCTGAGATTTTCCCTTTGCCTTTCAGCTTCGGTCTTTGCTTCTCCCTCAAGGTCAGTCCCTCAGATTTCTTCCTGGCTGAGCAGGGGGGTGGGCCTGCGTGCTCCTGGTCCCCCAACTGCCAGCTGTTGAACTAAGAGGCTGGCAGGGATTAAGCAGAGGATGTGTATTCACCAGCACAGCAGAGACATTCACTGTACCAAGCGGTCACGCCCTCCTATCTCCCCAGCCTCCACTGTCTCTCCGCCCTCTGACAGTTTGGTGAGGCCACAGGGGCAGAGAACAGAAAGCTCACCCTTCTGGCTGAAGCAGCTCTCTCGCTTTCCCTGCCCTCCACTGTGACAAGGGGTGTGCACGCCAGGCGGTGCAGCTGCGGGACGGTGGAGCCTCCGAGCGACGTGAGGAGCAGGGCACCCCGCTGACCCACGTGCGAAAAGGAGCGTGAGCAGGAAATACATCTCCACCATGCGAGGGAACGGAGGTTCATCGTTCCCGCAGCGCAGCCCGGCCTGACCTGGAGAAAGCGGCACCCGGCACGCGGGGGCCACAGACCATGAGATGAAGCCGCTTACGAGTAAGCCGCGAGGTTGGTTTTGGGTCTGACAGCCCAAGACCACAGCACGCAGTGACCGCCTGTAACGCGCAGGCGCCGTGCTAAATGGTCTTAAAGCATTTCCTCACCAAATCTTCTCTGCAGCCGTGTATTATGCTGTTGGGCCTCCTTATCCTTATTTTGCAGATGGAAAAACAGACACTTGTAGAGATGAAGAGGGCGACCGAGGCCTCGTGGTGAGTGACAGAGCTGGGACTTGGCCTGAGCCCAGCTGTGATCGCTGTGATCGCCAGTCTGCTGCCTCCCAGCAGCTCCCTCCCTGGGGACTCAATCTGAGGTGATCGTTCTCTCTCCTTCCGTAAAATCGCCACACCGTTTGTCTTTTATAAGCCACGGATGTGCTCTCTGACCATCCAACTAAGGCTTGTGGCATGAAAATGGGCCTGTCATGTTCTGCTCTGACAACCAGGCTGAAAGCCCCTTCCCACGATCCCGCCAGGGACAAGGATATGGGCTTCTCAGCCCCGTCTGTAAACAAGTCCAGAGCTCGGCCCCAGTTGGGAACAGGTGTCGAAGAGGTGCCTTTCAACCCCTCAGACGACGACGACGAAAGGCTCCCAGGATGAGGGGCTCTGGAGCTGGCTCCCTTCCCCCACCCCTGCAAAGCCATCTGTTTGCTATCGGCAAAAGAACCGCTGATTTATCTGCGGGGCCAGGAGGGGCCTCCCCAAACCAGGGCCCACAACCGCCGTGAGTTATTCCAGCCAATGCGCAGCCATCTGGCCACGGGCCCTTTCTGCCTCTGGAATTGATGGCACAGTATTAATTTTCCTCGAGGTAGTCACCGTCTGGGCCTGGGCTACTTCTCCCTAAGCAGCGTCCTTCAGAGCAGCTGCACAAGGGCAGGCATTTCAAGGGACCGGGAGAGCACCAGGTAGAGTGCGCTGTGATTCACTACACATTTGGACGCATCCATTGACCTGCAGAGTTTCAGACTGCCTCCCTCCACAATGGAGATGACTCATACAGCTGGGCACGCTCAGAAGACGAATGCTGGCCCGTCAAATCCAGTCCTCATCTCATTCTAGCTCCCAGTGAGCACAGAGACCAACCCAAAGCGAGGGAGAACGTCAGATGCTGTCAGAACGGAGAGGCCCCCAAGTACGCCCCTGGCCCCTGGAATCACTGTCTGTTTTTTGAAAACAAAGTCAGTGTCCCCATTTGCAGGCTGGATCCTAAGCCACTCTCTTGTTTCCATTCATTCACCTGCGGCAAATCTTCACCAAGGACCCGTTACGCTGTCAGCCCCAGGATTCAACCGTGAACAAAAGAGTCAGGGTTCCTGCCCCAAGCAGCTTGGTGCCCACATGAATCAAATAGCAGCACGAAAATAGAAAATTACATACAGTGGCCATTGCAGTGAAGAGGGAGATCTGGTGGCCAGATAAGGTTCTGCTGGGAATTGAGCTGTCAGCAGAGATCTGAAGGATGTCAGGGAGGGAGCCAAGCAAAGGGGCCCTGGTGGCAGGAGAGAGCGTCCCAAGCAGAGGGGCCTGGCCTGTGCGAGGGTCAGAAGCACGGTCAGGGAAACTAAAGAGGGTGACGCAGCCAGGACCCCGGGCGGGTGGTGCAGCTGGAGAGCAGGCTGAGGGCCCGACTGCAGGCATGGTGGCGCTGGAGGGCTCAGGTCTTGAACTCTGCTGGTCAACAGCGACAGCAGCAAGGGAGAGCTGAGCTTAGATGTGCTGCTGACAGAGGCCAGGGGCCTGTGTTCCCCGCACTCTCTCCCTGACCAGGCCAAAAGCCCGCCACTGGTTTCCATCCTGGTAGGTTATCACAGGCAAAGGCAGCTCAGGGCTGTCCTTCCCTCTCCCGAGGCAAACTCTGCGACAGGTTCCCCTCAGACGGCCTGCCTGGCCCTCCCAGCAGACAGAGCAGCTCGACAGGGAGGGGGAGGTTGGCAGGAGAGGGTCCCCAGGTCAGGAGAGAGGGCTGGGACCCCGGGCCAGGGCCTTGTGTTTATTCTGGTCTCCAAGCTCCACCATCGACCAAAACCAGCACTGGAGAAACTGGAGATGTTATTACCTGTGCTGAGGAGGAATAAGGCTTCAGGGCTGAAAAAGCTGGGTGACACAGGATGGGAGAGGAGGTGGTGGGGTTTGGTGGGTGGGAGCCTGGGCACTGGAGGAGAACGGGCCTGGGGCCAGGTGCTGGCTGGGCCCCTCCAGGCTGTGGGGTGAGGCGTCTGCAATAAACCCTCAGACAGAGCCTGGTGTCTGATGAGCTGCCAGTGAGGGGCAGCTCCTACCACCCCTACCTGCTCGGCGGCTCTGGGTCTGCAGGATGTCTCAGAGCCCTTGACCGGGCTCTCCAGGGGTCACAGCCGGGAGGATAGGCCGGAGGACTTGCTGGAGGAGGAGCTGCAACCTCAAACCCTGATGGGGAGCTCCCACTCTCTCCCTGACGAGGCAGGGAAGCCATCCATCTGCAGCTGACTCTCCACCTCCCACAATTTTCTGAGTTAAATACAATTTCACACCCACACACAACCAAACAGCAAAACCAGCATACAGATTCACCAAACATGGATATTTTAAAACTTTAGATCCCGGGTGGGAAGGACCTGCTACCCTGGACCCGGCTGCACGTGAGTCTGGCCTTAGGAAGAGAGTGTGTCTTTCTTTTCAAGAGAAGAGGGAAGGCCGTAGAAAGGGACTGAAGAGGCAGGGCCCCCCTGTCTCTATTCCCAGTGCCCGGCCCGGGCCCAGCTGGCAGGTAGCAGGGCCTCAGTAAATGGCTGCGGAGCCAATGCAGAGTCGTCCCTTTGGCCGCCTGGACACACAACTGATTCCCAACTCACCCGTAAACCCATCAGGATTTAAGCCTTGTCCAGTCTCACTTTTAATTCCCAACTTTTCACCCAAATGAGTCCCTGTCTTGGTGTCACCCAGTGTCATTTAGGGCGTGGGGTGGGAGCTGTCGCTTGTTTTCAGGAGAAACGCTGTCTTCCCAGCAGGAGGAAGTGAAAGCTGGACCTGCTTGTAGGGGTGGGGCGGCCTGGGTGGGGATGTGGCACCACCCATGAGCCCAGGTCCCTGGCCCTGAGGGGAGAGTGACTAAATCAGTGGATGTGGATTCCATAAAGCAAGCCACTGTGCTTTCCTGTTACGTACACACAGGTGCTCGAACGCACACACACGTACACCTACACACACACACGTGCACACACGCAGTATCTAAGGTTATGGTAGGTTTTGTGTTGTGTTGTTTTGTTTTTTTAAACAAGAGCTATCAAAATCGAGGGAGGTGTCTGCACAATTTTGCAAAACCTCAATTCTCATACATATACTTAAGGGCTGAATCAGAATGTTTTTCCATCATGGTCAACAATGTTCTCATTTCTTGAGAAAAACAAAACAAAACAAAACAAAAAAACAACAACCCAAAACACATTTATTTTATTTCATTTTTACATCCAGCTACTTTAGTCAAGGACTAACATTCTGCCACAGACCATTTAATGACCAGAACCCTCTAATCCTTTGCCGGAGAAAGGTCCTTCTCAAAACCCAATGGGGGCTTTTGATTAAAATTCCTCCTGGCCAAAATCGGCTGGAGAGAACCCGCACCCTTAGCACGGCTGTCCTAGACTAATGGCATGGGGGAAGAAACCATAAGGACCCCTGTGGTTTGAGGACCCGAGGGAGTGGTGCTGTGTGTGTGTGTCGGGGGGGGGTGGTCCAGGACTGGGGGATCAGATGGCCATGGATGGTGACATTGGAGCCTTTTAGGTCAAAAAGGAGAGCTTTGGAGAGAAGGGAGCCTGAGCTGCCTGGGGGAACACCAACCACAGGAAGAGCCTCGGCAGCAGGAACCCAGAGGAAGGAAAGCCCAGCACGAAAGGCAGGAAGTGGCTGGGTGCTGGAACCGGGGGAGGCGACCTGGGGAATGTCAGTGGGCAGAGACCAGGGACCACCTGGGGATGGTGGCAGGAAGTAGGGAGGCATGGAGAGAAGAGTTTTAACCTGTACCACCAGAGTGGGGCCCTGCCGGGCATGCCTCAGCCCTACACGGGGCTGAAGGTTCTGGAAGATGTGGTGGGAGGTGGGGTCTGGTCACATGACCCAGGAGCACCCGAGGGGTAGCTGTCCCTAGCCGGTGCATCTGCTGTTGGTTCTCAGGGACTCCTTAACTGCAGGGTGTCACGCAGGGCCTCCGCCCCATCTGCTGCCAGTTTCCACATCCCACCCATGGTAGGCAGCATAATGGCCTCCAAGGATGTCCATACTTGAGTCCCTGGAGCTTATGAAGGTTTCTTACAAAAGGGATATCACAGATGTGATTAAATTAATGACTCTGAGATGGGGAGATGATCCTGGATTATCTGGGTGAGCCCTGTCTAATCAGAAGAGGTCCTTAAAAGTGGAAGAGGGAGGCAGACAAGGAGGTGAGAGTGATGGGATATCAGAATGGTCCAACCCACCACAGTTGGTTTGAAGATGAAGGACGGGGCCAGGAGCCAAGAATGCAGGCAGCTAGAAGCTGGAAAAGGCAAGGAAATGATTCTGCCCTGGAGCTTCCAGAAAGGAAAGCAGGCCAGTGATTTTAGCCCAGTGAGACTTCTGACCTACAGAACTGTGAGATAATAAATGTATGTGTCGGGCTTCCCTGGTGGCGCAGTGCTTGAGAATCTGCCTGCCAATGCAGGGGACACGGGTTCGAGCCCTGGTCTGGGAGGATCCCACATGCCGCGGAGCAACTAGGCCCGTGAGCCACAATTGCTGAGCCTGCGCGTCTGGAGCCTGTGCTCCGCAACAAGAGGCCGCGATAGTGAGAGGCCCGCGCACCGCGATGAAGAGTGGCCCCCACTTGCCGCAACTAGAGAAAGCCCTCACACAGAAGCAAAGACCCAACACAGCCATAAATAAATAAATAAATAAATAAATAAATAAATAAATAAATAAATAAAAATTAAATGTATGTGTCATTTTAAGTCATTAAGTTTGTAGAAATTTGTTATAGCAGCCACAGGAAACAAATACATCACTCAACATTCTAGACACACGATATGACCAGGTTGCCATACCACCTACGTTGTCTTCACTTAGGATACCCCCTGCCTGGAACGTTCTTGCCCAGCTTGTCTGCCTGCTGAACACCCACTCAGAACAACACTTAGCTCAATGGCTGGGGCTCTCAGAAGCAATTCCTGTACCTATTCACCCCCACCCCCAGCCAAGGCCCAACTCCCCGCTGTTCTCCCCACTGCACCCTGCAGTTCCCATCAAAGCACCCATATCCATCTGCTGCTGTAATTCCTGCCAGGACGCCACCAGCTGCCTGCAGGGAGGGCTGTGTCTTATTCTTCTTCCTTCACATTTCTAGCACCCTGGCAGTGCCTACCACTCTGTAAACGATGGACACGCTAGTGGGTAAGTGAATGGATGGAGGGGTTGTAGCCCAGAGTCAAGTGTTCAAGTTCTGCGGTCTGAATCCTGTGTATGTGTCCTGGCTCCCCCACTTCCTGGCAGAGTGTGACCCTGGGCAGGTTATTTTACCTCTCCGTGCTTTGGCTTCCTCGTCCATACGATGGGGATAATAACGACACCTACTTGGCCAGGTTGTGAGGGTTAAATTAGTTAACCCATGTCAAATACTTACAACAGTGCCTGGCCCAGGGAAATGGACCAATACGTGGCACCTATTATCATTCCTGTGGGATCCAGCAGAGGATGCTGAGCACGAAGGGAAGAGCTAAAGCCAGGGGCCAGGGAGACCTCAGGGAGTGGCATCAGGCTGCATAAATCTAGTCTAGAACCTTCAGGAGACACTGCCTGGCCCTCATGTTTCTACCTCCAGCTTCCTCTGTATGAGTCTGGTGCTGGGGCTCATCGGCCTGAAGGGAGCAAAGGGAAGGGGGCCCAGCTGGGAACAGAGAAAGCGGTAGATTTTCATCAATTTTGCTGCTCTGGAGAACGCAAGCCATCGCTGGGAGGGAGGCGCATTTTATGAGGCACCAGTTACAGGCTAAAGGTTAACCGGAGTTATTTAAACGACATGCCTATTTCCTGGCTTTGCACAGCTCTGGAAAACCCCGACTGCACTTAGAAAAACGTAAAGCATATTATAAAATTCAAAGGCCTGGGTACGGGTGATGAAACAGATGAATGCAAAAGATAACCTGGATGTGCCAAACCGAAAACCAGGAAGCTGCATGGGGCTTTTCTGCACAAGGATTTGGCAGGGAGAGGAAAGGTCTACTTCACCTTGAACCTGGTATAAAAAAATGGCGGCCGTGAGCAGACCAAGGGAGGAAGGAAGGGAAGATGGGATGAGGACGTTTAGCTCTCAGTTATAAGCAAAACAGTTTAAACAGTGGGGAGAGCTGGAAAGGCAGGCTCAGGCCACGGCTCCTGAGCCTCCTGGTCTGGCTGTCTGCTCCCAAGGCATTTTTACGACTGTGCCTGAAGCAGAGCAGGCTGTTTCCAGGCCTGGCGCTGGTCCAGGACACCTGGAGAGTTAGGAACGGGCTGGGGCTTCAGTGCTGCAGAGACTGCTGGGTCAGCAAGGGTGGTTCTCGCCCAGCCCGCATGCATCAGGATGGAGCAGTAGGGCTGGGCTGGGGTGGCGGTCTAGGAGGCCCAGCCGGTCACTAGCCGCTTCGTCTCTCCAACAAGGTGCCCCAGGCTGGAGAGGTGACATGATCTGTCTTCAACTAAGGCAGAAGCACACTGCATGCACGGTTAACTTACACAAACTCAACTGCATTCAGGAAGGGAGTGCGGAGAGAAATGTAAGTTTAGATATCGCGGCTGCTCTGGCTGCCACCCCACTGAAGGAGCACAGCCTGAGGGGCAGGTGAGACTCGGTGCCTCCCTCGAGGGTCCTCAGGCTCTCCTGCCTCTACCCTAGGGGCCCCTCCCAGTGCCCAGCGAGATGGTCCCAGGTAACGACTTGCGCGCTCACACAAGGAAGCCAACCTCCTCTTCCTCTGGTGCTCAGGACAGGTCAATTTCAGCCCTGGAGTGAAGACCGGCTGCGTTGGCTCACTGAGGGACGTGACTCTCCTATGCTTCACCTTCCCAAGGGATCTGTAAGGGTAACCTGCACGGCACAAGCTTTCCACCTGACAAGTGGACTTCAGAACCTAGAGAGAGATGTGGCCACTGCATCATGCCACAACGCCAGCCTCCCTGGTGACATCCGGTTGCTTAGGAGGTGGGCAAGGAGAGCTCCGAGAGGGAACTGGAATTCACGAAGATCAGCAAAGCAGAGACCAAGTGTTAAGTTCCAGAAACTTCCTCATTCTGTCTAACACAATGTTTTGCAACACTGGCCATACGATGGAATCCTCTAGGGAGCACTTACAACTAGAGAGGCCAGGGCCCATCCCCAGAACAAGTGAATCAGAACCTTCTGTAGTGGGGTCTGGGCACAGATAGTTTTTGAAACTCCTAAAGTGATTCTGAGGCACATGGCGGGTTCTGATACAGGGAGCCCTGGGCCAGAGACTGCCCGCTCCGTCCCCACCCTGGCCTGCAGAGTTAGGGGCAAGTGAGCCACCCCCAGAGCAGTTCCTCTGATATGCTGCCACAGGCAGGGCAGCATGGCAAACCAATTTTCGCTTCTATTTCCAGGCAGGTCAAAGTGGAAATGACAATTTAAGCGTTTCAATGTCCCAAGATCAGTACTCCGTACATTTCTCGAAAGCTCAGCAGAGCAAACTACATTTGACATTCATTGGAAAAATCAGTGCAGACGGCTTGCTGTGCTGGGAAGAGGGCGATCCTCCTCATGGGACTCCTTCAGTCTTTAATCAGGGCATTCTCTTAAGGCAGATTCAATGGTCTAGTTATGTTATTCCAGTTGCTTCCCACGCCTCGACTTCAACACATACTTAGGACTCTAGGTGCCGACCTTCCTAGTACTTCTGCCTCATCTGAATGCAACACGTCTCCCTCCTCAGCAAGAGGCGGAGGAAGGTGCTGGTCCCTTTCCCCCCATTCCTGGTCTTTAATGGGGGACCGGGGTGGGCTGGAGGCTGAGGACCGGCTGAAAGCAGAGCAGGGTTGGCAGCAGGACAGGTGCTAGAGACGGTGGCACCGGTGTCCCGGGCCGAGGGAGAGGGCAGGCGCCTGCCCCTGTCACAGACCTTTGGTAAAGGTCACGCTGTCTGTCGCTGCTTCAGTCTCCCCAGAGATTTGTTTTGGGGGTTCTGTGGTTAATCAGAGAGCAGGGCCAGAGGCCAACACTCTGCCCCAAGGCCTGAGCAGTCACTGGATCCTGTGTGGTCCCTGGCGGCAAGGCAGGGCGGTGGAGGTGAGCAGGAACCGGCGGCTTCGGGGTGGGGAGGCCTCGCCGAGCGGGCTGGAGTGAGGGGTCTTGAAACTCAGCGTTAACCCTCAACCCCACTACCCCACGAATTTCTGTTTCCTGTGGCAGCTCACTGCCACTGCCGTGCCATCAGCCAGAAGTAAGGAAGTGATCACGGAGGCCGGCTTCAGTGCCCAGGGCAGGACTCACCTGTGAGCCTTGTGAGTGGAGGAGCACAGGAGGGAGAGAAGGGGGAGGAGGGCGGCGGCCTTGCCACGCAGGCTCTGAAGAGCCCAGGCAGGACTCTGGAGGGCTCTGATGGCCACTTTACGAAGGAGAGGGGAGAACGGGCAGCGGAGGAAGACGCACGCCAGTCACAGGGTGGCTTCCAGAGCTGAGGTCAGGGTGGAGGCGCTGACGCTCTAAGCAGGAGTGAGATTCAGGATCTCTCTGAGGCCTGAACTGGCTGCACCGGCAGAGCCTGGTTGAAGGGATGAGAGGAGGTGGGATCCTCCAAGGCTTTCGGCCCGAGTGACTACAAGGACCAAACTTCCGTCTGCCGACAGGGCAAGGTGGTCAAGCACGAGGGGCTACTCTGTCGGCCTCTGCTGGCTGGGCCCCGTAAAGTCGCCAAGCACCGTGGTCACCACGGCAGGCAGCACCTCTCCCGCGAGGTACAGACAGAGATCTGAGGTCAGGGGGACATGGTCATGTCTGACACAGAGTCTGACAGCGCTAAAGCTGGGACCCCACCACTACCTGGACGCCCATCCACTCTCCCGGCTGCCCTGAGATGCGGCCGCAACCACTTCCCAAGGGGGTGACATGCCTCAGAAGATGCTCCTTGAGCAAATCTAAGCCACAGGCCCCCTGTGATCAGAGAAATCAAAACCGTGGCCCCATTTTCAAATGCCTGGGAAGGACTGGGGTTTGGAAAAAAAATACTTAAATTGCAGAATGCCTTCAGCAGAAACGATCATTTTAACAGGCAAAGAAGGAGAAAGCTCAAAACCCGGTCTCTACACTCAAACATCTCACCTCCCCAGTGCAGAGGACGGAATCTAGAAATCCTGCTTTGTAGAGGGAAAAAATAATAATTGTTGTCTTTTTCAGAACTGTCTAGGACCACTTTAATACATAACCAACAACAGAGGGCACAGCCATTAGGTGACCTTGTGATTTCAGCAAAACAGGTCTCTCTAATGTAGCTCAATTATGATTGTAAGTTTATAAAACAGGGAAAGATTACAGGAATATACATTAAACCACATCAATGAGTGCTACTGAGGAAAAAAAAAAAGGTCCAGCAGACAGGTACCAATCAAATAATCAATACGTAGGAAACGGCTACATCACCCTGCTTTAAGAGAACCAAATAATGCTGCAATTGGATTTACTTTAAAATTTTCCACTTGAACAAAACTGACAGCTGTATTATAATCACATTTCCAGTCACTTTATAAGATACAAATTTCATTTCTCCATATTTCTACTTCATTTCTGAAAAGGGGCCAGCAACATTATTCATCAAGCACACGGAGAAGCAGCCTAATTCATAGGGGTGGGGTGGGGGGAAACGCTGTTAATTCCATGTTTTCCGTTTCCTTAGAGAATTGGTGGTTTAATTCAAACGTGACTTTTTCTGATCAGTCTAGTTCAGGGTTCTAGTTTCAAAGAAGGGTAGGGAAAAAAAGAGCAGCATGTCATCCCTTAGGTAAAATGATTTGGAATAGCTCAACTGTTGAAATTAGGACAATCTACATTTTTAGAAAATACCAACGTGGGTTTAAGATTCTTGGTATATTTCAACAGGGGGGAAAAAGCCTGCATTGGGAACCTGACTATTCAAATGTTATGGTAACGATGAACAAACATCATGCTTTCAATTCACAATCCAACTGCCTCAAATTACTCAAGACAACCTTTAGAAATGCCACTTTCATGTTAATGAAAGTGCCTTAAGTATTTATGCATAATTTAAGAGAGTGTTAAAGCTTTAATCAGTTCAATCCAACAAGCCTTCTTTGAGTGCCTACTATGTGCCAGGCCCTGTGCCAGGCACTAGGGATAGAAAAACAAAGTGCTAAGTGCATGTTTGAGGTGTGCCTGGGGAGGGCGGAGGAGGAGGGCTACCCAACCCGGCACTGAGGAGGAGGGAGGCTGGGAGCGGGGCTGGGAGGGCAAGCCTGGCAGAGGGGCCACCTGGGCAAAGGCCCAGCAGAGGGGAATGGCAGGAAGGCTGTGTCTAGGAACCTGCAAGCAGCACCACAGGCAGGTGGGCTCAGATGCAGGGAGACATAAGGCAGAGGTGGAGGGCCAGGGGCTCTGAAATCTACAAGTGGGGAAAGTGATGTGTTAAATCTACAAGTGTGGGCTAGATTTGCCTTTCAGACACAGCAGCAGGGTAGACGGACCAATGTGGAGCAAGGCCATGGGCTGGGATCCCACATGGAAGACAGTGGGCACAGAGAGTCTGGGCTGGGAGGGGGCAGAGCTGCAGAGGTGGGATGGCTGCTGACCCCCTGGCCCTGGGGTTGGAGCAGGGTCAGGAGTGGTTCCAAGTCAGCAGGTGGGGATGTGAAGAGACCCAGCATGGACCGTATTCCCTTTAAAGACAAAACACGGTGGGGGAGTGCAGGCCGAAGAGCCACAAAACCACACTTGCCTGAGGTGGGACTTCAAATGCCACATCCAGACTTGCCTCTCGGGTTTCATGCTAACAACGTTAGTCCTCTTCAGCGTCAGCACAAAACAGACCAGTTCTCCGGAGCCCCAGGCCTGAATGCCTGAACTAAGTTGTCCCCGAGGAGCCATCTGGGTCTGAATCAAGCCTCCCCTACAGGTTTCAGTTCTTCTCCAGTTAGCGGGCACCCACCTTCCTGAAAGTCATCTCTCCAAGAAATTTATCTAATTAACAAGCTTGTGTGACCTCCTCCACTTCTCAGTGCATCCCCGGACGGAAAGAGTCGCGAGGCTTTGCTTTCTCAGAACTCCTGAAGAGCACCGGCTAGTCCAGAAGACTCACTCCGTGCCCAGTGTGCAGTCCAGATGGAGAATGCTAATGACTGTTTGCACTAGGAAAGCCTTCGCACACTGAGGACGCTGCTGAGCATTTTTTGATGGATTCACTCTTTATCAACAGAACAGCTCTGAAGCAGGCAGTATCATCTCCCCGCCTTCACAGATGAGGAAAAGGCTCAGGGAGATTAACTAGTTCGCTCAAGGTCACACAGCTGGGATTCAAACCCAGGTTTTTCTGAATCCACAGCCCCAAATCCTAAACATTACACTGCTTGTTAATTAAATGTTGGATTTTTCAAGGACTTGATTTCTCTCTTTCCACTTCATTAAACTTTTATTTTGAAAAATTTCAAACTTTCAAAAAAGTTTAAAGAACGGTACAATAAACACACATATGCTCTCAACCTAGATTCATCGATGGTTAATATTTAGTGGCATTTGCTTCCTCCCTCACTATACCCACACAGTCACGCATTTTTATCTTGTGAATCATTCCAAAGTTGTAAGCAGCATGGCACTTTACCCCTAAACTCTTCAGCCTGTGTTTCCTAAGAACGAGGACATTCTCCCACCGAACCACAGTGCCATCAACACCCCCAAGAAAGGTAATGCTGATCTCGATTACATTATCCAATCGCAATCTATGTGCAAATTTTTCCAATTTCACAAAAAAAGCCCTCTAAAGCTACTTTGTTTTTATTCCTCAATCCAAGATCCAATCTCAGGCGACAGTTGTCATGTCTCTTCCATTTCAGTAATCTAGAACAGTACCCTGGCCCTCTCCATTCTGTTTGCTCTCCCCTGACACTCCCATTTATGAAAAGTTGTCTAAATGTCCCGCATTCTGGGTTTGTCTTTCAGAGTCTTCATTACTTATGCTCTTTTCTCATTTTTGCCAAGATGAGGCACATGACAGTGACCGGGCCATCGGCAAAATAAGGCAACACAGAGGATTTTCCAGAACTGACAGGACCACAAAACTAGCCCTGGCCTTGCAAGAGAAGCAAATCAACGAGCTCACATTTTCACGGACTTACAATCAAACCACATAACTTGCTTAGGGAGCTTCACAATACTCCTGCTGGAAACGACTCTTTAGACATTCAGATGAGTACAGCCAGAGATGTCCACTTTGTCTAAAAGCTCTCGCCTGCAAGGGCGTTAGGACGAAGCACACAGAGTGCTGGAAACTGGGGAAACGGGGAATATATAACATTCACATTCGCATTCATTAACAAGAGGATAATAAAGAGAGGGAGGCTTGGTCCAGAATTCAAACGCAGATGGAGAATTTGGAGTACGATTGCCACATGTGGGCGTCGTGGGCCTTGTACGTGCCCATAGCTGTGCTTGTTCTGGGGCACGAGCGGTCTGCAGGCGGCGGGGGGATGGGGGGTGGGGTGGGCGGGACACAGCCAGAGCAGAGGCCCGTGGTGGGAAGATACCTGGTGTGTCTGAAGAACAGCAAGGATGCAGAGAGAGCCAGGTGGTATCGGGTGATGCCCAGCCTCATAGGCCCCTGTAAACATCTCTCCTCTGCGTCAGAGTGGGACGGAGGCCACTTGGAGCAAAGGAAGGACATGATCTGACTTAACGTGTTAAGAGGATGACACTGCACACAGTGTGGAGAATAAACTGTAGGGGACCAGGCAGAAGCCAGTGACCGGTTAAGAGGCTGCCGCAACAGTGCAGGTGAGAGATGATGGCAAGCCAGGCGCTGAGGGGTCGAGCTGGGAGAGACGGTCAGATCCCGGATGTATTTGGAGGGAAGCGCGGCCTAGGTGTGCTGACCGACAGGAAGTTGAGTTTGAGAGAAGGAGGGGAGACAAGCAAGAGCCCCAGGTGTTTGCCCCCAGGATGGAGCGGCCTGCTCCCACGTGGCAGGGGGGAAGGCTGCGTCCCCACGCCTCATTCCCCACTGCCACTGGCCCTGCCACAACCTCCTAACTGGCCTCCCTACGACTGTGCCAGGCGCGCCACATACCCTGCCTCACTGACTCCTCCCAACAGCTCCGATTTACACACGACGAAACTGAAGCGCCAAGAGATTAAGTTATTCGTTGAAGGTCATACGCTGGCAGGCGGCAAGGGGCCGAGCTGGGATTTCTCCCGGCACAGCGTAGCTCCTGAGCCCACACTCATAACCACGAGCTTATGTGGCCTCTCCAGACCCTCGACATGGCTCACAGGCCTCTGCCGGCACCGTCTGACCCAGCACTTCCGGTTCTAGAAGTGCACATTCAGGATGGCTGTGCCCGTGGACACCCTCTGATGGCTTCCCACTGCACTGGAGCTGAGATCCTGCTCGTCGCAGCCCCTCTCTCCCCTGCTCCTTTCCTGCCAGCCGCACGGGCCTCCTCCAGGATTCTGGGAGGCCGTACCAAGCTCACTCTCGCCTTCGCCTCCCGCTCCGACATCTCAAACTCCCAGGCCTCATCTCTGCATTTTCTCATGCAATCTTCTGGTCCCTCCTTGCCTGTGCCTCTCCAGAGAGGCTTCCCTCACCTGCCTATGAGGCCTTTTCTCCTAGTTATTCTCTAGCCCTGGACCCTGTTCATCACCTCCACAGAGCCACCTCAGTCAACCTGTGACTGTGCCTTTAGTATTTACTTCCTCACCTGTTTATGGTCCCTTCCCCTGCCCCCAACTGCAAGCAGCACAGAGCAGAGACCAAGTCTGACTTCAGTTCACGAGGACATCCTAGATCCCAGCACTGTGCCTGGCATACAGCAGGTGCTCAGTAAGTAGCTGAATTAATGGATGGGTTTCGCTGAATGGATTTTAAAAACCAGAATACAAGATTAGGTGCGTGCCGCACGTGGTATGGTTACAACTATGTAAATGTCAAGTGCCCACATGGATGCTTCCTGAGGATGCCTGGTTGCCTGGCATCTCTTTTGGGTGTTTGGATAATGGGGGAGTTTCCCCAACTGTCACTGCCCATGTTACCTGGACGCAGGCAGACAGGCAGGAACCTGGCTTCTCCTCTGCTTGTCCTCAGAGCACTACTGGGCTGTCGGTCGGTTGGCCCGGCGGTGACTGTGCAGGAGTGCCCGCCCGCCTGGATACCTGGATGCGGTACAGCGCCCTTCATCTGGGCCCACGCAGCCAGAGCCATCTTTCTTACCCCCCAAAACGGCGCCATCTTACAAGTGATGAACTGATTTAAATATTTTAGGATGCGCTCCTCAAAATGTTGTCAAAGCAGAAAATGCCAACCCCTCAGCACCCCACAGTGTGAGTTCTGTCTCGTTCATTCAGCAGCTGCTGAGGGGACGCCAGCTCTCATTCACCAAGCACCTGCTACGCGCCAAGCTGGGCGCCGCGTGCTTCATGAACGTGATCTCTTTTGATCTTCAACAGCCCTCCTCGCAAGGTCTTTTAGAACCATTTTAAAGGCAAGGCCACTGAGCCTCACGAGCATTAAGACCCTGAGCAAGGTCACAAAGCTGCTTGCTTCCAACTACAGCAGGGGCTGCAAAATCAAACGTCAATGGGGCTAGGTGGGCGGAACACAGGAGAGCGCGGGGCCCATCTGCGGGCTCCACCCAGAGCAGCGGCGGGGCTGGGGAAGCTCACCATCTGCAACGGTGACAACCAATTCAACCAAGGAGAGAAACCCGAAGTCCTTAACTGTTAGAGAGAAGTATTTATAGACGCAGTAACATGATGTCTTCCCTTTGCTTTAACACACTGGGGGCGGCGGGGAGCAGGGGTGGTTAAAAGAGAAACGGTGGAGCCAAGGAAATGAGGCTTAGCACAAGGGCAAAAACTACTGAAGCTGAAGCCTGCGTGTACAGAGACTCTATGTTCCCTCTAAAATCTAATCGATTCTACCTAGTCAAGTCTACTCTAGTCTTCCCTCCCCCTCCCCCTTCCCTTCCCCTCCCCCTTCCCTCCCTCCCTCCCTCCCCTTCCCCTCGTTCCTTTATGGCTGCCAGTCCTGACCTCCTCCCCACACCACACTTCTTTCCAGTGAAAACAAAACAGGCCTTCAGCACAGTTCACTTTTTTTCTGAAGGGGTGACGGCCTCTTTAATGCTCTTCTTCGGAAGCCACCTTGACAGAGCTCACCCGCCACACCTGGCCCCCCCAGCCGGCTGCTGGACATGTGGGATGGCTTCTGAGTGCTCTTATGCTGTGGTTTCTTATCAAAGTGTGACAAGTTTAGTAAATACACTTAAAGTCTCTTCCTGCTGCGGAGCTGGTATTCCTTTAAGCAGACCCTATCACCTTAGATAAAAGTTGACCAACCCCCAAACACTTCTCCCTGAGTCAGCTTCCTCAAGCTTCAGGGAGACAAAACACGACCTCATAAGAAGCAAGCCCAGCCTCCAACATTCAGCAACTACGAATGCCTTCACCTACATTAGGAGGTTTCCTACCTTTAGTATACACAGGAAGGCATTTTGTGAAGTGCAAAGCATGTTAATTTTTCCCCAATGGAAGGTGAGAAGCTCCAGCATTTAAGAATAAACACCAAAAAGAAAAGTCAACACGTGCGTATCTTACTCTAGTACCACATGCTCATAAAATCCATAATTCATAGTATTTTCTGGATGGCACCCTCTTTAGCAAAGACATAATTTGCAATCAGGCTGGGTAAAGACAGACAGCCATTACTTTCTTAATGGCCAACTACCCAAAAAGGCTCAGTTAAGTGATCTCAACTAGCAATCTAATCAATTAAAATTGATAAGTGAAATACTTTTAACCTTTGTTTCAGCAGGCCATTCCTAGCGGGAGGAGGGAGGGAATATGAATTCCCAGCATAAAATTTAATTCCATTTCACGGATGCAAACATTCTTGCTGCCTTGATGGAGTGGCCCCCTTTAAAGCACACTGTTTCTCTCTCTTTCCTTGAATCCAATCAGAGAAAGATGGGTTTATGGGTCTCTCCAGCCAATTCCATCAATTTAAACCTTTACAGAAACCCCTGTGACCATTTCTCAAGGGGGAAAAGGGCCAAAGAAGATGGGCATAGAGCACAGAGGGGACGCAGCTTCCTTGTTCTTCCGAGAGAGAAGGAAAAAAGAGCAAAAACCAAGAGGAGGCAAGAATAAGGAGTTGGACATCAGGTAAAACCCATAATAATCATTTACCGAGAACCTTCCACGTGTCAGGCAGCGAGCCCTGCTCTTCATAGGCACCACCGCATTTGATTATTGGGTAATACGCCGGTTTCCTGAGCATGTGCGAGGCACTATGCTCGGTCACATTCTATTTCATATCACAGTTCACTCAAGTCTCAAAACAGCCCCGTAATGTGAGGAAGATCATCCTCATTTTACAGGTGAGGAAACAGAAGTTGTGGTGGTTTCGATCATTTGCTCGAGGGAATACAGAGCAGGGCAAGGGTACCTGGCTCAAAAGCCAGCCCTCAATGGTCTATATCATAATTGCTGGTCACACAACTGAATGAGTTTTGTTAAAACTCATTCAATTGTACACTAAAACTTGATGAATTTTATTGGATGTAAACTATATTTCATTAACGCTGATTTAAAACAAGGGCCCTCTCATCACCGTACACTACAGAGCGGCCATCTGCTGCTCCTGCCTCTCCAGCTCCCATCTCTTCTTTGTGATTTTCCTTTGAGGGCCCCCTCCCTTCCTCACCCCCAGGTGATGGGGTTCAAAAGGAACAGGTCTCACCTCCCAGCACCACAGCTGAGCATGTGACCTTGGCCTAGCCAACTTCTATAAAAGTTATAGGGAAAGAGAAGCTCTGTTTCTGTCAGCGCCGCTTAGCGAGTTCAGCAGATCTTGGTCATCTTGTCACTACTTGGTGAGAGCCCTCTGGAGGATGAAGCCAGAACAAAGGAAAGCAGAGCTGAGAGATGGAGGGTGGCAGCTTCCTGATGACATTGCTTGAGTACCTAGATCTAGCCATGCCTGAAGGCAGACTACTTCTGGTTTTACAGTGGTTATCAGCGAATTCCCCTTTCTTTTTCCTTAGGCTAGTCTAAGTTGGGTTTTCTGTCTCTTATAACCAAAGAGTCCTAAAATATCATCATGTCTTTAAGAAACAAAAAACTATCTTGCCCATCAGTGTGCACGTGCCCCACAGCAAACAGAGGAAAAAGAGAGTTATATGAATATGAGAAGGGTTACGGGAACATGACCAGGCTTTATACCCACTGTCTCCTTTAAATCTCAGCCTCACACCGCAGAGTAGAGCACTGAGGCACTGCGTGGTTAAATAAGAAGCCCAGGGTTGCAGGCTAAGCACATGGTTCTCTGGCTTCCAAAGCCATCATCTTTACCTAAATGCTGGTGATTTGCATTTTTGAAAGTTTTCTTTGTTTTAGCAGCAGAATCCTTTAGAATCCTCATTAAAATCATACAGACAACCTTTAATACACAAAACCAATCAGACTGGTGCTGCTATGACTATACGGAGGGTAGGGATCCTGGAGCTGTGCCCACCCCCGCTTGAGACCCCAATCCCCATGCACAGATCTTTCAGCAAAACCCCTGCACAGCGCCCACTGGTCTCCAGAAAGCAGGGCCCACAGACTGACTTCAAGGTGCCCAGAATCTAGGGCCCTTTCTTTGAGAGTTTCGTGTGACAAGCACACTCTGTTAGCTCACGGTCACGAATCAATCCCAGTACAACATGCAGGTCGCAAATGACCCTCCGAGCGACGCGTGAGCCAGCCTGGTGGTGTTCCCCTCGCCGTGACTTGGGGTGACCAACTCACTCAGATCAAGGACGTCATCCGTTTTGATCAGGTCTTCCTCCCGCGTCAGTGGCAGCTGGGTCTCGGGCTGCCCTCGCAGTTGCAGTGACAGGGAACGGAGCATGAAGAACACCCGGATGGCCTGGACCAACAGTTTGGAGAGCAGAGAAGATGGAAACTGAAGTCATTTTGGTGAGATGCTCCATACGGAGAAATCACACAGTGACTCTTGATTTACAACAAACAAAATAAAGCCCCCCTCTCTCAGTCATGGTTCTGGTGCTTTCAGAGCCAAGATAAAAAACAATCCAGGATGCACCCTGTTTTCAATTATCCACAGGTTCAGGTTTGGGCCACTTCACCTCACTGAGCACCTGTCACTCGCCAGGACCTTTCCTCTAGTGTCATGTGACCTTCATGGCACCCCTGCTCAGCAGGCAGCCCCGCTTCGCAGATGAGGCACTGAGACCCAAGGAGGCCAAGTGACCTGCCCCCGGCTCACATCTACGGAGGGCAAGAACCAGGCCTCTTCCAACTAAACCAGCACGGAATTTGGAAATCCAAACCATGAGTGTTTCAAGGACCCACCTATTGAATGTGGGGGTGAGGGAGACAGAAGGTGAGATGCTGGTGGGGTTCAGCGCCGGCCAGACCAGGCAGCCCTTCACCCGGGAGCCTCGGCCCCTTGGCCTCACAACAGGGGCTGTGCCACTGACAGGGCAGAGGACCTGGCACCTGGCAAGTGTGCAGTGATGTCAGTGCCCCGAGAGCCCCTCAGACTTCCCCAGCCAGCTTTCTGGGGACAGAGGTGGCCCCCATCAGCACAGGGATTCCTGGCCCATCGAGGAGGAGTCCTGGCGGACTCCAGCGTGAGCAGGCATTTCCAGAGAGCAGAAACAAAGCAGAATCCCAGGCCTTGGAAACCAGACAAGATTGTGCAGAAAGCAGCCTTCACCCTGGCGTTAGCCTGCTCTGGAGGTACCCTCCCCTTGAGTCCTAGATTGGGGCTGACTTGCCCACCAACAAGAGGCCAGGAAGGGGACGGGCAGCCACAGGGGAGGTGGCCTCTGGGCCACTTGCCCTGACTCGTAGCTGGTGGGCCTGCCCGAGGGAAACGGCTCCTGAGTCAGACATACAGGTCTGCCTTGGACTCTCAGCTCCACCACGCTGGGCAAGGCCCCTGACCCCCACGAGCTTCCATTCCCTCCTGCGTGAAATGGGGGCGGAGTCTCTACCGCACGGGGCTGCTGGGAGATTCTGAGATGACCCTGGCGGGGCAGCAGCCAGCACGGGGTCTGTAAAGGGGCAGCCTCCCCTTACTCCCGCCACTCCACATCTGGGCACGGGGAGGCCACAGGGACAAACCACTGTCGCCACTGGTGAGCCACGTGGCCGCTTTTGGGTCCTCTTGTTTCCAAGTTCTGAGGCTGTAGGCCTGGGTCACTGAGACGGGAGGCTGCCCTTTATACGACAAGGTGCCTCCCAAAGCAAGAGGCGGGGGGGGACAGATGACTGCCTGCAAAGAGCCAGGCTTGCACTGGCTCCCGATGACCCAGACAACCAGGGTGCCCGTGGGCACCTCTGAACCCTAATCCTGCCTTGGCCCAGAACTGGCAGGAGACCTTGGGCCAATTACTTAATTTCCTAATGCAGAAAACTGGAAGAACAGTCCTATCTCCTGGACCTATTCTGAGGTCAGGTATTCCTCTGTCAACCAGAAGCACTAGAGAAAAGATAAGCTTTTATATGATAATGATGGTGGTGGTGGTGGCATTGATCGGATTGTTTTTAACGTTTTAAAGTGCAGTCTTCATAAAGACATCTGTAATAATCAGAAGAAAAAGAGTTGTAGTTTCACTATAAACCCAGCAACACAGGTTTTCTTTATTAAGCACCAATTGCGTGCCAAGCACCATAGGCACCTTATTGCAATGTAAAGATTTAAGCAGGAAGGAATGGAGCTGAGAGGGGCAGGGCGATCAAGTTCACACTTGAGAGAGGTGAGGTGGGGGCTGAAACCAGGAATGTTTGATACTTGTGTCACTTAGGCATATACACAAGGGAATTCAAACCCAGCCCAAGTGCAGAAAGCCCAAGATGTGGGTGGTCACTTAAACTATTTGGCTGTTTGAGCTCTCAAGTAAGGAGTCCTGACCTCGGAGATGAGGGGAAATAAAACAGAAAAAGGAAATAAAACAGAAGAAGGGTTTTTCTGTGTCAAAAACCCATTCCTCTCGGAGTTCTGAAGGCAAAGAAATCAAGCAGGACCAAAGCTGGGGGATGAGAAAGGAGAAACGTGTGTGGCTTCCTACAGCCCGATCACTCTGAAAACCAGAAACCTTCCAACATTAAAGGAGCCTGGAATTGGGCTCCTAAGGTAGACCTTTTTGATGAAACATCTGCTTTTGCTCTTCAAGTAACAAAATGGAAGATATTTCCAGGAATACAAAATAATAACAATAATAAAATAATTAAAAATATAAAACAAAATAAATACCCCCAATAATACTTTTCCTGTGTCCTGCCCCAACTCCTAAGAGAAGGAAGAGCATGTGAGAAACCCACACCCATGAATGTGAGGGCAGGTTCCCACAGGGCCAAGTACTCCACTTGGGCTCCCATGGGCGTCTATGGGGTTTGGCAGGCATGGTGACCAGCCCCACAACTCGGAGAATCCACAAAAGAAAGATGAGATACCAGGATAAGGGTCATCAGATCATCCCACTGCCCTCTAAAACAATAACCGCTCCCTCTGTTTACCCATGGCCTGCCAGGTACAGGTGAGGGTTGTACTGTGTCACCTCGTTCGAGCCTTTTAACAACCCTGCATGGTTCCCATTTTATAGACAGGAAACCAAAGCCTAGAGACGTTAGGCAGCCTGCCCAAGGTGATTCAACTAATAACCAGACTCCAAAGTCTGTGTTCTTCCAACCACATGCCTTTGCCTTCAAAAGACTGAAGGATTAGGGCCCAGGCTTTTATTGAGTGTTTTTCTTGACTTTGCTAAATAAATGTGCAAGTTTAAAAGTATTACTGAAAAGGAAAAAGGCATCCTTATTCTTTGAGGTGTTTTCATAGAACGATACGAAGACTGATTCTGGAAGAAGAGATTAGATTTGGAAAGGCGTGATGGCTGACCAAGCTCAAATATAAAGAAGAGACTTTTCCGGTTTGCTTCCATGCAGCTGGGAGTAAGCCCTGGCAAGGAGAGCCCCATGAGTGGGGTGGGGGATGGCTTCCAAGTCAGACAGAACTTGGTTCATCCTGGGGTCAGGCGAGTCACGTGGATCCCCCGAGCCTGGGCTGGAGCTCTGGAAATGGAGTGCCCACCACCACAATCACAGGGTGGGAGATAGTGGAGGGGACACCTTGAGCCCTGGAGCAACGCTTGGTCCGAGCCCTCTCTTCCGCTGCCCTTGCCGCGTGTGCAAGCTGATGAGTTCAGGCGACAGTCACTCAGGTTAGGAGCCCACTGAGGCCGTGGAAGTCAGTCATTCTTAAAAGAGTGCTGAAGCAGTTTAAAGTGGGCATAGCCCTTTGGGAAAGCAATTTGGCAATATGTAGAGAGTCACACAAAAAAATGTTCATACCCTTTGAACCAGAAATTCCACTTCTGGGAACTTATCCTAAAGAAATAAGCCAAAAGAAAGGAAACACTGTATTTGTGAAGCTGCTCATTACAGTTTAGTTGAAAATAATGTAATACTGGGAGCAACCAAAATGTCCACCAGCAGGAAAATGCCTGAGTAAATTATGGCAAAAGTCACCAGATAAACTTTTTATGCAGCAGTAAGAAATTAGGCTTATTAAAACTGTAGCACAGTATAAAAAACTTCTTGCTCTACAATGGAGAGAGAAAAGCAGCAAGGATGAATGCAAGTCCATGGGTCCATGCCCCACGCAACCATGAAAAGATGTGTTTGCAAACAAAAATGGGAGGAGACACACAAAATGTATTGTTTGTTTAGGGTGATGAAATCACAGGAAATTCTTTCCCCCTACTTTCGAAACTTCATGAGATGTTATTGTATTTTCTTTAATGCATGATATACATCCAAAGAGTAAAAGCAAAATAGCCTATTTCCTCAATGTCAATAGCGATAAACACAAAAACTGTTTGTGGTTTTACGAGGGAACAGGGACACAGAACGAACGGAGGGACAAATAAAACTTCATGCAAATATCTTTATTTCATAATGGCTTCCATGGTTACTCCATAAAGATGGCTACCAAATGTAAAATAGATAGCTAGTGGGAAGCAGCTGCATAGCACAGGGAGATCAGCTCGGTGCTTTGTGACTATCTAGAGGGGTGGGATAGGGAAGGTGGGAGGCAGACGCAAGAGGGAGGAGATATGAGGATATATGTATATGTATAGCTGATTCACTTTGTTATACAGCAAAAACTAACATACCATTGCAAAGCAATTATACTCCAATAAAGATGTTAAAAAAAAAAAAAATGGCTAGTGGCTTAAATTCAGTTTTGGGTATTCACCAGAAAGTCCTCTCCCTAACTCTATTTTCTCTAGCATTAAGCTTCAGTAGGTTTAGATCATTAAAGACTGTTTCTTTCCCACTCAAGATGCTAGAATGCTCTACCGCTCTTCAGGCACCTCACAGCTGCTCTCTCCCATTTACTCTGGGCAAGACCTGAGAGGCAGGACACATGAGGAACCTGAGGCTCAGGGAGGTTAAGTAACTTGCTCAAGGTCACACAGCTAAAGTTGGGATTGATTGAACCTTGATTGGTCTGTAAGCCTGTGTTCTTTCTTAACTGCTTCTCTCAACTGCCCTTCCATGTGGGGTGGGTCCAGCTCAAGTCCAAGGTTATGCATGCATGTCCTCATCAGATGCCAGTAGTTCCTGTGACCTCATTTCAACATGAATTTCCCTTCTTAGATGGGATGGCTCAGTGGCACTCTTGCTATTTTGGTCTTATTTTGTATTATTTGTTTTCTGTCTATTCTTGCATCTAGCACAGTGCCTAGAAAATGCTTGATAAACATGTCAAATGATAGGATAAATGGTGTAACTTGCAAAAGGCAAGAGGGAAAACATGACTTTATTGCCAGATGTCTCCCCGTGGTCTGCAAGGCTCTGACCCTCCTCTCCTAACCCCTTCCCTCGCTCCGCTCCAGTCACCCCGCTCCTTGGACACGCCTTACTCTTCTGCATCTCGCAGCCTTTGCACTTACTGCTCCCTTTGTCTGGAAAGTGCCTCCTTTACATCTTTGCCTGGCTGGCTCCTTCTCACTCTCTAGGTCTCTGCTCAGATGTCACCTTGGCCGAGCAGTTTCCCCTGATCACTCTGTCCAAAGCAGTGCCCCCTCTTTGCTTCAGAGCCCTCACTGCAGCCTGGTATCACACTTGTTCATAAACTTTGCCTCTCTCCATGCGATGAGAGGCCCCGAGGTGGGGCCGCATGCCCTGCTCACTGCTGCACCCTCAGGAGTCCAGCGGCTCTTTGACAAACGTACGAAGGAATGATTTACCAGTAAGGGTGGTTTGAACTACTTTGACAAGTCCTTAAGGAAAATAAAGGGTGGGATTTCTGAAAAGGGTCAGCCTCCTAAAAGTTAGAAAAGTCTATACTCGGGAGAAGGGAAAAAAAAAAAAAAAAAAAGGGAAGGAAAACCTTTGAATCCAACAGGACGAGATGGAATGTTCTCTGGATACAATCAAAGAACATGAAACAAACCACATAAGCCCTCAATTGCTTGCTAAACCATGCACTTCCTTTAGCTCAAATTCAAAGCACACTGCTGTGTTCTGATGCTTGAAATGGGCCGAGGAGCTAAGCTTCTGGAGGATTCCAGACAGCTGCCTTGCATCAGGAACTGGACTGGGGCGAGGGGTCAAAATTCCCCTTCAGAAATGGATCCTGGAAGTCACAAAGGGAAGCTTCTCTCAGGTGGATGGCTCTGCTTTGAGGTGGCCAGCCCCCTTTTATCTCATCCTGCCATCTTCTCCCTGGCTCTAAACCCACGGATGCTGGGACTTGAGAGTTGCTTTTATAAACTCACCGGACAGACGAAGGCCAAACAAGCAACCCCAGGGAAGCCCAGACGTCCCAGGGGCTCTGCCTGTGCTTCAGTTAGCAGTTTGGGCCGTGCAGCCCATCTGGGGCAAGGGAGGCGGGCAGCACAGTCCTGGGAACTTGAACTAAGAGAGATGTGAGGGCAAGGGAGGAAGAACCCCAACCTCAGGCACCTACTGGCCTTTGTGTTTCTGCCTTATTGCTGAGTCCTCCTGAGGACCCTGGCAGGGCAGGCACTGCTGCTTTCTGGGTGAGGAGACAGTGGCTCAGAAGGGAGCAGGAACCCCAAAGCCCAAGCAACCTTCCCTCTGCCATACGTCTCACCCCTGAATTTCTCCTGTGGATCAAGATCGTTTGCCCCAAGCCAGCAGGACATGATGCCAGGAACCAGCCAACAAGGCCAAGGTCCTCGCTGGGCTCCAAGGCCTCTGGGAACTGCCTCCTTCAGCTCCTCCGAGCCCCATCACTTCCCACGTAGCCTCCCTCACGGTGGGCTCCAGCCACGGTCCCCTCTTCGTCAGCAGTGCCACGTCATATGAGCTCATAGCCTGTGTGAATGTGCCACGTCTTTCTGGGCCTTTGCCTCCCCCAGCTGCCCAGCCCTTCCCCACAGTCTCGGCTCAAGGACCAGCCCTCTGTGCTGCTCCACCTCCTTCCCCGGGTAGGATGAGGGACCTGACCCCACGTTCCTTTAGAAACGGCCTTGGCCCATGGACTGGCGCTGCCTCTTCCCACCTTGAGGAGTGGGGCTAATAAACACAACGAAGGCGGCAGTGGCAGGCAGGGGGTCAGAATGGCCACACTGCCTGGGTTGAATTCTGGCTCTGCTACTTATTAGCTGGGGGACCTTGAGCAAATCACTTGACCTCTTCGTGCCTCAGTTTATCCCTCTGCAAGATGGGGATAATACTAGCGCCAACCTTCTAGGGTGGCTGTAGAATTACGTGAGGAAATTCATATAAAGAACTGATATGAATGATCTGTTTTATCACACAGGCTATGAGCTCATATGACTGTTAAGGAAACCTGACGCACTGTGGACCGAAAAGCAGGCAGGATGCAACCCAGAGCAGCAGCTCTCAACGTTCACAACCTTCTGGACCTTCCGGCTCAGGGTCCAAGGAGGACCTGGGGACGGGTCCTCTCTGGCCTGGGGACACAATAGCTTGACTGGGTGTGTTGCCATTACCCTGCTCGGGAGCATCTCCTAGGCCAACCGAAGGTTAAGGGTGAGCATGTCCACTCCATGAAGGAGTGCAGACATGACATGCATTTGTCAGAACCAATCCCCCCCGTAAAAGCCGGTGCCAAGGATGCCCAGTGCAAACACTGCCACCCGCAAACAATCGTGTGCCCGGCCACGGGGCCCATAGCCCTGGCTGGAAGCACAAGGAAGGAAGGCGTCACTGGCCCGGAGAGAGGGTGGGTCCTGCGGTGAGGGCTGTGGGTTTGGTCAGACAGCAGGGAATGTGGATTGACTGCAGACACGGGTCCAACTTCCTCTGTGCCCCACCCCCACCCGGCCAGGCATCTGAGGCAAAATCGCCAGCAGGAAGGCCATGGAATCCTCTTGCTTTAGGCGGATCCAGCAAGTCAATCCCGCCCCTCAAAATCTAAAGGTTAAAACACTTCTGCCACGCTGGTTACACTTGGATTAACTCAGAGGAAGATGCGGCCTGATAACGGGAGCCGAGGGCAATGAATTCCTCTAATTTATCCACTAACCGCCACATCTCCAGGGAACGATTTTCTAGGAAAAGGTTATGGTGCTTTCTAAGAAAGAAACTGATCTTACCAGGGAGATAAAATACCCTGAACAGCCCTGGGAGATTGCTTCAGAAAAAAAGTGCTGATAACGGAAGCGCACACTGCAGCTGGGTTCTGAGAACTAATCTCTTCACACACCTCTCCTGCAGGCCAGCGAGAATCACAATTGCATTTGCGTGTGCCTCGCCCCCAAGATCCCTCAGATACCTTAACACCACGCCATCTCTGGGGGACCCGGCCTCTCGGGGCTGATTTCACAGCAGCCTCACCTGCACTATGTCGACTGCTCACCCCCCCATGCTCCTTCGCAGAAGCCCGGCCCCGCTTCCTCTCTCAGAGCTCTGGGGTTGGGACCGGCTCCGCGCCAGCGAAGGCAGCCTGCCTGCCACCGACATCCGACATCCGGCAACTGGGGCCAGATACGATGGAATTTCAATCTCTGCTTTAACAAAGCGCAGCGCGCCTGGGGAAGTTAGGCCTGGTGGCGCGGTGCGAGGGAGGAGCTCTGGCTCTTCTGAAGGCGTGTTGGAAGGCAGGTCTGGATGTGGTCGGAAACCCTCTGCCCCCCGCCCTGGAGGTGCTCCTGGCGGGCAGCAGCCCAGGAGAGGCTGCGTCCAGCGCCCACTCACCCGCCGGGTCTTCTCCACGTCACCACACGGCAGCCGCTTCACAAAGTCAATGCCCGTCAGCGGCGTGCCCGTTGGCGGCAGCAGGATGGAGGCGTCCATCATGAGATATTCCACATTCATGGGCTTCATCTAGAAGACAGACATCGGAGGGAAGCTCACTGAAGGGAGGAAGGGGCGGGGGCAGGTGACACTGGCCTCTCACCTCCATCTGCACATATTAAAGAGCACATCAACCTCGATTCAGACCGAGTGAAGCCTCGAGGCAGCCAGATGTGAGAGATGTGCCTTGTTGTTTTCGAAGTTGCAGATGTCCCCTCATCTGCAGTGACAGCTCACACACTCTGGAGAAGCTGCCTCCCTGCTGTGAAAAGCTCTTCTTTCTCACCCTCTTGTTCCCCTCCCGAGCAGGGAGAGGGGCCTCAGTAAGGAGGCCAGCCCTTTACGGTGGTCCCTTTAGGGTGGTCTGCCCCGTGTGCGGAAGCCTGACTGCTGCCCGCCTCCTTCGCTGGCACTTCCAATACGACGACAGCAGATGTAGCGACGTGGCTCCCGTTTAAGGGGACCTGACTGCGGGGCAGGCAGAGAACTAGCGGCTTTGCACGTAGGCTCCGTCCAAGCCTCCCAACAACCCCAACAGGGAGGCTGCCGAACTTACAGAGAAAACGGAGGCTCAGGGAAGCCGAGGAATGGATGTGGGCACACTCAGCCGGCTGGTGGCAGAACCATGACACGGACCCAGGCCTGCCCGGCTCCAGACCCACTATGATTTCCACAACACAACCCGCATTCCCCCTTCCTTCCTCGCCTCCCTGGCTTCTAACCTGGGGTAACAGAACCAAGTCACTTATTAAGCACCTACTACTCGCCAGGCCCTTGCAGGGTTCACCTCCTACTGTGCGGGTGCCGGGGCTGTCCCATACTACAGAGGGGATCGCTGAGCTCGGAGGGAGGGCGCGTGCCCACAGCCACTGGGCCAGCCAGGGCAGAGCTGTCTGCTTCCTTCCACACCGCCTCCAGGAAGTCTTCTCCGATTACCAAGACACATGCTAACATCACCTCCCCTCCTGGAACTTTGTTGCATCAGTACTGACCCCTTAATGTGCACGTGTTGTTGGACACTGACACTTCATTTACCTGGCATCATAAAGGAATGACATTTCACACAGGTAAATATTCTATAGAATTAATTTTACTCCTTTAAGCATCAAAAGCTTTTTCGTGACTCCTTTTTTTAGAAAGTGGGCTTCAATCATATCACACTTTCTTTTCCCTCCTGTAACATAAAGCTGACTAAACAAGGCAGAGCTGTGGAGAGGGTCCGGCCGTCCAGAGACCTGGTGAACAGGGAGCCCCTTCGCACGCGCTGCCTACCTTCTTTTGGACCCGTGAAGCCTTCCTCCAAAGGCCTGAGGTCCACCGTCGCTATTCCTTTACGCCAGAGTGGGGGTGGCAGAGCCCTGTCGCCCACCCGGGGCGCCTGGGGTACCAGCCTTCCCGCAGGGCCTTCCTGGCCTGCCTTCGGCTCCCTCGTAACTTTCTTCCCTCCACCCCTCCGCTCTCAACCACCTCCCAACAAGCCCCCTCTAGGACTCCTGCCCATTATGCCTCTGCATGAAGCAAGAGGTGACAGGAAAAACAGTGAAGGGTCAGAAGTGAAGGCCTGGCTTTGGCAGCACCCGAGAGCCTGTCCCAACTTCGCTGAGCTTAGTGCTGGTTTCCTTAAGTCTGAGCTAACGACTCAGATACGGGGGCTGGGTATATGTCAGTTGTTACTTCCCTAGAGTGCCAGGCTTTGTGCAAAACATGCAATAAATGTGTCACTGAGACAAACAAACAAAACCCAGGAAGCTCCCTAGGGCAGGAGGGAGGGGAACCGAGTATCTGTGTGCTGAACCTCTATAGGAAGCAGCCCTTAGGTATTTCACAACCAGCCTGGAAAGCTGTGTGGTCTGGGCCCCATTTTACAGATGGAAAAATCCAGGCTCAGAAGTAAGCAACCCGCCCAGGGTTCCAGTTAGTAAGTAGCAAAAGCAGAAACTGTGCAGGGGTTTAGGAGCCCAAGCTTTTCTGTGTTGTCAAGTGACACACGAGCCTTACGTTTCCAAACAAGAAGCCAAACTTCTGGAGAATTACATTGTGGAAGGGGACGTCACGGGCATAACATAAGACGGCAGCTGACCACTGACTCCACTCCACTCCAATTCATGGTCCGAAGAGTAGAAGACTGAGACACTCTTTGGGGGGGGGGGTCGAGGGGATAACGGGGTGTGGCCATCAAAGGTGTGAGGCGCACACGGGCAGCTCACATAGCACCGAGAGGAGGCCTGGTCACTGCTGGGGCATTTCTGGAGGTGAATTATACCAATTTACACTTTTCCCTTGAAAAGGCTCCGCGAGGCCTCAGACGTGCTGTGAGCGAGGATGTGGTGAGGGCCCAGCCATCCAGAAGCCCAGAGACGAGCCAGGGACCCAGGGAGCTACACAGCACACGCTGTCTTTTTCTTTCTGACATTTTAAACCCTTGGGTTTATTGTAAAGTTCCCGAATCACTTCACTCTTTTGTCCATGAAAAGGGCGATTTATCATCTAGTTACTGAGTGTCAACTAAGGGGCAGGTGCTTATGGGGACGCAGAGGCAAATGAACAAAACAGAGCAAACTGCAATCATCTGCAAGACAGGGAAGACCCCGGGCTGGCACTGCAGGTTCAAGGAAAAGCCAGGTGCAGGAACATTCTGGTGGCACAGAGAAGAAGGAGGCAGCACAATATGCAGAGCAAGGCAGGACACTGGGAGGTGACGGCTCTGCTCCTCGATGGCTGGGCACATGTGGGCACCTCCCTCAAGCTCTCTCTTATTTCCTTATCGGCAAAAGCAGGATAATGATAGCAGTGACTCCCATCAGGCTGACGTGGGGATTAAGAGATTTCACATGTATGACATGCTGTACACACCCAACACGGACTAAGTCCTCAATCAAATACTATTCATATCAAAGTGAATCTTTCTGAACCAACTTATGACTCAGCCTAACTTAGGGGGAGTGAATGTCATCTGAAATTTCACTGGTGGGGATCAAAAGGCACTGTTTTCAATGCACTTCCCCACCAGTCTCTGCCATTCCGACGGAAAGCTCCGAATGAGACGAATTCTCCCCTGGTTCGGCAGGACAAGCTTTGCATACCCACAAGCGCGTCTGGCCCCTCACTCACCGTCATGCTCCTGTACTCATCTTCAAACATGTCCAAAAAGATTTCTTCTCCCTAAAAAGAAAAGAAGGAAAGAGAAGATTATGCACATTTTTTTCCCCATAAACAACAAAGTATTATAAACTCCAGTTCCAGGCTTTTGGGGCCATCTGTTTCTTATTAGCTAGTTCTCGTAAATCACCAGGAAGTGAAATACACACGTGAATAAGAACACACACACCCAAATGAAAGCCCAAATATCAAATTGCACCTCAATGCTTTTCTCCTTTTTTTCAAGCATGTGTAGTTAGATTTCTAGTGTCAAGGCAGTTAATTAAAAACAACAAAAATAACTTCATATATAATTAAAATATAAAAAGGGTTAATGTTTCAAGTATTTAACGTCATCTGCTTGCTGAGAATGGTTGGAGAAAATAAGAATCTCGGTTAAGTTGTCATGTTAAAGCTAAGAGGCTCCACACCTCTGAAAGGAAGAGTATGATTAAATATGCTTAACTCTAAAATTATACGGCTTGTTCCATTTGTTTTTGAGGCGCGCCTTTGGGGTTGTGGAGTTCCTGCAGCCCTGATGACTCTGCCCCGGAGGTCCCTCCCAGAACAGGGTGGCGGGGAGGAATTGGCTCTGAGACACACAGACCAGGGGCCAATCTCAGCCATACCTCTTGGAGCCTCTCTTTGTTTCACTGCAAGACTGGGATGAAAGCCCACGTCTGTGCAATAGGAAGACAAAATGAGTTGATGCACACGGTCATTATGACCACCCTGGATAGGACCGCAGCGGGGGAGGGCAGGGGACACTTGGCTGAGCGAGTCAGGGCTGTTAGAGCTGGCCTGTCTCCTAAGCGCCCTCCCCCCCCCCACCCCCGGCCACACACACACAGTTGGGGGTGGGAAAAGCAATAGGTCCTCTATATGTTTTTCCAGTGATCAGAACCACAGGTAAACTTGAAAGTTCTTGTGTGGTGTGAGAACCATGCAATAACCACAGAAATAGCAACCCTTGAGAATATCCATAAGCTTGTGAGATACTGTACTTAGGGTGCAAACCTTTTAGGATACAAGAGAGAAAAATCTGGGTTGGGAGAAGGGAGCTGCAATTCAACTGCAGTTCTCCTTTTGTCAGTGAGAAAGAAAAATCCTCTGGGAAGATGCCTACCTATATGTCTTCCTGTTTTTGCAATCCAGAAGCTTTCTGGGGGCCAGGGTGGGGGTGGGGGGACAGGGGAATAAACTAAGAGCAGTTATACTGGAAAGAGCTTCAAAGATGACTCTGCCGAGGACTCCTATCCTCACTGCAAGGCCAAGTGTGGTTTGGGCCGGTCTAAGGGGAGACTGGGATTTCTGCCCCAGTGCGTGGGGCCCACAGTGGTGCCACCCTTGTCTGGGCACGTCCACCGTGTTGCAGCTGCGTGGCATCATCTGATCCCGGCGAGGTACACTTCCAGATTACATGACCTGGTTTTATCTCAACGAACACTGACAATAATGGGCAGTGGCTTAAAAAGCTTCTTACAAAGAAAAAGATTCCCGTGCATATATGTATCTAGTTCACAGCAGTTTAAGGAGAGTACAAACAATGAATAACAGTGCAAGTGAATGAGAAAAGGGCGGGGCCGACGCCTTTCCTCCTCCAGGGAGGATCTCTTCATCAGCCAGAGTACAAGGGCAAACCACCACTCACTGGATCTGGAGAGATGTGATGTGGAGGCCAAAAAGTCAGAAACTACTAAGCCCGCTTGGCATATGGATTAATCCACTGTTGCTGACAAATGATGAGCCTTGCCTAAGGCTATATTATGCCTTAAGAACAGAGGTAAACAAAACCATCACAATGCAGTATCTTAAAACGAATCATCTGGAAACTGAAGACAGATCTACAAGTTTTCCAAATACTGAAAGTTACGGTGGTCCTTTACCAGCTCTCACTAAATTCATGATAAATGTTTAGAGCCTGTATGTGCACACAGGCACACTTCATTTTATTGCACTTTGTTTTACTGCTTCACAAATACTGAATTTTTTTTTACAAATTGAAAGTCCATGGCAACCCTGTGTTGTCAGATGATAGTTAGCATGTTTTAGCAATAAAGTATTTTTAATTAAGGTATGTACCTTTTTTTATACACCATGCTATCACACACTTAGCAGACCACAGTACAGTGTAAGCACAACTTTGATTAGCGCTGGGAAACCAAAACGTTTGCGTGACTCTCTTTATTGTGAAATTTGCTCTATTGTGGTGATCTGGAACCAAACCCACAGTATCTCTGAGGTCTGCCTGTACATGTATGTAAATATTACACATATATATAATTTATAAACTCATATGTAATTCAGTTATTTTATATGTATAAGCATATGTAATTCATGAACACGTAAGTTCATATGTATTATTTAGTCATATGAGTATCTGTATATAATTCATCATTTACATGTAAATTCATCAATAAACAAATTCATATATAATTGATAAATAAACAGTCCCATACTAGGGGTGAGTCCTCAAAAGTTGTACTGATACAAGAGCATGGACAGATAAGTGCAGAGACCACTGCTCCGGAGAGGATGAAATTGAACATTTTTACTCAGGACCCATAGGGTGTAAGAAATAACTGAAGACACTACAGTCTGGTTTATACGACACACACACACACTGCTGTACCCCTGAGTTCTGGCAGTTTACCTTATAGAAATGCCGCACCAGGTGGACACTTTCTTCTCGGGCTCCCTGTTAAAAGAGAGGGAGGGTGTGAGGGGGCAGGTCTACCGAGGCGAGTGAGTTGGGTAAATCACAAATTCTAAAGTCTGAGTCTATATAAGACATATGCTGGGCTAATAATCTTAATCTATAAAGTGGTTCTTCATAAGGGGGTGGGGGAGAAGGCGCTCAAAATAAAAACGGGCAAAGGACAGACGATTCAATGTGATGACATGGAAAGTTGTTGATACACAGTTACATGAGAGAAACGGGTTCTACAATATGGCCTTGATGACTCTGTTTTTATAAAAAGAAAACTTCACTTGTAAACGTGTGTGTGAGTGTATGTGGTATCTGGAAAGACACACACCGAAGTGTCAACTATCATTACCTTTTACCTCTCTGTAGTTTCTAAACTTTCTAAAATGGAAAATAAGAGGGAAAACAATGAAAGCTATTTAAAACAATGAATGAACATAGTAGCACGATAAACCATAAATAAATAAATGTGTATCTGTACACGTATAAAACTTCCATAATATAAAAAGAAAAAATCCTGGAGACAAATACAGAGCCAAATACAAGAGAACTACTAAAACTCACTATTAAGTGGGCTTCTCAGGCCCATCTCAGTGGAAGGGCAGGTCCATGGGAGCAAGTGGGTAGAGGGGGCGGCAGGGGTCTGGGGCCCAGCTTCCTCCCAGTGGTGCTGCGGACCGGGCTGCGGACCAGATGCAGCAGCTTCCCAAGACCTCCTCCTACCCTCCCCCAGGGCACGGGCGCAGGAGGAAGGGGGCCTCACCTCCAGGCAGGCCAGGTGTACATCCTTTATGATACAGCCTGTGCTGGTCACGACTTGCTGCTTTAGGAGCAGGCAGCTCAGCTCCAGCGTCGCCAACCGGATCTTGCCATCTGCAGAGCACACCAGGGTCAGCCGCGCGCACCCCGGGCTGCACGCCCTCACAGGCAGTCTCTTGCCTTCCCGACTTGGAGGTCAGCAGGTCAGCTGGCAGGTCCCCCGACATCAAGTGGGGGTACAGAGGGAACCCCCATGTGCCAACCTCCTTCCCAATCAATTACAATTGAATGTTTTCATCAAAACCGCCTGTACCAAATGCTACCCAAAGTCCCCTTATGGAGGGAGGGGAGGCAGGAAAAATGGGTAACTACTTATTACTGAAGGCCTAGAAAGTGGCCATCTGCGGTCACTTTGCTTGTCCAGCATTCCTTCCCTTTCTTCAAGGACGAGCACCCCCAGTTTCCCTTGGAGAGCCACCAGCCCTGCTCTCGGTCATGTGATTTGGGTGGAGCTGGTCCTGCTTCCCCTGTCGCAGGGGTGGGCACATCCCCCAGGCTGGTCAGGGCCATCCAGCCCCCTGGTCACAGTGACTGGGTAGGGGGCGAGCAAGGGAGCCAGTCACAGCCAGTCACAGCCAGTAAGGCTCAGTTCCACAACTTGCTGGAACCACCAGGCTCGAGACCCTCTCCTCGTGCTGGGCTGCGGAGAGGACAGGGACAGCGGTGGGGCCCTGATGGCCCGAGCACTACAGTCCGCAGTGGCCACCTCACCAGCGTGCTCTACAAACTGAACCCTGAGTCCTCCCTTCCAACAGGCTGCCCAGCGTCTCTCCTACAGCAAGTCCAGAGCCCGACAGGTGGCAGGAGCTGCAGGCAGGCATCTGGCCAAGGCAGAAGGCCACAGAGCCCAAAGGCAGGCTTGAAAACATTGTTCGAGCCCCGGACTCAGCTGTGCCTCAAGCCAGCGCCCAACAGACGTGAAGTCACACAAGCCAACAGTCTTGTTTGTTTGTTTGTATTGTCTCAGCGAGTCTCAGTTGGGTTTCTGTCAACTGCAACCAAGTTCTGACTAACACAGCCTACTGTCCTGCTGTGAGCCAGGCATGGTCTGGATGCTTTAGAGACGCTCCCTCAAGAAGTCTCTCTAAAACCCCACTGCAATGGGTGCTCTAAAGGCTGAGGTTTAGAAAAGTGAAGTGGCTTGTCCCAAGTCTCACCCTGGGCTGTGGTGGACTCCAGGTGCCCTGAATGCCAAAACCCACATCTGGCATCGTCCCTAGAAAGCACCCGTGACCGCCTGACTGAAGGGCATCCTGCTCTTAGCAAACTCCCCCTCAGCCTTTAATCTCATTTCTGGGGAGAGGCCTCCACATGGAAGGAGGGGCCAGGAGAGGGGGTAGTTTCTAGGCCACATCTCCGAGGTCTTGGAAACAACAGGGACCAGGATGGACCACTGGGGAAAAACTCAAGGCAGACACACCGCTGCACACCTCCTTGGCTGGCCTGTAACGCTGCGTGTGTGTGTGTGTGTGTGTGTGCGCGCGCGCGTGTGTGTGTGTGTGTGTGTTAAGGCGGGGGTGGGGGTAGGGCGGCAAACAGGTGAGAAGAGGGAATCTGTTTGCCCAAAAATGAACTGGTTACATACGAGCAAAACCAGGCCTTCCTAAGCACGACACAACCCCAGGGGCCACCCGGGCAGAGGCTGGTTAGTCTCAGCTCGGCCGTCCTCCCGGGCCCAGCCCCACCACCACTTCTGCACCGCGGCCCAGGCCCGGCAGCGCCCACCCGCCCTCCTCCAAGCTCAGGAGTTCTCCGGAGCACAGTCTCACTCCCGCCTGCCCCTCAGCGGAGCCACGCTGTGGGCCAGGTCAGAAACGCCCCTCCTGCTGCCTCCAGGCAAGCGGACGGTGATTTTCCACCAAGACCCTTCTTCTTTTCCAAGTTCCTGCCAAGTTGCTGAGTATTCCTCCTGCTGGCCCATCTCTCCAGGGCAACAGAGGGAGCAGCAAACTCCTGAGGCCTCATCGAAGCTTCCAGATCGTCCCTCTGAGCTGCCCCAACCTCTTCTCTTCAGAAATACACCGTCTTCAGGGGGCCTGCTGATCCTCCCCACCGTGGAGGCTCCTCCCCAACACCCAGGCCATGCTCCACCTTCCCCATCACCGAGGCACGTCCAGCTCACGCAGCTCCTGCCAACCGGTCCTGGGCCACCATCCTCAGGAACGTGCTCCGCCTCCCCCAACTAGACCTCCCGTGGAAACTGACTCCACCGAGCGCCCCTCGGTCCTGAGCCACCCACATCTTTCTTGCCACCCAGGACACACTCCTCCTGGCCCTCCCCCTCCCACGCGGGGCCTGGCCCAGGCTCTGGAGCTGGCTCCCCCTCTATGTCACCTCCAGAGATCGGTAGTGGCCCAGAGCTCAGTCCTAGACACGCCTCTCTCCTCTCCTGTGACTTTTTTTTTTTTTTTTTCCTCCTGTGACTTTAAAAACCATCTGTGAGCCCCACAGTGTTAGTTCTGGCCCTGAACCCACACTGAGGTCTACATTCCATCTCCACATGGAGTCCCAGACTGCCGGGACTTCACAGACCCCCAGCCGTGGCTCCTGGAGGACAGGATCCACGTCTGTCCCCTACTTCCTACACCCTCATCCCTCGCATACAGAGGCTGGCATGCAGGAGGCACTCAATAAACACTTGTTGAGTTTACCGATACCCTTTAGGCCCTGGACCCGGTTCTCCAAGCCCCTGCACTCACTCCGCAGCAGTCACACTGTGCTTCTGGCCACCACCCCCCTTGATTCTGAGGTCCTCAGCTGCAGTCACAACCCTGGACCGCTGCCCTTCTCCTGAGCCTGACCGGGGCCCACCCCCTGGACGGCTCCTGGTCACTCAGCTCAGCGGCTCTCTCTCCACCAGGCTGCATCTCTGTCCGGCCCTTTCCTGCGCACTCACTCACGCCCCGATGGCCTCTCTCCCTGCCTTGCAATTAGGGTTGCTCAGCCTCAGCACCATTGACATTTGGGACCAGATAATCCTTTGCTGTGGGGGCCCGTCCTGTGCACTGTAGGATGTTTAGCAGCGTCCTGGCCTCTACCCACTAGATGCCAGGAGCAACCCCTCCCCAAGTTGTGACAACCAAAAATGTCCCTGGACATTGCCAGATGTCCCCTGGGGACAAAGCTGCCCCCAGTTGAGAACCACTGTGCTAGTTCATTCCACTTGCTCTTTCTAGCCCCTACTGTGGCTGCAGGTCGGTGCTGGCCAAGACCTCAGAACTAGGCTGACACGTGCCAGACACCGGGCACGTCTCGTATTATCAACCTTCCCCCTCACTCACACTCTCAGCCTAGTTCATGCTCAAATGTGGCCTTGGGCCACCCCAAGAGGAGGGTTGCAGACACAGGCAAAACTGACCAAAGCAGGGTTGAGTATGGAAGAAGAAAGAGAGGGTCTGGCACAAACACCATGGGGGAAGGAAAGAGGAGGAGACCCCGAGATGAAGACACAGCTGGACGGGAGGGGTCTGGGTGGCCCAGGACACAGGGGTATGTGGCAGGGGAATGGCTGAGGTCTGCCTGGATTCCCGGCAGGGCCAGATCTAGAAGCCAGGGCTCCTGGTGCCAGCGCGGGGCCTGGTCCCCGTAACTCCACCACCCCTGTGAACCACCCGCACGCCCGGGCACCTGGCTGGGCCGCGTTGTTCATGATCCTGATGAGTCTCTCAGCCAGTAGGTGGTTGTAGGTCGTCTTCTCGGCCGCAGTGGGCACCGGCAGCTGGATCCGCTCGAGTTTCTCAGGATCCATGCCTGGAACGGAGAGAAGGGGCCGGCTGTAAGCACAGCTGCCATACCGAGTGCCCTCCATGTCCTGAAAGGCCCCTTCGAGCGGGGCTTCCTCAACCTCGGCCGTACACGGTCCGTCTTCGTGATTCCTGCCATGACCGTGTGCTGCCTGTACTATGACTCACCTCAGAGTTTTCTGTAACTGGACCTTAAGTAAATATATTAAAACATGTATTTTCTTTTCTTTTCTTTTCTTTTTTGGCCATGCCACGCAGCTTGAGGGATCTTAGTTCCCCGACCAGGGATTGAACCCAGGCCCTCGGCAGTGAAAGCGCCGAGTCCTAACCACTGGACCGCCAGGGAATTCCCTAAAACATACATTTTCTAACACTACTTGCAAATGGGAAATCAGCATGGCTGCGATACCAACAGTAACAAAGTTTTTATGTTTCAGCCAAAGACTGTTGACTGGCTACTCACTGTGGCCCGAGGCCTGCTCTGAGTTAGAAAGGGCGATCGGCAGGTACGTGAAAGGTGTTGAGGTCACACTAGCCCGACTGTGACATGCTCCTGGGCACAGTCAGAGGAGTGGGAAGGGGGTGGGAAAAGGAGAAACTCTGGCACTGCGGGCTTTGCTGCCGTTTCGGGGCTGGTCTGCGCGCCCCCCGAGGCCACCCCTGTGTGAGACCCGTCCCACAATGGGGGAAACGGACCAGACGGAAAGGAACCTACAGTTGTGCCCACCAATTGCATCTCCAGCTCTTAACACCAAACTGGAGAGCTGGGCCCCTGCGTGGGAAGCACAGAGGCGGCAGCCCCGTGCCGGGCTCACAGAAAGGCGCAAATGCGACAAAACTGACAGAGCGGGTCTACGTTTAAGGGGCAGAGGAATCACTTTTCCTCCAGGGAAATCTAACAGCATTTCAAAGACAAAGATGAGACGGGGTGGGGTGGGGGAGGGGGAGGGTGGGGGGGCTTGGGAAAGGAGAGAGGGCGCGCTCAGAGTCTAACTGAACCGAGCATCACTTTTCCTAAAGCAGGACCTGGGGGCCAGGGTGACAGGACGACCTGCTGGGGTCACTTCGCCAGCCCAGGTGTGGGACAGGCAGTGCTCCAAATCCCTCTCCTCCCGCCGAGCCCAGCTCTGGAAAACTAGACTTGCAGAAAAGCTCGCAGAAACAAACATTTCACTTGCTCCACGCCTGGGGAGCTGGAAGGATTGTTTGTGCCTGAAGCACGTCTTTTCCAGTTATTCTACAAAAGGGGGGATGGTGGCACTTCTGGGAACTCTTGAAATACGGCCCCTTGAGTACTAGATGATGCTTCATTTAGAACCCTGACAAAATAGCGGAGGATAGCAGTGAGGAGCTGATTGTCTGGATTCTAAGTAACTCCCACACTCACACATTGACGTAATAAACCATAACAATATATCTTGCGCTACTGAATTCCTTCCAACTCCGAACCGGAGGTTAAGTCATGCCAAGGAGATGACACGGGTGGAGGCGGCCCGAGGGCCGGAGGTGAGCAGGTCCCCCTCTCACACCGCACCGATGTGGCTTCATCAAAAAATTTGACTGTGATGAAAATTTGACGTGTGGATTCTGTATCTCGTTTTGATGCTAAATGTCTAGCTCTGAAGCATTCTGGTTTATTAAATGGCAAGAAGGACATCAACTGAATCTTTCTGGCATTTGCTTTTTTCCAGAAATGTCAACACTGTGTGAATCTCTCTCTACCCTTTCGTTCTTGGCCCTCTGGGAACTGTCAGTCAGTGATTCTGGGGAAAACAATGGCTCCCCGGCCTGCCCGGCACATCACCAACTTCCATGACCCCCCATCCGTCATCCCACTTCAAAGAAGACGGTGCGAGGAGCCAGCTTCTGGCTCCCCCGGGAACGCAGCGGCAGCGGCAGGGCCTGGGAGACAGACTCGGACCAGCTCTTGAATTTCCATGGAGAGTTCCCTTTTTTGTCTCTTGCCTATTATTGCCCTGACTCCCTTAGAATTTGTCAAAAATGAGGAAATCTTGGGGCTTCCCTGGTGGCGCAGTGGTTGAGAATCTGCCTGCCAATGCAGGGGACACGGGTTCGAGCCCTGGTCTGGGAAGATCCCACATGCTGCGGAGCAACTAGGCCCGTGAGCCACAATTGCTGAGCCTGCGCGTCTGGAGCCTGTGCTCCGCAACAAGAGAGGCCGCGATAATGAGAGGCCCGCGCACCGCGATGAAGAGTGGCCCCCACTTGCCACAACTAGAGAAAGCCCTTGCACAGAAACGAAGACCCAACACAGCCATAAATAAATAAATAAATAAAATTAAAAATTAAAAAAGACGTTAGAACATAATAAGACACTTTAAAAAAAAAAAAATGAGGAAATCTGTGGCAAAATCTTTTCTCAACAGGAAGAAAAACCTGCCAAGGTTATCCTGACCTTCCTCGGCTAGCAGCTCCACCCTCCGTGAAGCGGGGGACCCAGGGGGACTGAAAAACCTCAAGACTTCACAGGACCAGATTCCAATGCAACCTCTTCCTTTAGTGAGGAAATTAAGGCCCAGAGATGTTAAGTCACGTCCCCAAGGTCACAGACCACGTTAGAGGCCCAGTTAGAACTAGGTTGATTCCGGAGATGGACAGGATCCAGACGGGGAGGGGGTGGCACCCCCTGTGTGGTGAGCTGACCACAGCAACAGTTTGAGAGGGGCCTGCCCTCTGGTCTGACAAAAGCTACCGCCAGCCCCGCAGGGCCTCCTCGTGCCCTTGGGCTCGTTCTCTCCCAGGGTTCTTGCTGCACTGTGGCCGGGATGGAAGGGGAAAGAGCCAGGTGCCAGGTGCTGGAGGAATTTTGTTTTGATACTTACCTCTTGGACTCCCAGCCTCCTTACATGTTCAATGGGAATAATTACAGAAACTGCCCGTCCCAGGGTTGCTGTCAGGACGCAGTAAGAAGCAGCACTCGGTCACGTTCAATAGTTACCTGTCGTTACCTTGCACTGATGGGAATTTTTACTTTGAACATGGCTTAATGTAGTTCTATATCAGCTGTGTTATAAGAGGAAAGAAAGAATGAAAGAACAAAAGGACGGAAAGGAAAACAAACTAACCGAAGCTAACATCAAGCTATTTTAGAAGGCCCAGAGAAGGCACGCTGAGCTGCCTGTCGGGGGCGCGGGGGACGTGCAGCTCGGTTGGACTCTGAAGGATGAGATGCTCAGGGACGACCGGGACTTGCCAGGCCAAGGGGCAGAACTCGGGGAGAGCGGGGTCGGGGCTTTGGGTGGAAGTGATGAGGCAGAAGCCAGGGGAGGGACAGACACGGCTTGGATGCCAGGACCCCTGGAGGGCAGCCAGCGGGTGACATGATCTGGTTGTCATGGCCAACTCTAGAGCAGCCCCCATCCCCCTGGCCACTCAAGGTGATCTCCCCGCTTCCAGCACTTTCCCAAAACAGACTCCATGTTGCAACGCATCCTATGTGCAGTAGATTTTACCACCAGCCAAGGGGAGGCAGAGAGCAGGGTCCACTCCACACAACACATGGCAGGACTTTGTAAAGAACCCCTCTGGGCATCTCCGCTCTTTCCCCAGAGTTCCTGCTCGGCCAGGTGCCTCAGTCCCTCCCTGTCTCTCTCTTTTTCCCACCATGGCCTCTAAGACATTCTTCTGGGTCTAAACAAAACAGTGGCTGACAGCTGTGAATGAACAAGGTCAGTGTGACAATATGACAATGATATGCATGTGAAAGGGAAACGGCACGTGTGCAGGCGGACGGATGGACAGGCAGACAGACATAGACACACACACACACACACACACACACACACACACACACAGGTTTCCAGTCACTGAGAAGCAGGTTTTGTTGCAAACCCGATCGAGTTCCTTCGCCAGCCATTTCCCTCTGACTGAAATAAACACTGTAGATAATATACTGTCCTATTTGCTTCAACCCTCTAAGTGCCGAGTGACAGACAAATTCCAGAGAAACCCAGATGCACTTCACACGGCCCGGGAAGCCGCGCTCGCACGTCCAGATTCCAGCAGACCACACACTTCCTCGTTCCCGCCCCACCGGGGTCAGATCCCGCTCTGCCCCAGTGAGTCAGAACGGGTCTCCCTTGCCATCACTCCCACCCTACAAGCACCGGGCTGCGGACTGGCGGGGGCCAAACTCCCAACTAACTAATTCAAAGAATCCCAAATAGAAGGGAAGGGTGTGGCTCCGTGATGTCGGTAACCAGATCCTAAGCTTCCCCCCTGGGTTCTAGATTCTTCCTCCTTAGTGGAAACCCCCATTCAGGACAAGGGTAGAACAGACCCAGACCAAAGCTACATAAAAAGAAGTAGACAGACAAACCTGCCTAAAGAGACCACAATAGTGCCAGGTAAAAATAATGGTCAAAAAATTTTTTTCTTGGACTTCCCTGGTGGTGCAGTGGTTAAGAATCCTCCTGCCAATGCAGGGGACATGGGTTTGAGCCCTGGTCGGGGAAGATCCCACATGCTGCGGAGCAACTAAGCCCATGTGCCACAACTACTGAGCCTGCGCTCTAGGGCCTGCGAGCCACAACTACTGAGCCCGTGTGCCACAAGTACTGAAGCCCGTGCGCCTAGAGCCCGTGTTCCACAACAAGAAGCCTGCGCACTGCAGGGAAGAGTGGCTCCCGCTCACCGCAACTAGAGAAAGCCTGCACGCAGCAACGAAGACCCAATGCAGCCAAAAATAAATAAACAAACTAAAAAAAAAATTTTTTTTCTTTCTTTCGGTCTCCTTGGCTGGAGTCACACAAGCACTGCCAGCTTTGGAAGACTATAGACCAACTATTTCGAAAGCTAACCAGATGTTGGGCCAATTTCCAATGTACTTCCAGTTCTGATTATGTGTCAGTCGAGATCCAAAATGATATTTTGCCAACTCTCCGCATGGCAAAAGCCTCCCTTTATCCTGTTACCTTTCAACCTTTCCCATACCTCTCGTCCATGTTCCAGTAACTTCTCAGCAAAACACAAAAAGCAAAAAGCCCAAGATTCCTCTTGGGTAAACAATGATAAATGGAGGGGGCAGGGAGCAGAAGGGCTAGTGGGTGGAGCAGGGGAGCCTTTAGGAAGACGAAGCTGCAAAACTCACCTCCCTTCCCCTTCCCCTGGGCCAGGGCCCTGCAGACTCGACAAAGGAGAGAGGGCTGCATCTGCTATTACAGATGTGAACCAGCCTTCACCACGGGGCCAGACGGAATCACAGCGAGAGCCTTCCTCCAACCGGTCAGCCCTTTCCACTGCGCGATATTCATTTCGGTGCAGCATCTAATCTATTATGATTTACTGGAAGGCCTGAGCTAACATTTGGTTTTTATTAACATTGCTTTTATGTTAAAATTGTCTTATGATGGAAAATCTATCAGAAAGAGACCATTTCATTAGGGGCCCTGCTTAGAGGGCACGGGTCTGGAAAAGAGAGGCTGAAGGTTAAGTGCAGCGAACTGCCTGCTGCCTAACCAAAACAGAAACCACCCACCCACCCACCGCCACCAAACGGCCCCCACCAAATGCAGACCTGTGCTCGCAGGCCAGACTGGAGCATACACCAAGCGGCAGCTTCCCTTGGGGGTGCCCCAGGCACCTGGGCCTCAGGGTGCTGAACGTGAGCTCTCCAGCTTCCGCTCCCAACCTGTTTCATAGCCCACACTCGCTGGTTCTGGAAATGGCACCACCAGTCACACAGTGGCAGGAGGCAGGGCCCTGGGCATCACACAGACTCCTGCCGTGGTGCCCCCTCCCACCCAAATCAAGCAGAAGTCTCCGCCCCCGGCCCCACGCCTCCCCTTGTCTCCCTGTCTTCGTAAATGGCCACACACAGCTGCCCCAGCGTCCCTTTCCCTCACCCCCCACATCCAGTCCATCAGCTCGTCCTGGCTGTAGCTCCAAAACGTATCGTAAAACCTTCCAATTTTTCTCCATCTCCGCGGCCAACGCGCCGTAATTCAGTCTACGTTATCCCTGCCTGGACTACTGCAACAGCTTCCTCACGAGCCTCCCAGCCTTCCCCCTTGCAACTCACTCCCCCACCCCCATTAACTGACTTTCCATCCAGCAGCCAGGGTAATCTTCCAAAAATTTCCATCTGACCATGTCACTCTTCTACTTAAAAATCCTTTAGGTGTTTCCCACTGCACTTGGAATAAAATCTAAATTCCTTTTTGCGGCCTTCAAGGCCCTTCACGATCTGGTCCCTGCCCACCTGGTCAGCCTCACCTTGACCTGCTTTCTGCTCCTCAAACCTGTAAGGTCTTTTGCACCTCAGGGTCTTTGCACAGGCTGTTCCCTTTGCCGGGAGCACTCCTGCCTCAGATCTTTGCAGAGCCGACTCTTTCCCATTCTTCAGGCCTCAGCTCTGATGTCTGTTCCTCAGAGAAGCCTTCCCTGACCACCCAAGCTAGTGACCCCTGCACCACCACCCCTGGCTCCCTCCACAATCACAGATCACACCCGTCACGCTGCCTTCTCCTCCACCACTGTCGCCTTGCTCCCTCCGCAGCAGCCACACTCGCCACCAGGAAAATCTCTGTTTGGTTCACCGCTGTGTTCTCAATATTAACCACAGTGCCTGGCATCTAAGAAGGGCTTCGGAAATATTTGTCAGAAGGCTGAATGAGTAAATACATGAAAAGCATTAGCAGGAAGTGGAAGAAGGAATTAAATTCCCTCGAATACGGAGTCCCACTCTTTTAGGAAGAAAGAGAGGTGGGCTCCCCAGCAGGACCTCGGCAGGGTCGTCTCTCTGGCCACATCGTGGACGAAGGGGCGTGGTGAGCCAGCCAGCACTTCTCCACTCCCCAGCACACGGCGGGGCTCCTGGAAGGAAGCCCGCTCAGAAAGCCAGCCCCCCGTAAGACGAAGTGTTCACCCACGTGCCCCCTGGCCTTCTGGAGCTGGGCACCCCCACCCCCGCCAACAGCACCCTCCCTGCGGAGGCCCCGAGTGCACCGAGCACCGGCTGCCAGGAAGAGAGCAGCGCGGGGGAGCTGCCACTCGGCTGAGAGGCAATCAGTCAGCGAGCTCTGGCTGAGCGCTGACCGGGTGTCAGGCGCCGAGCTGAGTACTGCAGGAGGCCATTGAGAGCGACGCGGTCTCTGCCTTCAGAGGCCCGGCGGTCCAGAGTGGGAGAGACAACACGCGGAGCAAAAGCATGAAAAAGTGCCATGGGAACTTCATGGAAATTAAAAGCGTCTGCTTTTCCAAAGGTATTGTTAAGAAAATGAAAAGGGCCAGCCATAGACGGGGAGGAAATCTTTGCAAAACACATCTGATAAAGGACTTGTATATAGAATATAAAGAACTCTCAAAACTCAACAATAAGAAAATGGACAATCCATTAAAACACGGGCAAAGGAAATGAGAAGATGGCAGACTACGCACTTAAAAAGCTGTTCAACGTCATTAGTCATTAGGGAAATGCAAATTAAAATCACAATAGGACACCACTATGTACCCATTAAAATGACTAAAACAAAAAAGGTGGTCGTGCCACCCACTGGTGAGGGTATCAGAACACCAGAACCCTCATGCACTGGTGGTGGGATGTAAGCGCATGCGTTCGCTTTGGAAAACAGTTTGGCAGTTTCTTAAGAACAAACACACACACGCCTATCATATGATTCAGTCATCCCATTCCTCAGCATTTGTCCAAGAAAAATGGAAATACACGTCCATACAAAGACTTATATACAAGTGTTCACGGCAGCTTTGTTCGTAATGGTCAAAAGCGGGAGACAACCCAAACGTCCGTTCACAGATGAATGGGTAAACAAATTGTGGTACATTCACACAGGGAATACTACTCAAACATAAGAAGAAAGGAACCACGGATACACACAACAACATGGACGAATCTCAAAATAATTATGCAGATTGAAAGAAGCCATACAAAAAAAGAGTATTTATCGCACAATTTTATTTACATAAAAGTCTAGAAAGTGCAAACCAAGCTATAGTGACAGGGAGCAGTTCAGAGTTGCCTAGGGAGAGGGGTGGGAGAAGAGAGGGACGGAGGGGAGACAAAGGGCAGGAGAAAACTTTTGGAGTGATGGATACGTACACTGACTTGACTGTGGTGATAGTTTCATGGGTGTATACATGTGTCAAAACTTATCAAATTGTACACTTTAAATATGTGCAGTTCACTGTTTATCAATTATACCTTGATAAAACTTTATTTTTTAAATGCTACAACTTCCAGCCAAGAAAGGCAAACCATCTAAAACAATGGTTACGAGACACTGGACAAGACAACAGGCAGCATAGGAGGGTGATCCTGAGAGAGAAGAAACTAAGGCAGTGTGCCCAGTGATTGCTCCAGGTCTCTGTCTGGAAAGTTTCCAGGCCTCACCACTGACAGAGAAAACCCAAACAAAGCTCACGGTCTCTCTGAGGTGAGAAGGCAGAGTCTGCAGTTCAGAGAGGCCAAGCGGCTGGAATTGATACAAGACAGTAGCAGAGATGGGGGAGCTGCACAGATCGGCGAGGGGGTTCCTTCTTAGGTTCCCGCTAAGTTCTGCCCTGTGCATGCAGGTGAGGAAAGGGAAAGGCCTGCTGGGAGGAGGCAGGTGGAACAACCCCAGGAGCTCACACGGGGCTGAGAAGAGCTCACATTCCCAGCGGCCAGCGTGGAAGGACTACCTAATCATGGCTTATCAAGTAGAGCCCTTGGAAGGGGACGGCCTCTGTACTGGGGCCAAGTGAGCCAGAGACTAAAGGCTGTTCTGGACTAGCACCAACAAAGCTTAAAAGCAAGCGTCTAAGAAGACCTAAACGACTCCTAGTAACTTCACCCTGTCCCAGGACAAAGCCCAAAACTATTGAAAGGAAGCAAGAATTCAGCATCCAACAACATAAAATTCATAGTAACTGTCAACCAATCAAAAAATATCAGGCATGCCAAAAAAAAAAAAAAAGGGAAAATATAACAAATATAACCTAAAATCAAACCGGAAGAAAAATCAATAATAGAAACATGGCTAGAAATTACACAGATGATAGAATAGACAAAAAGAAATCAGAAGGGAAATTATAAAATATTTTAAACTGAATAAAAATTAAACCACATATATCAAAATTTACTGCAGGCAGCTAAAGCAGTGCTTAGAGGAAAATGTACAGCATTAAACTCACATTTTATAAAAGAAGAAAAGTTTAAAATTCAATGACTGGTATGGAGAGGGTATGACTGAAAAGGAATAGCATGAAGGAATTTTTTGTTTGATAGAACTACAGCGTAACACCTGATTATAGTAGTGTTCACACAAATCCATAAATATGCTAAAATTAATGGAACTACACACAAAATGAGTCAATTTTATTGTATGTTAATTTTTAAAAGTAAAATAAAATAAACTGAGTAGCATAAAAAAAAATCAATGATTTAAGCTTCCATCTTAAGAAACTACAAAAAGAAGAGTAAATTAAAATTGAAGTAAGCATCTAAAGGTAAGAAATAAAGAACAGAAATCAATGAAATATAAAACAGAAAAACAACAGAGAAAAAAATCAATGAAACCAAAAGAAAGTTCTTTGAGAGGACCAATAAAATTAATATAAAATTGATAAATTTCTAGCCAAACTGATCAGGAAAAAAAAAATGAAGACCTCAACTATCGATACCATGAATTAGAAAGGGGGCACCACTATAGATCCTACAGACATTAAGAGGATAATAAAAGGGGAATTCCCTGGTGGTCCAGTGATTAGGACTCTGTGCTTTCGCTGCAGGGTGCATGGGTTCGATCCCTGGTCAGGGAACTTAGATCCCACATGCTGCACAGCACGACCGAAAAAAAAGGAAAAAAGAAAAAAAAAAAAGGAGGATAATAAAGGAATATAGTAAAAAAAGTTTATGCCAATAAATTCAACAGTTTAGATGAAATGACAAATTCCTTGAAAGACATAAGCTACCAAAACTTGAACAGAAGAAACAGATAAGCTTTAACAGTCCTGTATCTACTATAGAAATTGAGTACTTTGAAACCTTTTCTCAAAGAAAACTCCAGGCCCAGATGGCTTCACTGGTGAATTCTACCAAATAGTAAAGGAAGAAATAATACCAGTTCTACCAAAACTCCTCCAAGAAATTCAGGAGGAGGGAATACTTTCCAATTTATTTCGTAAGGTAAGCATAACTTGAGAGCAAACAAAACAAGAGAATTACAGGGAGACCACAGACTAATAACACTCAGGAACATAGATGCAAAAATCCTTAACAAAGTTTTAGCAAATCAAATCCAGCAAAGTATAAAATGTGCCTGCCACACGAGGCGGTACTAACCCAGAGTGAGTATCACCTGAAGGGATCAGAGAAAACTTCCAGGAGAAGGTGAGTTCTCAGCAGACCCTTGACAGTTGAGCAGAATTTCAATAGGTGGTGATGTTACGGCAGAGAAAATGGCAGGAAAAAACACAGATGGATACAAGAAGGTGGCAGATCAGCCAAGAACAGGTAGACGTGTTGGCTCTGACTGGGGTGGCTGCCAGGCTTCCAAAGAAGCTCCCTTCTCTGGGAGCAGTTCCAGACACAGAGCTGAAACCCCTGGAGCCAGCTCTGTGCTATGTGACCCTGACTCTCACCCACCCAGCCCCCAGCCATAACTGACTGTGCCAGAGTTAGACATATCACCAGCCTGGAACAATGAGATCTCTTGCCCAACAGTTTGAAACCTGAACAGAGACAGACTCCCTGCCTGGGATCTGATGGGCTCACAACACGATCTACCTTAAGGGAAGTCCCCAGAGCTGGTCCTGCCCTTCCCTCGGCTTTTCGGCAACTTCTTGGATCCCACGAGCTGCCCCAGGGGCCTTCCTATAAGACTCTCTCTCTTAGTTAAATTAATGTGAGGTGGTTTCTGCGCCTTGCAACCAAAAGAATATTAAAGAGTTCAGTGAGTACCATGACAGCCACTGCAAGTTTATCTCCATGCAAGAGTTCAATCACTGCGTAGTAAAGTTTGACTCCCTGGGCTGGAGCCAAGGGTTTATGACAGGGAAGTTGGTGGAATCAGGTCAAGTTAGAATGGTGGGTGCAATCCAGATACTCAAAATGGCAGGTACAGGAGACTGGAGTTCAAGGGAGAGAAGAAAGCACCAAAGGTTTCTGAACAGGGGAAGGACACGGTCAACACAGTCTTACAGAGAATCACCCGGCAGTGCTGTGGAGGATGGATTATAAAATGGCCGTGTGTTTGAACCCTCGGGGAGGCTGTGATCATGGCCACTGGGATGACGTGTTCAGTATCTCTCTTGCTCTCGTGCCTTTGGTTCTCGCCTCCAGCACCTCACTTAGAGCCAGGCACTGAGTTGTGCTCAGTTAAATTCTGCTGATCAGACAGGCTGAAGAGGGAGAAATGACAACACCTGATGACTAAATGCTGGGCTCAAAGGAGGGAAAGAGCTAAAGGTCGTGGCAGTTTCAACCTTGGCTGGCAATTTCAACTGAACCAGAAATGGAAGGAAGTGTGATGAGGTCAGGGTATATCTTGGGGGGATGAGTGTGGTGTAGACAGACTGTTTCAAAGTGGAGCTCAGTCACCTAGGTAGAAGTCTCCAGCGTGCAAGGGTCAGGAGTTCAGACTGCAGGGCTGGAGTGAGGCGGGCTTGGAAGGTGAGGGTCGGTGGGGGGAATGGCAGGCGATCCATGGGTGGGACCAACTCCCACCGGTCAGGCTTGGAGTTCTGTTTACTCCCAGTAACTGAGGGCTCCCGTGTGCCAGTCACCAAGGCAGGAGCTGGAGGGAGTCGCAGAAACCACTGGAGTGAACGAGATTGTGGAGGGAGGATTCGGAGCCTGCTATGCATCTTTTAGAAAAGTCTCGGGCTAGATCTACACCCTCGCGTGTGAGCACAATGACTTATACAGGAGAAGAGCCATCATGGCCAGTCCTGTCTCTAGTGGGAAAAGCCTGGAAATAGACTCAGTGTCATTCAGTAAGGGGATGGCGGAATAAATGATGGCACAGACACAGGATTAAAAAGCACGAGGCAGTTCTATGGGGATGGGAAGTGACATGTTGATACATGACTATGTGAGAAAAACAAGGCACAGAAGAGACAATAAAGAATGAATCTCCATTCATGTTGGGCAGGGGGTGGGGAACCCACATAAATAAAATAATATACACTTGTATTTGGGTTTGCATGGATATCTTTAAAAAGACACACAAGAAACTGTTAACATGAACTGCCTGTGAAGAGAACTGGAGGACAAACTTGAGAGAGGAGGCCTTTTTCACTATATTTCCTTTTGCCACTAATCAACTTATTTATCATGATTAATGATTTAAGAGTAAGTACATACTTTATGTTGAGTGCTTTCTAAATGACTCCAGCCATAGGCTGTCTTAGTAAAACCCACCTCCAACTACCTCCCAATAAGCTTATGAAAAACCTACTAAAACAAAACTTGATGCAAAGTCTCATCTATGCCAAGCCCAGCGCTTGGCAGGGTCCAGAAGGAATATTCTTGATTTCTTCTTCAAAGAGATTCTGATGTGGTGCTTTGAGAACTTGCCCGTGTCAAGCCAGGTGGCACACACACCAGCGACTGTTCTCAGAGAGGAAGTAAATGAATGGATTCTAATCAAATCTGTCAGCTCCGCGGGAGTCTGATCCTGACCACTCGGCCTCAACAAGGGAAGCCAGAGAACCACACCTTTCTTCAGAAAGGAAACCTACGCTTCCACACAATCCACCCAGAGTCTATTTTAGCTCTGAGCCCAGAACAGCACATCAACTTTTATAAATAGCAAAACCAAGATTACAATTTGACTGATTTCTGTTCTGATGTTAGGAAAGAGGTAGGAAGCCTAAGTCAGTTGTAAACCAAGGGGTTGAAAGCAAACCACAGTGCGAACAGTCATGCTGGGTTGGACGGTCAACACTTGAAACTCCCCCTCTGCCCGCCCCAGCCCCGTGCCGCCTGAGTAACCGATTCCTGTGGCTTTAGTCTGTAGAAAAGCACCTGAGAAATTCTAACGAGGCTGAAGAGAAGTTCTGTGGGAGTCTGCCAAAAGCAGAAAGGAAATTCTTCAAGGAAAGCAGCTTTCCTTTGCCCTGAAGGCAGACAAGCTGAGCAGCTTACCTTTGTTATGAGACATCGCGTACAGGAGGCAGAGCACAAAGAGCGCGTGGTAATCGTCGTCTGGGCTGTCCAGGGCGTGGTACACCATATCCAGGAAGGGTCTGGAAAAGAGGGGCACGCATGAGCCTCACCTGCACACGGGAAGCAGCTGCCTTAGCCCTTTACAGCCCCACCGCCAGCATGCAGCGCGTCCGCCGTGTGCCCAGTCCAGCACCAGGCCTGGAGGACACAAAGGGGACTGAGAGGCAGGCCCCGCCCGTGCGAAGCTGCCGTCTCCAGGATAAACCGACTAAGGAACGAACCAACCGCTTAATCACTCAGCATCGTTCACCCGCTGTCCCAGACACTGGGGATGAATGATACCAAGTCTCTGGTCTTGCGGCACTTCCATGCCAGTGGGCAGACAGAGAATGGACACGCCACATCATCACTTCAAAGAGTGACAAGAGAATGAAGAAAACGGGGCAATGTGATAGACTCACAATAGCAGACAAGGCACCAACAAGTCTGAACAATTTTAGAATGTGGACCCTGGAGCAAGAACTGCCTGGGTTCGACTTCTGATTCTGCCTCTTCTTAGCTGCAAACCCTTGGGTACGTTACCTAAAACTTTCCCCCATCTGCAAGATGGGGATTAAACCCTTCGGGGTTACTGTGAAGATTCAAGTGAAATGACAACAGAGAGGCATTTAACACAGGCCCAGGCACAGGGTGGAAAGTGCTCATACATGAGAGCTGCTGTGGATGTCTACTTTGAGTATTCCAAGGGCACTTCTCCAAGATCTCACTTTGGCAGGTCCTGGCCCAGTGATTTCTTGGGCTGACCTTCCCGGACTGGAAGGGATCGATAGGAAGTCTCTCGCCTGATGCTTTGTGGGTGAGATCTATAGAGTGGCTGCAAATATCACAAACTGAACACCCTGAATGCTGCCCTTCCAGGTGAAGGGCCTGGCCCGGAAAGACTCTTCAACACGAGGATACTAGAATATGCACAGGTCTGGCCTGTAGGCAGGAGGCTCTGATCCCATGACTGTCTGCGGCTGCTCCCGGATGCCAGGTTGAAGCCAAGAGAGCACAGCAACTCAATGAGTGACCAAGGGCACACTTTACCCCTGGAAGGACACAAGCTACTGTCAACACCGCTGAGTGGGCGGGGGAGCGGGGGGGGGGGGCGAGATGGTGCAGCAGAGAAACAGGGAGACTATTCACTGCATAACATTTTATACTTTTTTGAATTTTGATACTCCACAAATGTATCACCGATTCAAAATATTATATTGAAAAATGCAGAAGCAGTGAAACGCACTTGTCATAACATTTCAAACAAGCACGTGACACACAGAAATTAAAGGAAGAAACTTTTAAGGAACATTTACGTTCAGGCTCTATTTCTCTGGAGCCCCAGATCTGTCATCACCATTCAAATGCGCGAATAGTCTTGCCATGTGTGGATCTGTTTTTTTCTAAGCCCCTAGCAATAACGCTTCCAAACGTAAGAGCAGGATAAAGTATAAAACACTTTCTTGTAAGCCAGCTGCTTGGAATTTGGACTGTACTGTCATTTGGGAATAATAAGAATAACCAAATGCCCAGTAGCAGAGGGAGGGCTGAGTGGATATACCATCTTTCATGAGACGAAGTATTATGAAGCCATTAGAATTTTGTTTACTAAGAGTACAATAAAGTGAAAAAGATGCTTGGGGTTTGATATTAGAGAAAACCAAGACTAAAAAGTAATATACATGGCTATTGGGGGTATAAGCTATTGGGGGGAAGAAGGGCCGAATTCCCACTATATTGGCATTGAAAACTGACTGGCAGGAAATCACCAAAATGCTAATAACAGCTGCCTTTGAATTATGGAGAGCTTTTTTTCCTTCTTTATACTTTTCAAGTTTTACATTTTCTGAATGTGTATTACTTTTTAAATTTTAAAAGGATTTTTTTTTTTTTTAAAAGAAAAGAGAGAATGTTGTGAATGGTTTCTGGTTTCTTAAGCCTATATTTAACCATGAATGCAGATATAGCCCACAGTGTATGGCGAATATAAGGACAGTTCCACTTTGTACTATGCTGCTTCTTTGGACAAGCAGACCAATGTCAAGATCCAATTCATGTCAAGGACAAACTGTCCCCTCCCTCATCCTCAGTGCCCTCCTCCTGGCTCAGTGCAGGAGGTGAGAGGACAGAAGTCCGTGGCTGTGTCTCTGACAGCCAACAACTCAATACCTTTGCAAAGGTATTGGCAACTCTCCACGAGGGCCAGTCTCTCCCTGGCACCTGGTCTCAGAGCACAGCGCAGCTCCTGTCCAGAGTTCCTGGGGGCCACAAATCTGCATGTGGCCCAACTTAAGACACAGGATCAGCTTCCATTATGAACCATGTGGTAGAAGATGCCAAAGTCACCGAAAATTAAGAAACAATCTCAATCAACTCTAAGAAAACCCCTCTCTTCACTAAAATTCAGGAAAAAAAGAAGTCTCAACTCCAACACTCCAACGTAACTTTCTGGTCGGTTGACTTTTTGTTTTTGACACTACATGGGTATTTTTCCTCCTTTAGGAAAGCTACAGTATTACCATACTATGCAAAATACGTGCTGTTTCCATTTATTAGATCCTAAGAAACTGAACACATCATGGCAGTATTCATGGAAAAGCAGCCGCTAATATTCTATTAAGCAGATGCGCCTACATTAGCTTAAGCACCCCCCACGACATGTCATTTTTGGTTTTTCAATGATTCATATTTGAATTAAAGCCGTGCAAGCACCTAAAGGTTGCTTCCCCCTCCCTTTCTGTGTTTAGAATGATTTTCTTAATTTTCAGAGCTTCAGGTGTCACATTTTGTTGTCACAACACAAAGTCAGAAAGGTCCTTGTCAGTACAACTGACGGCCCACATTGTGCTGCAATGATTTTTATTTAACCAAAACTGAAAGTGGCTCCCCTGTGCAACTGATAAAAATTAATCCTGTCTGTTAGATAATTGAAACACGAGTCAAGAAAGAGATAAACAAGACGCAGAGGAAAAAATTAGCCTGCTTCGAGTCTTCACTTTAAGTTGCATTAATAAATAGGATGCGTGTGTGTGTGTGTGTGTGTGTGTGTGTGTTTCATCCACCCCACCGTGAGAGTTCAGGAAGTGAATGCCTTGCAGGCTGACAGAGAAACCATGTTGCTGTGCATTTATTACCACTAAGATGGGATTAGGAGGTTATCGCAGGCATCTGCGCAGTAGGGCCATCTGATAAGGATGAAGAAGCCCTCCTAACAGTTTGCTGCAACTTCAGGAGCAGCCCTCCACCCAATTCCTTCTGGAAGGGGTGGTGCTACAGCAAGGCTGCAGGCAATGTGGCATCTGGAAGCTTTCAGAGGACATAGTTTGGGCAGCCATCACTGAAATGAACAATCAGGCAAGAAGTTGAAGGTGGACAGCAGCATTAAATCCAGCATTAAGTCGTGCAGGCTGAGTCACGAGGTCAGGCCCTACGGACAGTGGTGCACGTGGCGGCAGCAAATGAATGAAATCCAAACGCTTTCCCCAAGGGGATCCTTTCTGGGGACAGCAGAGTATGGCCAGGAGCGGCCAGTACCAGGCCACACCCGTTAGGACGCGGCCCAGCACCAAAGTGCTTGGGGTGGTGGTGCCACGCCTCGGTCACTCATTCCAAGGGGTGAATACCACGGCCTTGAGGGCCAGCTCTGTCCCTGTGGCCTCTCGAGAGGAGCCGTTGTCTCTGGTGGAGAAGAAGGACGGCTTGGCCGGGAGGCAGAAGAGGCCATCAGCGGGGGGCGGGGGCGGGAAGAGGCCTGGCTTATCCTCTGTGGGCACCCGGCCAGGGCACCCCCTTCCACAACATCCCAGAGACCAAGCAGCGGTGCCCTACCCCCAGCCCCCGATGGCTGGCTCGATGGCAGCCCTCCCGCAGCCCCGGCGACTACCTGCTCCACTGGACGCTGTCCAGGCCAGTGGCGGCGCTCTTCTCCTCGTCCGTGGTGTTCTGCTCCTGCACCGAGGTGCTGGGCGCCAGCTCCGGGAGCTTGCTGCGCTCCATGATTACCATCTCTATCTCTGGAAGCAAACACAGACACCAGGATGAGCCCACACGGCCCCGGACAGAGCTTTACAGACACTCTCGTGCTCAAGATGGAGCCTGGCAGACCGCTCCGCACGCGTCCAGCAAACGCTCGACGGCGGTGGTGGAGCCCCTGCAACACGCACGCTGGGGGGAAATAAGACCGAGGCCTGAACCTCTCTCTCCTTTCATCTTGGCAGCGTCGAGAAATGGGGCCCTGATTTTGACAAGAAAGCACAGATTGCAATGATTTATTTCAAGATTTTTTTCTTCAACAGTTATTTATTCTACTTTATTGATACCATGCTTCCTTCCCAGAGGAGTTGAGGAGCGTGGAAGAAATGACGCATGGTTAATAAAACATAACCAAATTCACTGAAAATATTCTGAAACTGTTTACACTGTAGAAAGGCTCTGACATGACCGAAGCCTTTGTTTTCCCTTCCCACTTACAACTTCCAGAAAGCAGAGAGGGGGAGGGACCTCGTTTTACTTTTCCCAATTAAGTAGGGGCAACTTTTGTAGCACCTGACTTGAGCACCCTGTACATTTTCATTTTGAGAAAAAGGTCTGAACCAACAAAGGAAAACATCCTGAGTTAGAGGTGGACGGTTGTTGTGCCGTGAGGTGTCCTGTTACAGAGTTCCTTGATGCACAGGTGTGGACCTTCAAATACTTAGTTCTTAGAACCCAGAGTTCTGGTAATGCCCCCCATCTTCGGGAGACATGATGAGGGGAAACAGATGATGAAATGTGAATCTGCATCTCTTTTCAGGAATGACGGACCACGGACCTGGGCTCTGCCATGGCCTTGCCATCGTCTTCCCCTGGACTCGTGCAGGAACCTCCCATGTGGCCTCTGCTTCTCATCTCGCCCCCCTAGTTTGTGGTCCACACCGAACCAAGTGATTTTAAGTGGAAATTAGCCCAGGTCCCCTTCTGCCTTCCTATCACACTCAGGATGGAATCCAAATGCCATCCATGGTATCAAGGCCTCGCCATGGCCTGGCCCCCATCCACCTCTGACCTCACCTTGGGGCCCTCCCCGCCCTGCCAGCTGTGCTGAGCTTCCTTCCCACTTGTCTTTGACCGGAGTGAGTTTGTTTCTGCCCCAGGATCTTTACAGGGCTGTTTGCTCTGCCTGGAATGCTCTCACCCCAGTCCTCCCTACCCAGGCACGACTCAATCACATTATTCGGGGCTCAGTTCAAACGTCACCACCTCAGAGACGTCTTCTCAGACACCCTCTCCACTGGTTTTTCCTTTACCTCTTTTAGTTATCATGAACTAAACTCCATACTTCATTCAGACTTCCTTAGTTTCTCCCTAATATCCTTTTTCTATTCTAGGATCCCATCCTGGATATCACGTTATACCCAGCTGTCATATCTCCTTAGGCTCCTCTTGGCTGTGACGGTTTCTCAGAGCTTCCTTCCTTACAGTTTGAGGAGACTGGTCCTCATTTTGTAGAATGCCCCTCAATCTGGGGCATTCTGACTGACGTTTTTCTGATAATTAGACTGGGGTTATGGGTTTCTGGGAGGAAGACCGCAGAGGGGAAGTGCCCCTCTCATCACATCCTGCCAAGGGCACAGGCTATTGACATGACTTATGGCTGTGGATGGTCATCTGAATCATTTGGCCAAGCGAATGTTGGTCAAGTTTCTCCACTGGAAAGTGACTTTTCCTCCTCCTTGCATCCCACACCCTTTGAAAGCAAGTCATTAAGCACAGCCCACACTTAAGAATTAAGGAGTTCTGTTCTGTCTCCTTGAGGGAGGAACAGCTACATAAATTACTGGGAATTCTCCTGTATAGATCTGTCCCCTCCCCCCCATCTTGATTTTACTTTATAGTATGTATAACTACAGGTATCCCCACCTTTTCGAAAAGTTTGCTTTAGGCCACTTTGCTTTTACGAAAGACCTACGTTAGTACCTGTTTTTCTAACCGAAAGAAACCCGAAAAGGATTTTCCCTTTTACAAAAATAGGCAAAAAGCAGAAATAGCACTGAGCGTTGGTGTTGCAGCAACCGTTATAGAGGCGGCAGGCACCGCAAGCAGCGGGAGCGGCCCCGCCAAGCTCCTTCCCGGGAACCGCACTCAGCACCTCAGCGTCAGGCTGCCGTAGCTCTGAACTGTGTCTGGGAGCATTGGTGCTTTACCTCCATTTATTTTGCGCATCTGTTACCAAGATGTGTCCTAAGGTAATTGCGTCTTGGCTTTACGCCATCTTGTCCTACGAAAGGTTTCATAGGACCGCTCTACGTTTGGATCCCGGGGGGGAAACCTGCACCTGGATTTTCTGTTTTCTATTTATTGGTTTGCTTGTTTCTTGTCTGCCTTCCCCCACTAGGATGTGGGCTTCATGAGAGTAGCTGCCTTATCTGTCTTGTTCTCCACCAGAACTCCAGTGTCTAGTCCAAGGCCTGGCACACGGCAAGTGCTCATTACACATCTCTGGGGTGGAGCAATGGATGACAGGCCACCGGGGGAGGTTTTGGCGGCAGGCAGGGCTGGCAACACTGCACGGCAGCTGTGGCGTGCAGGGCGCCCCACCCAGCCTGCGATCAGCGTGTGCACAGTGCCTGCACCGGGGAGTGTCGCATCCTCGCCACTTTTCTGGGACTCTGTTAGGCGTGACCGTGCTTGCGACTATCCTCTGGCTTGAGGACTGCATCCCCACATGCCCACGTGGGCCCGGACCCGGGGGAGGGGGCTTACTCGCACCAGGCCCTTCCCTCCCAATGTGGTCTGGAGTCAGACGCCGCAGATCAGAGTCTCCCACAGGGCCGACCCTCTCACACAGGTGGGGGCTGACACACGATTTTTAAGTGGAATGTGCCTGCATAGTTTTGTATTTATTCTAATGTGCATTAGAAGAAAATTCTAGCTGCACAGAAAACCTGTTCTTTTGTGGATGTTACTGCTTAGGATGAAGCTAAATTTAAGAAAAAACAAGTGAATCAATTCACCAAGAGCTACGGAGTAAACAGCGGTCCACGCAGCCTGCGGCCACGGCAAAGGGTGGGAGGCGCTGCAGACTGCTGTCTGAGAAGCACCATTCTCTCCCGTCCTCGCATCCTCCCCTCCACCAGCCTCCTTCAGGTGCCTCCCAACTACCCCCGTCTTCTCCAAAGTGGGGTGCAGACACACTTCAGTAGGTATGCCAGATGATTCGCTAGGCAGTACCTCTTTTATTTTTAATTATTATCATCTTTTAAAAATCTACTCTGTGTTATGATGTACGTAACATTTGTACATTAATACAGATATGTATAGTTTATAATAAATGTATATCTATTGGGGAGATGCATGTTCAATTATGTACTTATCTGTGTTTACTGCTGGGGCGTGCCATCAAAGACATCTGAAGACTACCAAATGAGATGATGGTGCCGGTCTCCGGCTTCTGCCCTGTGACCTTTGACCTACTTCCCATACTACTGCGAGGCCCCCTTCCTCGTCGACTGCCTGGCTGACACAGCAGGAACTCAGCTCCAAGGACTCCCCAAGATTCCGGGGCCAAGCCCTAGTGCCTCCACCTGCTGTGACATGGTTGTCCCTTTTTGGCTTTTTAATCTCCCTGGACACTCTGAGAATTCTGGAATAGAGGAGAGGTTAAAGATAATCCAGTCTAGTGCTCACCAAACTTTGTTGAGCAGGTGCATATTAAGTCTGAACGACAATCTCCCAGGGCACCACCATGGTAAGAGATGAGAGCAGAGAGCTGCTCCAGGTACAGAGTGGGTGGGCGGCTTCCCTCACGGCCTCCACAGAGGCCCCTGAAGCTCCTGTCTGGAATTCTGGAGCTTCCCACAAAATGGCCTGAAAACCACTAGTTTGGTCCTGGATACTGAATCTGAAGAAACAGAAACCCAGCAGTATAATGACTCAACACAGCTAGAAAAGCAGCCGCCGCAGAAGCCAAGCCTGCTCCCCCTCCCACCTCCTAGGTCATGTCCCGGTGCGGAACCAGGCCCACGAGGGACTCTCCATGCACGAGGAGGTTCCCGAACCTCGGCTGTGTCCCCCTGGTTCTCACAGCTGCACCCCTGCTCCCCTCCTCCAGCCGGCACAGCTGTGGGATGGGCTGCCCCGCTTAGTTTTCCAGGTAAAATATACAACGGTTCTTCCAAAGCCAAACAGGTTTTTCCCCTTCTTTTAAACAATTTTATCCAAACAACTCTTAAAAGTAGTGATGCTTACCTAGGTCTGCCAGCTCCCTGCAATTGTATGCAAAATGCTATGTGGGCATGAGAGGAGTGGCTAATAGGTTTTTGAGGAGAGGGTCTCGCCAGATTCTCACCGTTCCAAAATGGATTCTACAGCCATCTTCAAAAGTGGCTGCCGGGGGCTTCCCTGGTGGCGCAGTGGTTGAGAATCTGCCTGCCAGTGCAGGGGACACGGGTTCGAGCCCTGGGCTGGGAAGATCCCACATGCCACGGAGCAACTAGGCCCATGAGCCACAATTACTGAGCCTGCGCGTCTGGAGCTTGTGCTCCGCAACAAGAGAGGCCGCGACAGTGAGAGGCCCGCGCACCGCGATGAAGAGTGGCCCCCACTCGCCGCAACTAGAGAAAGCCCTCGCACAGAAACGAAGACCCAACACAGCCAGAAATAAATAAATAATTATATAATTAAAAAAAAAAAAAAAAAAGTGGCTGCCGAAGAGCATCTGGCCTGTCTTGGTGATTGAGGGTCAAAGGGCACTCCTCTTTATGCCACACCAGGACGGCCGGCATGGTTCTGCACAGCCTTCTGGGCCCCCCACTGCCACATCTCTCTGCTGACACTACGCCCGCCTCAGTGAGGCCTAGCTCCCCTCCCAAGGTGCATTCGTCACGCTGCTGCCACCAGGGAAAGCAGACCAGTGGGCTCACGTGGACACAGATTTCCACTGATGGTCCCTGAGGCCAGGACCCAGGTGCTGATGATGAATTCCCAGGGGGCGCCATCTGAACCTCAGTTATTAGGTTCTTTACCATGAGCTCCCACCCCACCAGGTTTCTGTTTTGGAGTCTGAAGGGACTGCAGCAACACCCTAGCCCAGTTTTGCTCAAACTTCAGTCATTTGCCTGCCTTTACAATTTCTGCCATGTCTGTGTGTTGCTTGTACTATTTGTTATTTACTTAATCATTTTATTTGAACTCCCACTTTTTTTTTTTTTTTTTTTTACTTAAATACATTTTCAACGAAAACTTTAAATCACTCCTATATCCTTCAATTGAGCAATCCCACTCGCAGGAATTTATCTGGAAGATACACCTCCAACGATATAAAAATGCACACCTACAAGGGTATTCAGTGCACTGTTATTTGTAATTGCAAAATACTGGAAACTACCTAAATGTCTGAGCATAAAGATTGGTTGAATCAACTATGGTACGCACAGTGCAGCTGGGAAAGGAATGAGGAAGATCACTGGTGAACTGATACGGAGTGATTTCCGGAGATAGTGCTAAGTGAAGAGAGCCAGGTGCCAAAGAGCATACATCGTGGACTATACCCTGCGTGTAAGAAAGAAGGGAAAATAAGGAAGCATACCTACCTCTGCAGCTTTTTACACAAAGAAACGCAGGAAGGATATTCCAGAGAACAATAAGTTAGCTATCTACAAGAGGGAGGGGAACAGGATGGAAAGAATGTGGGAGGAAGGACACTTCTTTGTACAAACCCTTTCGCAAAAGTTTTGAGTTTGTTAACATTCCAAATTATTTTTAAAAAAAATTAAATCAATACGAATGGGAAGGGAGAACCCTAAACTAAAACAAACAAACAACAACAAAAAAGACCAAAATATATTTCAAATGAATACCATACCTATCCTGAAGGGGGAAAAGAAAGGAAAGGCAGACAGATTCAAGTAGTTCATGACACAATACTTGACTCTATACCGTCAATTTGTGGACGGGGGATACATGAAGTATTTGGTGGTGGTGGGGAGCGGGAAACTGCAAACAACCCTGAACTCTTTATTTATCAAACAATAAAGCAGTTCTGGAACTTTTAAAAGATGTATTATAGGATTGAGCAAATCGTAAATGTTTTGATGTCACTGGGAGCCAGGGCTCTCGCTGTAAAAGAAGAGACATACAAATCTGGAGTGGGGGAAGGCAAGAAAGAACCCTCTGGGAATTGACTGGAATTGGAGGAATCGGTAATGTGTATTTTGTATACATACATGTATATATTTCCTAGCCCTGTGCATTGAAAGGGCCAAAAAGCAAGACACCCCATGTAGTCATGAGCACATCTGGTGCCCAGATCTTGGCCTCTAACACCATCGCCCATTGAAAGGAACCAGGGTTTTTCAGAGAAAGTAACCCCGAGGAAGAGCACAGTAGGTGGGACATGAACCTGGAATACCTTGTTATGACAGAAAGTGTCAGGACTGATTGAAAAAAAATGATGGGGGCAGATCACAAAGACATAGGAGCCAGCTTGAAAGGGTTCTCAAGGGCCAAATCTGGGATGATTTGAGTATCAAATTAATTAAACACAGTAATGAAATATAAACCACTAAAAAACTGGAATCCATGAGTCTGTGCCAAGAAGAGATAGATAAATAAATAAAGGAATGGGAAGAAGGAAGGAATCTTGCTTACAATGGAATACTGAGTGCTGACACTGGAAAACCAACATTCTACCACCATCCTGGTAAAGACTGGGTCAGCAAGAATCATCAATGAATGCCATATCTAAAGGGGAGTTTTTTTTTAACTGAAGTATGGTTGACTTACAATATTGTGTTAGTTTCAGGTGTACAGCAAAGTACGCATACATATATATATTCTTGAACATATATATATTCTTTTTCAGATTCTTTTTCATTATAGGTTATTACAAGATATTGAATATAGTTCCCCATGCTATACAGTAGGTCCCTATTGTTAATCTATTTTATATAAAGTTGTGTATATATGTTAATCCCATACTCTTAATTTATCCCTCCCCACCACTTCCCCTTTTGTAACCATAAGTTTGTTTTCTATGTCTGTAAGTCTGTTTTGTAAATAAGTTCATTTGCATTTTTTTAGATTCCATGTATAAGGGATATATGATATTTGTCTTTCTCTGTCTGACTTACTTCACTTAGTACGATAATCTCTAGGTCCATCCGTGTTGCTGCAAGTGGCATTATTTCATTCTTTTTTTATGGCTGAGTAATATTCCATTGTACATATACACCACATCTTTATCCATTCATTTGCTAATGAACACTTAGGTTGCTTCCATGTCTTGGGTATTGTAAATAGTGCTGCTATGAACATTGGGGTATGTGTATTTCCAATTAGAATTTTTGTTCTTTCTGGATATATGCCCAGGAGTGGGATTGCTGGTTCATATGGTAAAACTATTTTTAGTTTTTAAAGGAATATCCATACTGTTTTCCATAGTGGCTGCACCCAGTTTATTGGGTTGGCCAAAAGGCTCCTTCAGTTTTTAAAGTAAAAATAAAAGACATATTTTTCATTTTTACCAAGAACTTTATTGAACAACATATTTACCATTTTGTTCCCCTACCTTCTGCCATTTTTCAGGCAGCTTCATAATTCCATCTTCCCAAAACTTTTTATCTTTTTGAGCAAAGAACTGTTCCAGGTGCCTTTTACAGTCTCCAGGGAATTGAAAATTTTTCCATGAAGAGAATTTCGTAAAGACCGAAATAAACGGAAATCCGAAGGTGCAATGTCTGGTGAATATTGCAGATGAATTGGAACTTACCAGCCAAGATATAACAGTTTTTGCCTGGTCATCGAAGAAACATGCAGTCTTACATTATCCTGATGGAAGATTATGCGTTTTCTGCTGACTAATTCTCGATGCTTTTGTGCTGCTTTCAGTTGGTCTAAATGGGAGTAGTATTTGTTGGAATTAATTGTTTGGTTTTCTGGAAAAAGGTCATAATAGAGGACTCCCTTCCAATCGCACCATATATACAACATCACCTTCTTTGGATGAAGACCAGCCTTTGGTGTGGTGGGTGGTGGTTCATTTCGCTTGCCCCACAGTCTCTTCCATTCCACATTATTGTACAGCATCCACTTTTCATTGCCTGTCACAATTTGCTTTAAAAATGGAACGCTTTCCTTACGTTTAACTAGAGAATCGCATGAGGAAATACGGTCAAGAAGGTTTTTTTCCGCTTGACTTACGTGGAACCCAAACACAAAAGCGATTAACATAACCAAGCTGGTGCAGATGATTTTCAACGCTTGATTTGGGTATTTTGAGTAGGTCGGCTATCTCCCGTGTGGTATAACGTTGATTGTTCTCAATTCATGTCTCGATTTGATCGCTATCAACTTCAACTGGTCTACCCAACCCTGGAGCATCGTCCAGCAAGAAATCTCCAGCACTAAACTTCACAAACCACTTTTGATATGTTCGATCAGTCACAGCACCTTCTCCATACACTGCACAAATCTTTTTTTGCGTTTCAGTTGTGTTTTTACCTTTCTTGAAATAATAAAGCATAATATGCCGAAAATGTTGCTTTTTTTCTTCCATCTTCAACATTAAAATGTCTACATAAAAATTCACCGATTACGATAAGTTTTTTTTTTTTACATGCACACTGATATGACAGCTATCACAATACAATCTAACAAAATTGTTTCAAATGAAGTTAAAGACAACTAAGCATTACTGGAGCCATCTTATGGAAAAAACCAAATGAAATTTTTGGCCAACCCAATACATCCCCGCCAACAGTGCAGGAGGGTTCTAAGGGGGAATTTTAATGAGGCACAGGATATCTGCATTATCTCCAAGTGTTTCCCCATGGATTGCTAATTAGTTGCTAAGAAAAGGGAAAGTAACGATACAGTGCAGAAACTAGGCCATACCTTAACCAGGTGGCCAAAATTAACATCACCTATGAAGGACAGACAGAAGGGCATCATGTGCCTCCAGATGTAAACAGGTGTTCTTTATACTATTTTTGCTTTTTTTCACCTTTTATAAATTTGAAATTATTTTCAAATAAAATATTTTTAGCAATTGCTACAATCAGCATAAAACCAGTATAAACAGAAAGCAACTGTGAAAATATACACACGATGAATAAACAAAACAGTGCTGAGGCCTGTTGTGCGCAGGGAAAGGGGAGATGAGGGAAAGTGAGGGGGTGTCAGACACATAACACCCACCACGAGGCTCCCCTGAAGCTGAGCTCTCGGCAAAAATCCTCACACTATGGTCTTCAAGGCCTTCTCCGTCCCACCCAAAGCCATCTCCATGTCCACAGTCGGGGCAATGCTGATGTAGCGGAATCTCTGCAGCTTACGGAAGGGAAACTGAGGCGCAGAGGGATCAGGAGGTGGGCTCTGCCCCTGGCTGCTGTAGGTGCCTCTTCCAGCTCTGCCCGTCAGCTGTGTTGCGTAAACGAGCATCTGTGCGATATCCACTCCTGTGCCAGGCACCGTGGCCCATGATCGTGAAGGCTCCAGCACCCGAGCCTGCTGGTGGGGGGACCCCTCACACCACTGAGTTTTGAGCCTCTGGGAGTGGAGGGATATGCCTGTGAAGCTGCCAGGCTGGGAGCAAGAACTCAAATGTCCAGCTCCTCTGGCTTCAGCAGGCCCTGCCCGGGCCCTCCTTGGCCTCTATTGTGTCCACAAAAACCTCCAAAAGCAAAAGAGGATCTGCACATCCATATTCACAGCAGCATTATTCACAGTAGCCAAAAGGTGGAAGCAACCCAGGTGTCCACCAATGGATGGAAGGATAAGCAAAATGTAGTATATCCAAAAAATGAAATATCGTTCAGATTTAAAAAGGAAGAAAATCCTGCCACATGTTACAACATGGATGAATCTTGTGGAATGATGCTCAGTGAAATAAGCCAGTCATAAAAAGACAAATACTGTATTGATTCCACTTATATGAGGCACCCGGACTAGTCAAATTCATAGAGCCAGGAAGCAGAGTAGTGGCTGCCAGGGCAGGAGGGAGGGAAAATGGGGAGATGTTTTGTGGGTACAGTTACAGTTTGGGATAATGAAGCATTCTGGGGCTGGAAGGTGGTGATGGTTGCACCACGATGCGAATGTGCAGGAGAGGCCTGAGGACTCTCAGGACCCAAGGACGTCAACCTCCGTCCCCTGATATGACAACTCTGGCCCAACCCGTGAGCTTCCCCAGTACTCTGACACACTTGATTTTTTTAAATAACAGCCATAATTCATCAACTTCCCGGGATGATGGGCATTCTAATCTGATTAGTATTTGGTAAATGAAGTGCTTTTCAGGGAAATGACAGGCATGACCTCCCAACAGTCTTTGACTTGCCAAGTTCAAGGATTTTCTCAGTTGTCCTCTGTGGTCAACATTCCAGCAATCACGGCGAGGCCAGACAATAAAAAGAGGGGAAGGGGATGATAAGAAAGCCTTCAAAAGAAGGTTAAGGGAAAGAGGAGAAAGCTGCCCTTGCTGGTTACCTAGGAAATATGGGAAGGACCGCATGCTACTGGCTGGCTTTGGAGCAGAATTGTAAGAGGCCAACAGAGCCTGGCAATGACAGGGTGTGTATGTGCTGAGTGTCTGGGGTACCCCTTCCTTTGCTTTTATTATCGTCTACTGGACAGCACGAGATTGAATGCAGAATGTTTTTTTCTGGGAAGTTGCTTTTCAGAGGATTTGTCTAAACTGACCTCCAATCCTTCTCCTTATACTAGCTAAGCCCATTGGAAAAGCTGGTGCTCCCACACCTCTCTACCCCAGTGGCCCACGCCCCACCACAACTCAGCCACCTTGCTATTCGTTACAGAAATGAACAGAGAAACAGGTCCCACAGAAACTCGCCGGGGTGACCAAGCACAGAGTCCCCCCAGCCAAGCTCAAGTCCCCCTTCCAGGCCCCTTCCTCTGCTCTTCATCTTGCCAGGGCTCCTATTCAGTGCTCAGGTGTCACACGCTAAATGCTGAGGCACCGACGTTCTCACTGCTGACGACCTGAGGGCTGGGCATCGTGTAGCCCCCGTATCGGTAAAGAAGCACAGAAAGGGTGATGACTTGCCCAGGGTCACACAGCTGCTCGGGGGCTGAGCCACAGGCGTCTGGGCTCACAGCCCCGACCTCCTGATAGCTAGTCCCTGGCTCGCCCCAATCAGAAAACTGCCGGGCCTGGGGTTGGCTCTGGCTTTGCAGAAATGAGGCCAGGTTCCATTTCATTTCAGTAGAAACTTCAAAGAAAAAAAAAAAAAAAAGCCAAGCTGGGCATCCAAACTCCTAGGCACCCCCAACGCCCAGCTGACCTGGCAGGTTCAAAGTCAGTGCCATTCTCTTCCCTCCACGCCCACGTGGGGATTCAAGAAAGGAGTAAGCTTTGAAGGTCAGGCTGTGAAACTGATGCCTACACTTTTTCCATAAGCAAAAAACCTATTTTTCCATAGGCCAAACGCTATTTTTCAAACAAGAAGTTCAAACGATTCATTCTCTTGTCCTAGGTCCATTTATTAAGTTACTGCTCTAACTGAATCCAAAAAGAGATGACGGTCCTTCCAGACTGAAGAGGAGACTGACGTGGAAGTGCATCTGGATGGACTCGCCTCTGGCCAGAGGGACCAGGGCACCCTGGTCTTCCTTTCAGCACTCAACTTCTGAAAAGTGAGGGGGCCCTGTGATTTCTTTTGGTTTCAGAATGAGCTGCCCGTCACTTGGGACCTGAGGCAGAGCACATTTCTTTGCAAATTGGGGGTGAGAGTGGAGGGTCCAGGGGTGCATATTCATTTCACACAACTTCCTTGTCAGGGCTTAAATGTGGAGGAGGTGTGAATTCTGGGTGCTGCCTTTGTAGACAAAAAAACAAGTCAATGCCACATACAAATCAGGTCATGGCAGAATTGTGACTTGTGACCACATGTCTTTTGACTCCTGTGCTTTACGCCACCTTTTAAAGTAAAGATTTCACCACTGAAATGGGTGAAAATGTCAGGGTATGAAGGGGGGCACTGGCGCCAGCATCTCTTTACTCAAAGAGTCAAGGCTGTCAACAAGCCCCTAGATCCAGGGACAATGCAAGAAAGCACGCTAGAGAAGAAATAACTTGGAGGAGAAAATAGCCACATGTCCACCTCAAAACAGGAAGGGAATGGAAAAGAAAAAAAAAAAAATACAGGAAGGGAGAAGACGGCCTGAGGAAAATGGCGGAGTACACAGAAATAGTGTGGCTTTCTAAGGGAACACCGGCTGTCTCTGCTGGCCTGGCACCCACGCCCCCTTCTTCTGATAAACGCACCTCATTTCTTTCTGAGGCAGTCACCTTAGGGTAGACACACAGGGCCTGGCCAGTCAGCACAGAACATCCCTCTACAGGGTGGGCAAGCCAGGCCCGTCAGCAGCAACGAGCATCGGCTCCCAGACTTCAGCTGCAGCCCATGGGAAGGAGCAGCGCCCTTTCCACTCGGTGGCAGGCTGGCAGGATGCGAGCCTCACGCTGCCAATGGCTGGCTGTGCACCCAGTCCAGCCCCGCCCAGGCCTCCCAGTCCCATGAACAGTAATTGCCTTTTTTGCTTGAGCTAGTCTGAGTTGAATATCTAAATCTTGCAACTACAAGAATTCTAACATAGCCTCATTTAAAAAAAAAAAAAAAGTCATTACATTTCCTACAGTCACAATTTCCAGATGGGGAAAATGAGGTCCAGAGCTTGAGGAGACCATCCAAGGCACACAGTAGGTCTAGCTGGCGAGATAGGACCGTAGGTCACATCTCCCATCTCCTAGGCACCTCCCCCATCTACACTGTCCTCTGGCTTGAAACTGAGTGAGAAAATGTGCCTGACACCCTTCCAAGTCACAGCAATTAACAGCTGTGTGGTTTTACCCAAACATAGATACAGTCTAGGGAGAGAACACCTTCAAACAGGAGAATAACTAAGAGATCAAATAAACAATTCAAAAAGCCCCAGAATACAGCTGCTGCTGCCCAGTTAGGTGTCTCTTTGCTGGAGAGACCTGTGAAAGTTGTATTTAATTTACAGTGAGCTGGGTGGGAAGACAAATATGCATTCGAGAAAGCAGGAGGGCACTACAAAGCAGAGGGGTCGTGGAGAGCCTCGCTCCATCAGGCTCTGAAGTCTGCATCAGCCGTCCAAGTAAAGCCTCTGGGGAAATTCCTGGGCCCTGCCTGGCACAACCTGGCTGAGTAACCGCCCAGAAAACAGGGTTTTGGAGGCTGCCCTGCACAGGGCAGGTGGGCCCAGCCTGCAGGGAGTCCTTCCTCCGACCCCAACCTGGGAGCTGGGATGGCAGCCTTGCTGAACCTCTGAAGCCCCTGTGCGCCAGGACTGGGCCGCCTGGCTGAGTCATTTGATTGTGTGTTTGAGGCCAAGCCTGCCCTTGTCCACACCACGGTTAGTCACGGCCCCGGCGTGGTTAGACAGCAGCCCTTAAAAGGACTGGAACAAAAGAGGTAGCATCTTTCCAAAACAAAATTGACAAGAACACAGGGTGCAAAATGGGGTGAAGTCGTCCATTTCCCCCCCCCCCCGCCCCCGTATGGCTACAGGACAGCTAAACCTAGGGGTTTAAGCAGACAATTTTCTCCCAAGTTAGAAAAAAAGTCCAAACGATCCAAATAAGCAAACACGTATGGCTTACCTTGTGTCTGCCCCTCACCTCCCCACCAAAGTGACATTTGTTGGCAAAGGTTTCCCAAGCCAAAAAGGAATTCCTAAACCAAGATGCTTAATGCACACTTTGAACAGAAATAAAAGCGTACTAGAGACCTCAGCCTTAAAAAGAGGGCTGGTGGCACTGGGGAGACACTCTGGTTATACTTATCGAAATGTGATCGTGGCATTCGCTGAGAACTGCCAAGAAAATCAGAATGGGGCCAGCAGGGTGGGGATGGGGTGGGGTTTGGTTGCCCAGTTGCAGCAAACTCCCCAAAACAAATGCGTTCTCAGTCACTGATTTACTGAGCTGCTCTGTTTTCCAGCTTCAGAGGCCCCGGATGCCCACAGTCCAGGCTGATGGGCTGGGGAGCTGGCCGCAGAGCGGCCACTGCTAGCCCAGGACCCAGGAGGACGGCTCACAGGAAATGCTCCCCACACCCCCAGCAGAACACAGCTGGGAGCTGAGGAGAGCCCGTGTCTGTCCCAAGAGGTGTGGCGGGAGCTCCCCTCTGGTGAGCAGAGCCCCTACCCCACTTGATCCCATCACCTCCTCCACCCTGAGTACCCGGGGCCATGGCCAGAGACCCCATCTGTGTGGCTGTGAGCCCGGCCCATGACACAAGCAGCTGGACAGTTCAAGCTTGCTTCATCCCAGAGCAGACAACGCTCTCCAGATGGAGGAGGTGTTAGCATCTAAACGAGAGGGAGGTGAAAAATAAACCAGAATCATTCCTGACAAGGGCAGAAAAGAGCACAAAACGATTCTGTTTATTGAGCACATAGGCACCAAACACAAGTGTACCTCACTCTAAGCAGATGAGGGCTTGAAAAAATATCTTAATGTAAGAATCTAGGGGATTATATTTGATCATTTGATGCCAAAAAACCATAATCTTATTAAAAGCACCTAATTTCATTAAACATGGGCCATTTTTCTTCCTGCAGTGCACTGGAAATAATGACTTCTGTCAAAAATCATAATCCCGGGTTATTGGGAGTAATAAGAACAGCAGTAATGATAAAGATGACAATAATAACAGTAGAAACAGTAGCAGGAGATACTTATGACATGTGCCAGGCACTGCTCCGAGCATGTTACATGTATTAACCTGTTTAATTCTCTTAATAACAAAGTAAATACTATTTGTTAGCCTCTTTTGACAGATGGGGAAATGGAGGCACGGGGCTAAAAGGAAAGGGCCTTGCTCCAGGCCACCCATCCGACGAGGGCAGGCCTTGAACCAGATCTGCCCACAGCTGCTTCCCAGTGGCTGGCTGTGTAGAATGAGGTACACCGGTGCCTGGAATGACAGCTGCACCCACTGACACACAAGGGGGACCAGACACAGAGGACAGCCTGGCTGTCAGGTCGGCGTTCACGGGCGCACTCACCTTCACTCTCCCCACTCGTCTTGGTGCCTTTTGAACCACCCTCTGTACCTTTAGCCTTCTCGGCGTCTTCTTGGGCATCCTCGGCGGGCCCTTTCTCCTCATCTTCTTCCTCCCCAACGTTTTTGTAGTTGGGTCTCTTTTGCACCCGCCTCTTGCCCTTGTGCTTGTTCATCTCAAGGGACCGCTCTAGTGTCTCGGTGGGTTTAATGAAGCACCGAATGCTGGGCTTGGCCTGGAAAGTCGAACCAAGGTAACAGACGGATTTGAACGTTGCAATCTCACTGGCTCCTATCAAGCTTCCCGAGAGTTTCTGCCCCAAGAAATTCCTTTCAATACAAAAAATTCTACCTCCTCGTTGATTATTATGACTATTATTAACATCATCACTATTAAATAATCTAAACCATAGCACCAGCTACCATTTATTGCCCACAGTCCTAAGTCACTCTGCACTTAACCCACACCAGCTCCCTGCTTCCCAAAGGTCAGAAACACACTTTCAATACTTTTATGGTACTTTCTATGTGCCCAATGCTGTTCTAAGGGCTCTGACTATAGTATCTCACTTAAAGTTTACAAAAACCCCACAAAATAGTACTGTTGTTATGCCCATGTTATGCTCAGATGACAAAACTGAGGTTCAGAGATGTTACGTGACCGCCCAAGGCCACACAGCCAGGAGGTGGCAAAGCTGGGATTCAAAACCACTTACCATCTGCACAATTTATGTCTTAACCACAGCACACTATTAACTTCTAATTTAAATATATTTATTTTGAAAGGAACTGTATATCACAACAGAAATGGAACACCAGTGTACCTTGCTAATATAACAATAAAAAATAGAAAAGAAAAAGCAAGGTGTATTGGATGTAACCAAATGCTGGCTCTCTTTAGAAGGGGAGCCTGGCAAGTATGAGTGATAAGTTAAAGCTCGTCCCCAAAGGAAGATTGCCCCCAAGGAAGACGTTTTCCCCTGAAAAGTCGGAAGGCTTCTAAGAGAAATGAAAAAGACCTGTGTGTCACCATGGTTCATATCCTGTATTGTGGAAAACATGGCTGTATCTCAGTCCTTATAGCAACCATGAGATGTAGGGATTATCAGTCCCATTTTACAGATGAGAAATGAGGCTCAGAAGGGTTAAGTGACTTGCCCAATGTCACACAGCTACTGAGCTGCAGAGTCAGAATTTGAATTCAAGCTTGCCCAATCCCAAAGCCCAAGCTCTTTCTAAAATAATGGTGCTTCACCAGGAGCTCAAACTCAGTTCCATGTTTAGTGCTCTTTAAAAAGTATTTACATGCAAATGAACCAGGTCTAGAAAGTAGCAAAGACCACAAAAAAAAAAAAATTGTCCCTGATTTGTTTGGGGCAGGATTCTGATTGAAGTGTTTTTCTCCAGGGTCTGGATGATATTCAGACATCATTTTGTCACTGAAAAACAGAAAAGTTTTAAAGTAAACTTTTCCATTATCTTGACATGGTCTATCTATCTTATGAATTTACCCCAAACAACCACCAATTGTGTTCTGGGGGCCACTTGCCAATAAGTGGAATGTGCTCCAAGAACACAGATTAATTTCAATAACACTCAAAACAAAACCTAATTGAAAGTTAAATTAGCATCTAAATCCAGACATTAATTTTTATTTACCTACTTTGGATTATTCATCCACAAAAATGACAGATACATTGAGACATGATTCTACTGTCCAAGAAACCCTGATAGTGCATTACAGATGCCAATAACCAAGAGCCCAGAGACGGGAGCGTTCCGGGCGCACACCACTTGACAGACAGCATCAATCAGAGCCCACTTAGGAGGCTGTGCGATTGAACGCAGCCCCGGATGCCCCCCTCATCCTCTCCTAAAGGACCCAAACCCGCTAAGTTAGGGCCCCAAGATGAAGTGACTGTTTCCTCTGATCACCACTTACTCCCCAGTGAATTTTAGAGCATACCATACTCAAAGCTTTTCAGAAACAGAAAACTGAGACCAAACGCACAGCAAAACACCACTCAGTTAGAAGCTGAGAGCAGAAATTCACATGGATAGATGTAGAAACCTCTCCCTGAGCTCTGTAGAGACTTCGATGTACAGAACAATCGGCAGCACTAAGGGAAGCGGAGCAGTGCACGAGTTCCAGGGCTGGTCAGAGCGGTGTGAACCCCAGCTGAACCCTACATGAGCGGCGGGGCCTCTCCAAGCTTCTGGCTACTTGTCTAAAACATGGGGCAATTCTGGCTTCCTAGAACTAAAGGAAATCAGGGATAGAAAGTTCCTTCAGAGCCTGGCAATGCACTAAGCAAACAACAGTTACCTTCCTTTCCCTGACTATACTAAAAAAAAAAAAAAAAGGTCAACTGTGAAAATGAATTCAAAAACTTTCCAAGGGGTCTGCTTTTCTCCATGATCAGGTGTTGGGGAGGGAGGGGGGAAGGATGCTTACCAGGGACATTTCAAACCTTTAAAATGCAACCTACACAGTAAATAGCTGGAAATAACCTAAATGCCCATCAACAGGGGAGTGATTAGGTAATTATGGTCTGTCCATAGAGTGGGAATCCACGTAGATGTTAAAAAGACTGAGGACTTTTTATATCTAGATAATGCTGATGCGGAAACAGCCTCAGGATAAAAAAGCAAGAACAGGAAACAAAGCAGAGTCCCTTTTGGGTAAAGCTTTATGATGGTATAAACACAACTTTTCCTGGAAAGCTGCATAAGAATATATTAGCATTTCATGTTTGGGAAAAGAAAGAAGGTAGGTGGTACTGTGTGTGCACACCCACAGAAGTGCACTTAAGAGTTTTTCATTTCTATACCTTTCTGTTTGACTTGAAATTTCTAATCATGTATGCATGTTAACTTCTAAAAAAATTCAACAGGGATCATTTGGACACTGGAGTTATAGACTTTATTTTCCCCCCTTTTCTTCTATATTTAAAAAGCCTGACTTTTGTTGTTGTTGTTGTTAATACTAACAACATCAAGACCCCATAGTTATCATGGAGAAGCTGATACGGTGTGGCTGGGAGATGTGGGCAGGCATTCCTGATCATTTCTGCTGCTTCTCATCAAGAGCCTTCTGGCTGCTAGCCCCCCAGGAATCTCTGTGTTACACTGGACAACCTCAGATGTTCCAGACGAAAAGCCCCCGGGAGAAGGGCCATCTCACACCCCGCTGTGCTCTCCCACTAAACCAGGTACCTGGAGCAGGCCAAGCCTTGACAGGCTGCTGAATGGTGGCCTGTATCATAATACATCCACCGTGATGGAGAGAACAAGAAGAAAAGGGAGGGGGGATGAAGAAAGGAGCCTAACACCTCAGGAGTTGCGCTTAGTAGAAGAGCCAGCACAATGGAATCAACCAGAAGAAATGGGAAAGCTCACTTCAGAGTCAAAAATCAGGAGGTCTTTGGGTTTATCTTCTCATAAAGAAAGCACACCACGCATGCCTCAGAGAAAAGCCTTCTGCAAATAAGGTCTAGGTTTCCCAAAGGCCGCAGGCTCGGGTTTCACCAAGGGCTCACCTCGCAGGGCCCTGGAGCCTGAGCTGCAGGAGGCGTGGAGACTCGGGGCCCTCCTTGCTGACTCCAGAGATCCTGCCGGGTACCCGAGTGGGGGATGCAGGAGGGGAGCCTTGGGGTCTGTGGCTGGGACGTTCAGGCTGGCTTCTGGGGTCAGAGGCAGCTGAAGGCCAGCAACGCCTTCCGCCAGCCTTCATGCCTCCGACCTTTGGTCCTTGCTTCAAAGTTAAATACTCGAAAAGGTGACTCCCCAGGGGTCAGTGATAACTGAGGCCTTTCAGGGGCTGTGGGATCTGAGAACAGGTTCTGCAAGGACAGTGAGAGGGGTCAGGAGGAAGGACGGAAACATGCAAGGCCCGGGCATCTGAGTGGAAACGGAGAGGCAGTATCACCAATGCCACAGGCGTCAAACGGAATGTCCTCCACTAGTTCTGGGTGCAGCCCTTTGAAAGACCCTGACGCAGACCGGACCAAGTTGCAATCAATCAATCGAGGATTCAGTTCACAGTTAAAAAACAAAACTATCAACTTAAAACATGTACATAGGGGCTTCCCTGGTGGCGCAGTGGTTGAGAATCTGCCTGCCAATGCAGGGGACACAGGTTCGAGTCCTGGTCTGGGAAGATCCCACATGCCGCGGAGCAACTAGGCCCGTGAGCCACAATTACTGAGCCTGCGCGTCTGGAGCCTGTGCTCCGCAACAAGAGAGGCGGCGATAATGAGAGGCCCGCGCACCGCGATGAAGAGTGGCCCCCACTTGCCGCAACTAGAGAAAGCCCTCGCACAGAAACGAAGACCCAACACAGCCATAAATAAATAAATTAAATAAATAAATAAACCCCCCCCCCAAAAAAAGTTAAAACATGTACATATACACCATGTTTTCCTGTGTTGATAGATATTTGCATGACAGTACACAGAGCAAGGTCTGGAAGGATACACAAACTGAAAACAGTGGTTCCTTTTGAGAAAGATACTGAGGTTGGGGGAACTTTCACTTTCTACTCTAGTCACTTCTGTATCATTCAGTTGTTTTACCCCAAGAAAGTATTACCAGTGCCATTAAAATGTAAAGAATACCTTTAAAGAATGTACCTAATGCCACTGAATTGTATACTTAAAAATGGTTAATCCACTGTAAACATTACTTGTTATAGATATTTCACCACAATTTTAAAAAAAACTTTAAAAACGGCACCTCTGAAAGTCAGAGTGGTGATTAGCTGGGGGGAGGGGGGTGGGGTGCTGGTTACAGACTGAGAAGGAGCTGCATGGGATGCCAGAGATGTTTTCTATCTTGACCTGAATTACAAGCTTCCCCCGCAATCTGAAAGTAGAGCATTCCCATGAAACCTTCTGTAAGCCAGGACAGTGCAAAGCACGAAGCAATCGCCTTAGGACACATCTTGCTAACAGATATGCAAAATAAATGGTGATAAAGCACAGATGCTCACAGACACAGCACAAAGCTACGGGGCTTGACGCTGAGGTGCTGAGTGCGGTTCCCGGGAAGAAGCTTGGTGAGGCCGCTCTCTGCTGCTTGGCGTGCGCACTGCCTCTGTAACAGCTGCTGCAAAACCAACACTTTCACCTTTTTTTGTAAAAGTGAAAATCCTCTTTAGATTTCTTTCAGTCTTTTGCAAAATGGTCTCTGGTAACAGAGAAGCCGCCTCAAGCAAACTTTTGAAAAGTGGGGAACGCCTGCACACATTAACGTAATCATAGGTACAAAGCCATCAAGCAGTGCAGCGAAGATTACTGCACTTTTATGCACTTTACTCATGTTACCCCTCGATTTTAAAAAATGTTTGCTAGAGGATTTCCAATAAATTCAGATCGTCATTATGCCCTAAATATAAGCCAGGAGCAAATCAGACAACTCGAGAAGCTGGCTTCGCGGCAGCTGCCAGGGGCTGAGCCCCGACTGAACACCAGGCGCTGGGCTAGGAGCTTACAGTCCAGCCAGCAGCCGCCATGCACGGCTCTGCGTCCCACACAGACACCAGCAGACAGAGGACACTGCGGGCACACAGCAAGGAGTGGGGAACTGTGCCAGGACAGGGGCGGGTGGGTGGGGGAGCTTCGGAAGCCTTTGTGGCGAAGGAAATGACTGGTCTGAGTCTTGAGTGTTAGCAGGTCACCAGAATACACGGGAGGAGAGGAGAGTGGTTAGAAGGCCAGCTCAGAGCTCTGGACAGTCACCTTTATTTCTGTCAAGGCCAGGACCACCTGGAGCTGGTACACGTGGTGACAACGGTGGTGCCCTGGGACACAGTGTGCTTGGCCAGCTCCCAGGTAGCAGCAGGGGGTGGTGCTGAGCCAGTCGGGGGGTCTCTCCAGCCAGCTGTTCAAGAAGGAGTTCGTGATGCTCACGGCCTGGGAAAAGACGTCTGTGGCCCCTGCCTTGGCACATACAACCTGCTGAGTGGGTTTCCTGGTGCCACTCAATGCTGCAGAGGGGAGGGGGGAAGGCAGCATGGGGACAAGAGGCAGGCCACGCAGGGCAGAATCCTGACTGAGAAGAAAAGGAGGGAGAAAGAGACTGGTGGCTGGAAGGGGCAGGTAAAGGAAAGGACAGGTGACATGGCCCGAACTTCTGTCTGGATTCGTGGGAGCTGCCACAATGGTCAAGCTAAGAGAGCTCACCTTCCAGGCTTTCCCAGGCCTAGCCTGCTCACCTTCTGAGGAAGCAACTAGAATCCTTTTGCTCAAACAGCTCTGCTAAGGGACTTGAGAACTAGGAGACAGGTTTTCCCCTAAGGAAGGAGGCAGGTCATGATGCTAACAAAAACATGTGCAGCATAAGGGCAGACCTGAGCCCAGATCTCAGACCCGCTTGCTGGCCAAGCGAGCAGTGAACCTGACCAAATGAGCCTCAGTTCCCCCATCTGAAAAACAGGGACAATAGCAGCTCCATCACACACGCTGCCATGGGGCTGAAGTAAGATGCTGAACGCAAAACTGCTGGCATGACGCCTGCCACAAAGGGGCACTGTAGAAATATTTATTCACCTTCGAATATTGCCCTCCCGCCCCCGCCCCAGCAAATAGATCACGAGGCTGGAAGAGACGGCAGGGGAGGGCGGCTAACTTTTAAAAACCAATCAAACTAGCAACTTACCATTCGCTGGCTTTCTGGTTTGTGAGTGGCTTAGACTCACGTCCCCAAAGTGCTCCTGGGCCCCGGCCCCCCTCCCTGACCTCCAGCCTCTGGGCCTGCGGGGTGTACGGCACACAGGCAGGGTGGGATCCACGGGGCGCTGGAGCAGTCAGAGTCCAGCTTGCTGTCCCACGCACCCTGCTTGCTGCTTTCTCCTCTACCAGCCTCGGTTTCCATGTGTATCAAATGGGCCTCACGTTGGCACTTCCCCGCAGGGCTCCTGTGAGGTGCCCAGAGGTAGTAACGTGCTTTCTTGTTATTTTTTTCAGGTAATTATAACAACCATGGCTAATACCCAGTGAGCATGTGCAATGTGCCCAGCGCTGCTCTGGGCACTTGACATATATTGACTCACTTTACCCTGCAAACAACAGAAGCGGGAGGGAGCTGCCAAGGGCGAGGGACTTGCCCTAGGTCACTGCTCATGAGAGGCAGTGGTTTGAACCTGGGAAGTGTAGCTTCAGCGCTCCCCACGTGCTCAACCATTCTGCTGCCCCACTCAAGCGTTCACTCCCTCCCACAAGCACCTGCCGAGCCTCCCCACGTGAGCCCAGTCCCCTGAAGGGTGGATGTAAAGGCCCTGCCATACCCGGGTCACACTGCCCGGAGGAGCAGGTAGCCCTGCTTGGGGACAGTCCACACATCACATCACTCACTGGATGGCCCTCTGACCTGACAGGCATTATGGACGAGCACAGTGTGTAATTATTTCCCATTTCTGTCTCACATGCACAGAGCTCCAAATGTCACAGGGGTCACGGTGACCCAGGTTTACGCCAACCGTAACCAATGGCACTGCAGCACAAGCTTGGCAACTGGCTTTGCAGGGAAGCAGGGCCGCTAATTGCTGCCAAGCGAGCCTATGCTCATTCCAGAACGAGGTGATCAGCAAGCAAACATCAGACGGAATAAACTCCTGGGTGATGTATGGGTGCGTGTGCTACATGCCAAACCCTGAGTGACATGGGGCTGCTGAGCCAAAGCCCACACACGTGTCCAGAATGCACAACTGCAGCCACGTCAGCGAGGCGACTGGGCAACACAGCTGAGCTTAATGGCGAAAATAAAACCCATGGCGGGGGAAACATGAAGAGGTAACAGGCCACTTCCATTAACAAGAGGAGCGTGGCTTTCTTCCCCACGATCGGCCAATTATCAGGGAGTGTTGTGGCGGCCAAGGCATAACCCAAAGCAGTGTGCATTTATCTGGAATCGGAGCCCTCTTGGAGCTCAGACGCCTTGCGCTGCACACGGCTGGTGCTCAGAGTCTGTGGGGACCCACAGGTCACGTCAAGATGGTGCTGGGACTTCTCAGAAAGCAGCCTCGGGGTGCTGCTGGGTCTGTAGGAGACCAGCCTCATCCCCTGTCCTTTCCCATCCCTGGTCATCTTCTCTGTCCCTCTCAACGTCTAGCATTGCCTAGTCTGTCCCTCTGATGCTGCATCTGGCACTCCATCAAGAACTAATGAATGCTTGTAGGATGAATTAATCCCAAGATATTTATGATTGAAGAGACATGTTCAACGCTCATGCAAAATAAAATATCTTGTACTCTGATTAAACAGTGACAAACCAAGCACTTAGTTGGTATTTCTTTAGGAGGAGTATTTAACATCTTGTCCTCTAAAAAAACATAATGAACTATGAAATAGTGGTGACTCTCAGTGACCTGAAATGTTCAGTCCAGAACCCCACATCTCACGCTAACCTGGAGACCATCACTGGGGATGGTGGCAGAAGAGCACGAAGTAGAAACAGCCTGGGGACTTGGGGCTGGACGCGTGCAGTCCCGCACAACTGGGGGACGACAGAAGGACCCCTTAACCCGTTAAGTTAGCGCTGGCTTCCGCATGCAGAGAATGTGATGATGACACTGCCTCACCCCGTGGGTTATTAGGGGCCGAAAATGAGACGGTAACGAGGTGAATGAGTGTGCTCCTCGTCTGTAAAGCGAAAACGTCCCCTCCCCCGCTGGCCCAGTACCTTGCCTGCCTTCTGGCCCCTCTTCCGATCCCAGACAGCCAGTTCATAACCATCAAGGCCCCTGGCCCACCATCTTCCGTGCCTTGCCCAGCCCAACCCTCACCACCACCCCACCCTCATCAAGGTGAGCTCCTCATCCTTCGTCCTCAAATCCAGTGGAACCTCACCTCCCTGTCATCTCCCGAAGCTGTTTTCCATGTCTTCCCAGACGCAAACCTTAAATCTGTGTTGACATGCTTGTTTACCATCTGTTTCCCCACCAGGATGTCAGGACAGGGACCTCATCTGTCCATCTTGCTTGTCCTGCAGCCCCTGAGGGCAGCACCGCACCAGCCTGGAATGGGTGGGTGGTCCCAAAATACCGTGGCGGGAGGTGGGGGAGGAAGGAGAGCAAGCACGCCAACCAGCCTGGCACGCGGTCAGTGCCTGACAGAGGGGCGCTGCTCCTGCTAGGGACGGACCATCCACAGTCCAAGTTTCACCCAGAACAATACCGATGGCCCGAATAAAGCCCTTTCAGGCTTTTTTTTTTTTCTTTGCTCATGAAGCTTTCAAGAATCTGCCCCCATACCTGGCTAGAGGTTCCCAGGGGGGGGTCCCCTGAGGTTATGAGCATCGCAGCAAGTGGTCAGCGGGCAGTCAATCTCAGGCCAGCCAGGACTCAGAACTCACAGGGGCAACCACACTATCCGTCCTCCAGGATGAGAGTTACACCCACCCGCCACGCTGACTTGTCCTAGGTTGGGCAGTGAGTGACCGGAGTGGCCCTATTCTTACCCATGTGCAGCCCCCCAGCCTCCTGTCGGGTGAAGCACCCCCCCCAACCCCCGAGCAAAACCCAGTTTCCTGGGTGGAGGACTTTGGCCCTGACCAGGACGGGATTTTCTTGCTCCTTAGAGATATGGTGCTTGCCGTCCCTGTTGAGATTCATTATTTCAAGACAACTGAAGTTGTCTTGCATGCCAAACACTGTGGACCCTGAGGTTAGGATGTTCCCACTTCCCCCAGCGTAAACTCCTGAGTCCTCCGATGGCTTGAAAGGCGCCACCTGCTTCGGACTCTCATTCCTCCCCCAACCCCCGCCTCATCCCCCACCACACTCTGCCTCACCACGCTGCTCTTTGCTGGTCCTGACACACCAGGCACACTCCTGCCTCAGGGCCTCTGCACTGGCTGTTCTTTCTGGCCCAAATGCTCTTCCCCCCAGATTTCTACATGACTTGCTCCCTCACTTCGTTAAAATCTACGCTCTAATGTCACCTTCCCCGTGAGGCCACCCTATGGAGAAGTGCACCCCTCCCAAGCCTCCTAGCACAGCCCCCCTCCCTCCTCTGCTTCACTATAGCTGCTCTTCCAGAGCACGTCTCACATCAGAACATGCTCTGCTGTTCACTAATAGTTTTATGGTTCCTGTCTCTCTTCCCACTACGAGAGACGCTCCCGGAAGTCAGGGGGTCTTTGTTTTGTTCATGGTGTCTCTCTAGTCCTAGAACACTGCCTGGTACACACCCAGTAATTATGTATTGAACAGATGAACAAATAACGCTGACCCAGCTTCAAGGAACTCAAAGTCTAGTTAAAAAACTCAAATGCCCAAAGGGGCCTGGCCGCTGATAAAAACTCACAAAGCCCCAGGGCACAGACAGCAGAAGTGGTGGGTGCCTCCTTTTCCTGTCCCCACCCTCGATTTTCCTGATTTCAGGCGAGACCTGGAAGAAGCCACCAATGGCTCAATGCAGACTAGGGGAGGTCTCCATTCAGCCGGGCGGACGTGACACTGCCTCGCCCCTCCGAGCCCCCTCTGAGCGGTCTCCAGCCTCGTGGCTGCCCCAGTCCGTTCTGTGTCATGCTGCGGGGCAGACAGAAAAGCCAGCTCAGGCCTGAGTCACAGAACCTTCTGCGTGCCCATCCCCGCATTACCCACTGTGTTTGGCCCTGTCAGCTCCTCCAGGCTGTGGCCAGCCCGAGAATCCCTGGCCCTCCTCTGCTCCCTGGACCAGGACCAGCCCCGCAGCCCCGCAGCCCCGCAGCCCCGCAGGTCAGTCACCGGTGGCCCTGGCTACAGGCCACGCCTCTGTGAGCCTCCACGCCGCAGGGCTTCCATCAGCTGTGCAGCCCCCCGCTTCCGCACAGGAGGAAGGGAGAGGCGACGGTTCCTATGTGGAATGTGCTGCACCCTGGATTCTCTCTGATTCTGTCAAACCCCCATGGCCTGCGAGCCAAGGCTGCCACACACAGGACTCTGCAGGCAGCGGGGGCGCCTGGGAGCTATAATCCCATTGAGGGATGATGGGCTAGACCACAACGGCCCTGCAAAATGGGAGAGTACACACAAGTTCTAGTTCTTTGTGGGAATGCTTGCAGCTGTGCCAGCTAAGGCCCTTGATTTATACAAGTCTATTTTTTCCCTTTGGTGTTCCCGATCAACCCCCTCCCAGAAGCCAATTACGACTTTCAGGAAGAAGAACATGTGTGCTCTGGAACCAGCATTGGTTACCCCGGGGGTCACAGGTAAGGTCAGGGGCACCGAAAGATATGGGGGAACTCTAATCCTGGCCGCAGAGGGCTATCCTGCCCGATGCATTCAATCCTCGGGGGGCTCTGCTGCCGTCTGATTCAAGCCTGGTTTGGAAAGCCAGCCGTGCAGTGGCAACCCGGGGACCCAAGCCAATGATGAACTCTCTGCTTCTGCAAACACACAAGCCAGAGAAGCCAGGCGGCTACTTTCTCAGCTGCCAGCTCCACACACCACGCCCCAGCAGTCTTCTGCCAACAGAGGGTCCAGCTCCCAGGAAGGACAGGTGTCACGTGGAGAACCGGTGGCTAACATTCTGAGTGTGCGCTCACCCTTCTGGATCCCCCAAGAATCACCTGGAGACCATCCCAACTGGCTGAACTGGTGCCTAGAGAGAGACGGCAGATGTTCTCATTTTGGGACAAACAAGCCTATTCTGCCCCAGAATTCTGTCCCCACTCTGAATTCAGAGCCGGCCAACCACGTGAATGCATGCTGGCTGGCTAAGAATTTGCACTTTCCAGAGTAGAATCTGGGGCCAGCTGAGGTGGAGGCCCAGCTGCACACAGGCTCAGCTGCTGGCACTACACGGCAACGTCCGCAACTGGTGCCGTCACCGCTGTCGTCACGGTAGTCGTCATGGCCGCTACACTTGACCCTCTGCGCCCTTGTGTCTGGTCACAGGACACCTCCCTTTGGGGCACACTAAGTGTGCCTCTGTGTTAACCATCCCAAGAAGGGAGGTCCCAAGTAGGGGATGCAGGGTTGTTCCAAAGCCTCAGAAACTAAGACCTTTCTGAAGCTAACATCTGCTATTTAGGCCGTGGTGTCTGCCAGACTCTGGAATAAGCACGTTAAGCTGCATTTAATCCTCTCCGCAAACCCGCTGTTGTTATTCTAATTGGAGAGGTGGACTAGCCTGCCCCGGACACACCGAGTAAGATGAGGAGCCAGGATTTGAGGTGCCCAGGCAGCCTGGCTGCAGAGTCCACTGCACCAGACAGAATGTGGAACAGCACCAAAAGCAACCCCCCCTGCCACTCCCTCCCCACTCTGCCCCCGAGCAAAGAGAAGGTGGCATGTGAGGGTCAGGCTCTAAGAGTCATGAAGGACATCACAAGAGCCCTTGTGACCCCGCCGCCAGTTCACCCACTGAGTCATTCGTGCCTGCTGTGAGCCTCCGAGCATCTCCGGCCAGTCCCGGGACAGCACAGGCGACGCAGACGTCTCTTAAGACATCGTCCCCTGTCCTCTAGGGGGGCTGGGAAGCCCAGTGAGGGCAGGGGTCGTGTCCTTCCTGGGCACCAGTGCATCTCTACTCAGGGAATGGATGAACGAATGCAAAAACCAAGGAAGCGATTCCACAGAAACCCAGGATGAAAAAAGTCCCTTCAAAAACAAAAAAGTACCTACAGGTAATGATGCATATCCCATAATCTAATCTGTATGTTCATTTTGCAAAAATAATGAGATGTTAGCAGTTTCAGAATGAGTGTTCTCTTACTCTGCTTTCCCCGACAAGAAACACTATCTGCTCTGCATTAAAATTATAGCAAGAATTATCCCTTAGCAGGAACCATATGATTTTAATGCACAGATGAATTTCAATTAGACATTTATCTAACCATGCCGATGTGTTTTCAATTTAACCCTAAATTACAGACTTTTCAAATAACTCTACTCTCCCCTCTGCTTCTTTCTCTTCAATTTTGGTTTGGTTTTGTGAAAGGTCTGCTGGTAAAATGAAGCAATACCAGTAACTTATCTACAAATTACGGGAAGGAGAAAGTAGGTTAAAAAAGACCAAGAAACTTAAAACAAGCATGATCAAACCACATCCAAGTTAGGCAGGAAACAATAGGAGACAGTTCTTGCTCAGAGGGAAGGAAGGTAAATCTTACCGGGACTATTGTCAAACAAGTCATAGATGAGATAAACTCTTCCCGAATTTCAACTGCAGTCGTCAGAATACAACAAACTTCGACTTCACACCCAGGGAAAGGCAATAACCGGAAGTAGAAGGCTGACACTTTCACTTGGGCTGGCAATTCCTTCCACACTCAAAAGAATCTCATTTTCAGTTCAGGCGGCCACCACACGAGCGCCGTGCATCTATCACAGCGGAGGCAGGAACTCATCCCAAGGGGAGGTCATTGGGAAAAAGAACAGATCTCCCAGACAATCCCGCCAATTAGAGGGTTCAACTAAAGTGGGTATCCTAAGCTGAGAGGTCACCAGTAACTTCCTGCAATTTGCTTTTGCTCTAATTGCAAATCCCCCATGTATCAATGTCAATATCCTGCTTGTGACATTGTACGAGCGTTTTGCAAGATGTCACCACTGGGGGAAAACTAGGGAAAGGGTAAGGGATCTCTCTGTATTATTTCCTGCAACTGCACGTCAATGAATTGCAATGAAAAAAACCTGCAAACCCAAGCACCCCAAAAGTCTCTGGGTCCACCTCTTGGAACACCAAGTCTAACTTCAGCAGCGAGGGTCTTATAGGTCTCACAGACATTGTGCAATGAGCCATTAGCAGCTATCTTGGGCTCTGGAAATCATGTGACAAAACAAAGTCCAAAGGAACCCACTCCATTCCGGTCTGTTATTAACATAAATGTAGTATGAGCTAGCAGCAGGCTGGGTGGGGGCGGACTGGGCAAATCTGACGGCAGACACATGCCTCATCTGACGGGGGCGGCTTCTGAGAAGCTTCCTGCAGGAACATACGCACAGCCGGGACCAGATCTTCCGACTGTTCAAAACCATCCTGAAATCTGGACTTTCATGTGAAACTTCCCAAATGTTAAAGTTGGCGATTCATAAAATTTTCTTTCAAACATTGTGAAGACCAAACCAAACAGCTCTGAGGGCCAGACTGCAGCCTGTCAAGCACTTGATGGGCACTTTAAATCTATCTTCTCCCCATCCTCACCACGGCCCTCCCGAGTGGGACCTACACTTGCTGTTTTCTAAATGGGGTAAACGACTTGCCCAGGGTGACCCGCTGGCTGGAGGGGTCCTCAGCAGCCCTGCCTGGAGGCCCTGCTGATTCTTCTGACTCAACGTTCCATTACTTGCATTCATTCAGCAAAAGCGAGTTTAAGAAAGTTGCAAAGAAATATCTCCAGCTGCATCAACACTAAGTCAACTCCACATTCTCTAGCCCATGTGTTGTCACAACATGGACCCCTAGGGGAGTCCTTCCTATTCATCACTCGTCACCCCCTTCACTTCCAGGTTAAATCCTCTCACCAGACACTACTCCTTCCTTTTAGAGCACATATAAGACTTGAGATAGTACACTTGTTTGTAAGCTTAATCACAGTCTGTCTCTCCTGCTGGACTGTAAAGCTCCAGCGTGACAGAGGCTATCTAGGTTTTGTATATCCCCCGAGCTAGCATGATGCCTGAGCCAAAGAAGGGGCTTAATAAATACTTCTTGAATGAAGCAAAGAAGGGATAGGCCACACAAGAACCATGACAAGGCCCCATTCAATTCAGCTGAACTAATGCCACCACCAATGAGGACAGAAGGTTTCTGGAAACCTTTTCCGAGGCTCTAATGAGCCTTAAAAAGCACAGTGGCCCGGCCAAGACACTGTACACCGGAAAGACCAGACGGGCAGGGGCCTCCTGTAACTGTACTCCAGGCAGTGCTGGCCCTTCGCGCTCCGGGATCACTCTCCACCCGCTCGCTCAGCTATGACCACAGAGTCGGCTGCCCAAGAGTAAGCCCAGCCCCTTCACCTGCGTGCCCACTGAGACCCGGGCTGCAGAGACAGAGCTCTCATGAAACGGCCTTTGTGTAAACGCCTCTCATTTCAGACATGTATGTGGAGCCTATGCTGCAGCAGATCCAATGACAGACAAGACGCCTGCTCAGAGCAGGCAAGACCTTTAACGAGAGGGAGCCAGGAGCAAGGGCCTTCCAGGCAGTGGGTAGGGTTAAGGGCACAGGTGTGGAGGGAAGAAAGCACAGGGCACGCTGGGGAAAAAGCAAGCAGGGCCAGGACTGAGGTAGCCTGGAGCTCAGTGTGTGTGTGAACAGGATGGGAGGAGGGAAGGCAGGCAAGACACAGGGCCAAGCAGGGAAAGCCTCGGGAGGAGTCATCACCCTGGTGATCAGGGTTTCCCTTTAGCAGAGCACAAACATGCACAAACCACAAACATGCTGTTTAGGCCACAGTTGGTGATAATTTAAAACTTGGGAGTATTTGCCTAAAAATGCAGCTTTCCAGTGTCTCTAGAAACATGAGAAAACCTGGCAATACAGCATCCACGTTCCTGCAGAACAACTGCAGGCTGGGGTGAGCAACGGCTGCTCACAAAGGACACAGACACCCTCCAATTTGTCACAGTCCCCACTGCTCCCTACTACCCTCTCATGGGGTCTGTGTCATTCACCGATGCTCCCTGCCCATCCTCTGCAGATGCTGGTGCCTCGGACAAAGTATTCTCTCATTCGGACCCAATAACAGTGTCTCACAGATACACAACCTGAGGCCCAGAACGGGACAATTCCACGTTCAATAACATACGCTCAGTCACATCCACTCTTAGTACCCGACCCCAGATTCTTCTGGGTATGCATGTCAAGACTGATTAGGTTCCCTGAATCCCAGAACAGCTTATGCATCATCAGTGCTGTAATAAGCAGAATGTTGGTTTCTGGTTTTAAAGAAACACACATTAACAAAATAAGAATGGCTTTTTATCAGGGTCTCGAGACAGTCCCCCACTAATGACTTACACAGCTTCTCTGAACATCCTGTTCGGGCTTAGTGTACGTCTCAGACAGATCGCCGTTCAGAATGACTTCAGCTAATGAGTTCACCAGGGGTGCGTGATGTATAATTAGGAAGACCTGGTGAGGGGAAAAAAAATGGGATGCACATTAAAGTGTGCAGACTTTCAACCTCTTCCTTCCTTGATCTGAAACAAGGCTGGGCTACATGAGTCTCAGCAGCAATCCCGGTGATGCAAAGCCCAAAGAATGGATCACACTGGGGAGAAACCAGTTCTACTCTTCTCCTTCTAGAGTTGGGCCCTCCGTCTTTCAGACTGTTACCTATTTGGCTGGCTGTTCTTTGGCGGAAGGAAGTGCATTAAAGCGAGACTGTCCCTCAGGCCGGCTGCAGCCAAATCTGGCTGAAGTGGAGCAATGTGGGAAGGGAGCGCCAAACCCACACCCTCCTTCCTCTCCACAGGCATTTCAGTGTCAAATCCGATTAGGATTAAGACTAGGAGGCACCGGCCCAGCACTTCGGTTACACAGAAGAAGGGGCTGGCGAGCCCCGTTCCAATCTAGGACTTGGCAGAGGATGTCTATGCGGAGATCCCATCCCTGGAATGAGCTCTGACCCTTGTGGTGGGTTTGAGCGCACCAGAATTCCAGGGCAGCACTGGGAGGTGTGGAAACCATGGGGAGGAAAAGCCGCACAGGCCAGAGACAGACCGAGTCGTGCCAGGAGGCAACATCAGAAGGTGCTGGGCTGTCTGGGATGGCCCGGCCACCCCACCCTGCTGCCCAGCGTTCAGAGGAATGGCTTGAGGAATCAGGGTACCGAAACCGCCTTGCAAAGCTGGCTCAGACACACCTGCTGGTTTCTTTTAAAATGTAAAGGCAACACGGTACCGCAGTGCAGTGTGGGATGTATGGACCATCTGTATATCAGAGGGTGTGTGCGCCCATTTGTAGTTGCTTATATATACAGGGAACAGGGTCTCGAATCCTCGGCACTACTGTCAGGCGACACATCTCTGCTGTGGGGGGGCTGTCCTGTGCACTGGAGGATATCTGGCAGCATCTCTGGCCTCCACCCACTAGATGCCAGCCGCAGCCCCTCCCCCAGGCGTGACAACCAGAAATGTCTTCGGGCACTGCCAGACATCCCCCAGGGTGGGGCGAAATCGCCACCAGTTGAGAACCCCTGGCAGAGTTCTCCCCATCTCTGGAAGGAACTAAAACACTGGCTGCCTCTGGGGAGCGGGACTGGGTGTGTGGGGGACAGAGGTAAGAGGGAGATTTTTCCCTACATGTTATTTTGTACTGTTTGAGTAGGGTGAATATATTGTTCAAAAAAATAAATACAATTCAGATTAAAGGTACAGGCAGAATAGACAAATGTGATACCTACCTTGAAACAACAAAAAAAGCACACCTGTTTTTAAAACACCAAAGAAACGCTATCATAGACTAGACAGTATGACCAAATGGGTTAGCCTACGTCCAGGGCTGCGGCAGGCATTCAAGCATGGGTGACTATGATGATGACGAAGGAATTCAGCCCACAAACATTCAGTGAGCACCTGCTAAGGCCTGCGTGACAAGGGCCCTTGTGGACACACATGGTGTTCGTTCCCTCCTGGGCTCTGGACGGAGAAAAGCCTGGGGAGGGCTGGTCACTGCAAGGTACGTGGAAGCGTGTGCGGGCCAGACTCGAAAGGCTGGGCCAGCCTGCCCGAGTCACGCTCTCGTCCCCAGTGGTGGTTTAGTTTCAGCTGGACAGCATCCGCGTCACACCAAATTAACGTCGTTAATGTGAATTTTATTGGTTTAGTAGCGATGCTTGTAAAATAATTTGTAAGGATGTTCTGATGTAGAGTTTAATTAAGGACCGGGATTTATACCCAATTCAAGGTTTTCACACATTCGGGCAACGTGATCATAAAGCTCCATGGAAATGCAGGGGAGCGAGACCCTTTACTCAGGCTGAGGAACGCCAATGACAATGCTTTTTGTGAGAGACTGAAACAAGTAATTAGGTGCCTGAGCTGCTGGTCCTTCAGGAGGAAAGCAGGAGAAAACAGGTTCTCGGAGAAAAAGTGTGGCCTGACCCCCGTGCTCCTCGGGGTGTACCAGCAGCTGAAGGGTCCTGGGGGCGCTTGCCATGGGATTCCTGTGGCTCAGCATCTGGCCTGCTCGGGTCCTGCCAGACTCCCAGAATCCCAAGCAGGAGAAGCTGGCGGATTCGTAATGAGGCGCCGGAAATTGCTGCCAGGAGGGGCTGGGGCTTGCACGGAGCTCCATCGCACAGAGGGGCATTCAGGAGTCGGCGTGCAGCTCTGAGCAAACAGAGCCCCCAGAACAAGACTCCGGGAGCAACGTGAGCCGGCCACATGCGGATCCTGGTTGGCCCGGCCACTGAGAAGAGGCCGGGTCTGCATCTCTCTTCTCAGGCCAACGGGAGACAGACCCGCCTCAAACTCGAAACGGCCCAGGGACCAAGTGAGAAGGACATGCTCTCAGCAAAGCAAATAAATACCTGGGCCACTGCAAAAGTGGGAACAGAGCTCTGGTCAAACGTCTGACTACTTGACAATCTAATGAGATGGCCTGAGAGTCTGGAATGCTTGTAATAAAAATATTTTTAAAGTTATGTAACTGGGTCACCATGGAGTTTTTCCCTTCTTGTAAATATTATATAATTACGAGAAGGAAACACATTTGTTTAAGAGGGGGAGGCAGACAAATTGGCTCAAGACACAAATCTGGGTGCTAAGGCTGCTACAAGACACCTTCCAGAAGGTAATCTGGGAACTAGAACCATGACAAAAGCCTTTAAAAACAGCCTCATTAGTAGAAGTTTGTTAAACCACGGTTGCTGTGTGTGTACACACACTGGGTCCTGCAGTTTGGGGCTTATTTCAATATGGCTGAGAACAGGGGCCACCCAGCCCACATTTCCAGGGTTTTTAGAATACTCCTTGGTTGTTTTGGAAACTTCAGGCCCCACAGTAGAAACCAACTACATATGTGTCGTTTGATTTACTTCTTAAATTTCCAAGTACTACCACGAAGAAGATACATAGCACCTCTACTCAGTGCTGTTATTTCATTTCAAGATGGGGGACACAGAGAGAGAAGATGGGGCAATGTGGCCTGGGAAATTTCTGAAAGGCAGCAGCATTCCAAGGACCCCCAATGTGGTGGGGACACAGGTGAACGATCAGACGTACCTGGGACAGAAGGTAGAGAGAAACCGGCAGGCTGATTTTCGGTCGTTCTCCTCCCTGGTGAAGGTTGGGGGAAAGAGACAGAGAAACCTGGGTTACACATGTGAGCAGCACAAAATCCATGAAGCCAGAAGCCATCTGTCTGAAGGAGCAGCGCCCAGCACCCTGACTTCCTCCAAGACCCTAAGGTTCTTCTTTCCTGGTGGCAAAGTCCACCCTGCAAAATAAGTTCACAACCTAATCCTATCCGATACCATTTGCAAGGCCGCTATTCTTCCACCTGAGAAATCTTTCACCATGAGTCACGGATTGGAGGCTGGACCCGAGAGAAGAACTAGCTCCTTAAATTACCAAGAATGCTAATTTCCCCCAGTTTGGGCACCGAGAGCCTGAAGCCCAGCAGGAGAGGCCCCAGGGGCCTGTTCTCAGGAGAGGGGCAGGGAGAAGTTGGGGCACTCTGGCCTCCGAGAAGCCCCTCATTTGTACTGGGCTTCAACGAGCTCCATCTCCCACCAACCCTGTGAGGATCTTCAGGACCCTCGTTCTGCTCAGGCAGGCTGACTGCCTCATCCAATGTCACAGAATGAGGAAAGGGAAGAGGCAGAGTTTGAACCCACGTCTGAAAACTCCAATTCCCATGCTTTCTCTCTGCCTCCCAGAGCTGCAGCTGGCAGATCTCGTTAGGGTTGCAATTTTCTTTTATTCCCTTATTTTTAACAAGAAGCCCCATGTTCCATCTCCAGAAAGCAAGCTAGACCTCCGTGGGACACATCTGCAGAGGCCGAAGCCCCTACAGAGTAACCAGCTGGCTCTGTCCCGCCTCCTGCCAAGGCCTCTGCCCCTTAACTCTTAGAGGTACCAGCCGAAGGTCTCCCCTCCTGGAAGTGGCATTTCTCACGGGGGCAAAGAGAACCACCAGCTCAGCATCACTTGCGGGGCAGGTTCCCGGTCCACTCCAGACCCACCGAGCCAGCATCCCGGAGAGGAGAGAGAGGGCACCCGAGGATGTGCGCTTGAACAGGCTCCGTTCCCACAAGGGCTTCGAGCCTGTGACTGTGGACAGTCACTGCCCTGGGGTCTTCTCCTAGGTGCGCTCTGTCCCCTCCTGTCCATTCTGTGAGAGTTTTGTGGCTGGCTGGATCTTCTCCAAATCAATTAGCTCTGGCAACTCTCCGAAAAACTTATCAGGGATGAGAACACCTCAAAAGAAGGATGCATAGAAACCAAAAGCCTGAATTTGTAGAGGTTTCCTGTTTCCTTGTGATGTCAGTAATCTTTTCTCATTCATTTACAGTCCACATGCACACACGCAACGCACACTCATATACCCTGTCTCTCTCTCCCTCTCTTTCCACCCCCTCTCAGGAAATAAGAGGAAAGGAAAGGGAAGCCAGCGTGCTTTGAAAAGACTCTCCCTCAGGCTCAAAGCCTTGGTCCCTTGCAAAGCCCCGTCCTATTGGGGTGACTGCTCCTCCCCTCCTACAGACGACCCTCAGCCCGGCCCACCTTGTCCTGGTTCTCCAGCGAGTACACGTAGAGCGGCAGGAAGAGCCTGTTGAGCAGGTGGTCTGTGAGCACGTCGTTGAGGAACTCGCAGTTAATGATCAGGATGTCATTGAGATAGTGCAGGTGGTCCAGATGCTCAGCCACCAGGTCACTCAGCTTCCCCCGGTTCCGGTGCCTGCCGGGAGAAACGCCCATCTCAGCCCGGACGCCAAAGCTCAGAGCCTAGAACCAATGGCCTGAGACTTAGGTCGCAGGTGGCACTTCATTCACAAACAAATATTTGAGCCAGTCTCGAGAGACACCCATCCTGGCCCTACCAGTGGATTACAGAAAGAGAGAATGGACAGGTCCGCTGCATTCGATTTTAGGGGACTCATGGGGTCCCCCCACTTTCTGGGGGCCTCAGTACAACTCACACCACCATCACCACAACAGCCCAAAACAAAAGGGGTAAACAAAGCAAAACCCAATGAAGCTCTTAGCAAGCCACTTCAAACAAGAGCAGCCACTAGTCCAAGTGGCAAGATCCCTTGGCTCCCAAGATAAGCAGCATTAATGGAACAATAAATCCTCGATAATTAAAATGCTCCAGAGGAGTTCTGAAGAGAGAAGCAGGCCTCAGCAGCTGCATCCAACCCACAGGCCCCGTCTGTATGGGGGGCACAGCGCAAGGACGTGACACCCCACCCCAAGCCCCAGGAGGCCCTGCCTGCTTCCAGTGAAGCAACAGGCACTGGGGCCGCCAGGCCCCATGAGTGGATCGGTCTCTGCCAAGGACGAAGCCTTGAAACAGCCAATGGGGCACTTTCACCTCCCCCAAAGCGTTATCTGTTGCAAAGAGCAATCTAGCTACCATAAGACCTTTTATTTTTATTATGATTATTACTCAAGCAATAGATGGTCATTGTAGAAGACAGACGAAGAAAATAAAAGCAAAAAGAAATCAAAGTCTCCTAGTCCCACCACTAACAGATAATATTACGTTATTTCCACGTCTCCCTATAGTCACGTCTAAAAGGCAGGTGCTACATATCTATCCATCTAATCACATATGCTTTTAAAAAAAATAAGGACAGGATCAATTTTGCTTCTTTTACATAATTTTGGATAATTATTCCTCATTATGCTTTAATAAGATGTTTAGTAAATATTTACAGCAAATACACATTGTAAAGCCTAATAGTATAATGAGTACCCATGAATCTACCTCCCATGAGACCTAGAACATTTATACACAATGTTTTGCAACCCCTCCCCTGCACTTAGTAAGATACTGTGTTCATTTTCCTTCAGCAGGATCTTTAATGCACTTCACTTTTTAAACCTTTAGTTTAAAAAATATCTAAGTAATACATGCAGATGGATTTAAAAATCGAATAGTACTGATGAGCTGATAATAAAACGCAGCAGCTCCTGGCCCCGCCTCCCCAACCCCTGCCCACTCTCCAGAGGAAGCGGTTTTCAACTCTTTTAGGTGTTTCTGTGGATAGTTCCTCCTGTATTTCTAGAAAATCTACAAGGACCTCTATTTTGCGACTGAGCCATTTTAGATGTTACATAATGACCTCCTTTTATTGTGTTCCCTCCACCCTTCCCCACCCAGCAGTCATCAGCAACTGGCGTTGACATTATAACCATTCGCTGCAGAGCCCCAGGGAGGACCAGGAGTTCACTTCCTTCCTTGTATAACTTTCTGTTCTTTCTGGAGTTGTGTCTCATATCCATGACTATCCATATCTATATGGGTCCTTATCCTCCCAAACGACCCGTCAGATCTGCCATCCACCTCGCCTTGCTTCTTTCCCAATATGGAAGCTGATATTTCCGCCCCCCCCTTTCTTTCTCTCTCTCTCTCTCTCTCTCTCTCTCTCTCTCTCTCTCGCCCTCTGCCCCCAGGAGACCTCCTTCCTGAGTCCCTTCATCGTCCTGACCCCATCTAGGTGCGCCTCTTACCAGATCTGTGCGAAGCTGTCACCCTGGGGCAGTGGTTCTCAACTGATACAATTTTTCCTTAAGGGAGACGTCTGGCAGCGTCTGGAAGCATTTTTGGTCTTCACAATTGGAAAAGGGAGGCTACTGGCATCCAGGGGGTGGAGGCCAGGGATGCTGCTGAACACCCTACAATGCACAGGACGCCCCACACAAAGAATTGCCTAGTTCAAAAGGTCAATAGTGCAGAGTTTGAGAAATCCTGTTCTGGAACTTCTATTCATCACCAACTTAATTTTTTTTTTTTTTTAACAGATTTACTGAAATATAATTCACATACCAAAAACTTCACCCAAAGTACACAATTTAATGTGTTTTAGTATATTCATTTCCCCCCCCACACCCCTCCTCCAGCCCTAGGAACCTACTAATCTACTGTTTCTATGGATTTGCCTATTCTGGGCATTTCATATAAGTGGAATCATATACTAGGTGGTCCCTTGCATCCTTTCACTGAGCATAATGCTTTCAAGGTTCATCCATGGTATATGTGTCAGTACTTCATTCCTTTTTATCGCCAAATACTATTCCACTGCACGCAAATACCATATTTCGTTTATCCATTCACCAGTGGCAGATCATCTTCATCTTTTTACCAGCTGCCTAGCACCCCATCTATGGATGTACTGGATTCACTTACCCTATTCCCCTCTGGGAGGTATCTGAGTTGTTTCCAACTTTCTACTGTTATGAAAAGTGGAAAGATGGGCAGAACCTTTCAGAGTATGGAAGTCCATATTCCGCGGACACATAGGTGGGTAAGTTTTGTTCTAGTGCTTATTTTTTCTCTACAAAAATGGAATTCTCCCCTAAGCACTCTGTCTACCTAACAGGCACCCTGGGGGATCACTTACTCCTCATCCGTCTGCACACAGTTATCGAGTTCGATCACATGGCTCCCGATGAACCAGACCAAATTGGAGAAGTAAGGGACAGCAGTTTTATCTCTGATATAGTGCAGCATGGCCTGGTTATCCACTGAGAAAATCCACAAAAGAAGAGGGGAAAAAAAGTCAAGCTACCAAATATAACTTGGGGGATATAAAAAACAACAACAACAACAAAACCACAATGAAAAAGCCCTCTACTATAATCTGAATCTTTTCTGTCTTTCCTGGAAATACTTAAAAATGGTTACCTTATGCAGAAAACTATACTCATCAAGGTAGTTCTTACGTTATTTTTGTAATTAATAAAATCAATTAATAAAGGTAGACATTAATAGTGCTTTAGGAAGCCTACTTATCAGCAGTGCATTTAGCTAGACTACAGTGAAAACTACACCATTCTCAAGCAAGTTTCCTGTATTTGCATGTAAGGATAAGTTAAGAAAGCAGAAAACCAGAAGTTATTAACTTACATGACACTGGAATAAGGAACACGGGAATCGTCATTGAAGGAAAGGCAAAAAACAGACCACAGTTAACAGGGTTAGGAACTGGGAGGGTGAGACAGTAGCTCAGAGGGGCAGAGAGCTAGGGCAGGAGGCATCTAGACAGAAAGACACAGGTTAGAAGAGAGCAGAGAGAGCAGAGAGCAGAGAGCCTGAGGCGGCCAGACTCGGGGTCAGACCAGGTCGCAAACTCAGAAGCCCGCAGGCTGGCCAACAACAACTTGGTGAGCGAAGCCAGCCGGCCCAGTGGGTGAACGGGGGAGCGCAGGCCTTGACCCCAAAGCGGGCAGCTGCTTCTCAGCGTCAGCTCACCACTGCCCTGCAGGACTGTGGGCCCAAGCAGCCACACCTACATTTTCAAGTCAGAAATCCAGACTGTTACCCAAGCTCTCCCAAGTTTGAAATATTGACAACTATACTTTTTTTTCCAAAAAATATCTAAGCCAATGAAAACCTGTCTGAGAGCTGGATTTGGCCCTCAGGTCCTCAGTTTGCGACCCCCGGATGGGCCCCTCTGGGCTCTTAGAAGGCTCTCCAATTTAAAGCAACCCCAGAACCAGGCTGGAGTGAGTCCCCGAGGAGCTCCCGCCCCCTCCCAATTAGAAGTCATCTCAATTAATAACATCAAAACTCATGAAGGTCAAAACATTGGTCCCTGAGAAAATGGGGTCCCAGCTCCAGGGTGGTGACTACACGGGAAATAACCCCGGTGTTAGGCAGAGTGGCCGTAGCCTTGGAGGTCAATTCCAGGTCGGCAAACTCGTGTCCAGCCAGCCTTTGTGCTAGTGCGGGCAGGGAGCCACGGAAGGGCTTTCTCCTGGAGGCAATGATTTGGGCATTAAGTACTTCTTGGGAGAAAGGAGGAATTTATTGTTGGGCTTTGTAGCCGGTTGAGAATGCAATACTGCCCCCTGCTGTTTGCGACAAGAAATGCTCTCATACATTATTTAAAGATAACATACCCCCTGGCTATACTGAAGTATATTTTACAGGCCAAAGGCAAGAATTTAACTCTCACGTTTCAAAGACAGCTTTGCCTTACCTAATTATCACATGGCCGCTCCGAGTCCCACATGCACCTCTTTTAGGACATGCATGACTTCTGTGTATCAGCAATGAGTAGGGCTTTAACATGCAGAACTAAGTGTGCATAGAGAAGGTGGTGGCACACAGATTTATGTAAGGGGGTAGCTAACTGTTCAATGATGACAACCTTTCATGAGACAGGCAGCCCCAGCTACAATAAATGAGCTCTCTGTTACCACCAGAGAATTGTTTGTACGGACTCAGGAAAGCCAGCACTAGCGGTCAAGTTAGAAACCCCATGAGGCATGAGCTCATAAGGAACCTTACCTTTGTAGACGTTTAAAGTTATGGTTCTTACAGCAATTCTAACCATACTTTCGGGGTGATTGAAAAATTTGATGGCTTCTGTGTACAGGGCGAAGTCATTAGTGTGCTAAAACACAAGAAGTACCGAAAATGAGTTACAGACCCATAAGACAGGCTGGCCCCTACCCCAGCTTTCTGAATCCTATCAGAGACTTCAGTAAAAGACCAAAAAAAAAAAAAAAAAGGTACCCACGTGAACCTTAAGCCAGTGGTTCATTCCCAGTGGGGAATGTGGGGAGGGTTGGGAAGGTGAGACCGTGGAAGAAACAGAAGCGGGTCTAGGAAATGCCAGGCCTGGGTTCATGATCTTTCCTACCACTTCTTAGCTGTGTGATGTAATATTTCTAAGCCTCCGATTCTTCATCTATAAAATGAGGATAATAATTCCCACTTCATGGTTGCTGGGATTAAATGAGATTATTTCAGGTACAGTGATTACCCTGGCACCTGATACCTAACGAGCACTTGGTAGTAATGCTAGTTGTTATTATTAGATGCCGCTTCTACTAATAAAAGGCAAATGCGAAGTCTGACTACATTCAGAACCTATAATATATATTTCCCTATTTGGAAACACTAAAAGTGTAAACATTATCATGGAAAAGGAGGGTCTCGGGAATCTTCTGCCATTAAAAAGGGGTCATCAGAACAGATCAAAACAGTTCAGAACCAAAGAACTCCACTGATGGAGCCCTAAGGAAAAGGCACACAGGATCCGGGCTACAGCACGCTGTGACGCACTCTGCTGCCCTCTTCTGGCCAGTTTTCCACATGGCTCCGGATCAGACTGGAGGGCACCCCCAGGCAGTGAGGGGCGGGGAAGAGGGAACCCATGACCTTCAGTGAGGTGACACCTGTCTAATGAAGGCAACGCCACTTTGAGCACTAGAAGCAGATGTGCACATCACAGGTGGTAGCTACTGCACTGGTCCACAGAAAAGGAAACTAAGTCCACCTCAAAAATCAGCCTCCTACCACTCCTCTGGGGATCAGCAGGATACTCTTCCAGAAGCATCACTCGGGCCCCAGAATCCCTACATTCTGCCCTCCCCACCAGGTGCACAGAAGCCCAGCTGCACCCGAGTGGGGGAAGAATGGGGCTCCCTCTCTGGTCTGAACTTTGCAGGTGGGTTTTCTTCTGCCCAGGAGAGCCTCTGGGAGAACGCGAACCGCACCCCTCTGGTCTCTGGGCACATTTAGTGAGCACCAACTGTGGGCCAGGCACTGGGCCGCACAATGTCCATCTTCCAAAGTGCCCCACACCTTGTGACTGGCAGCTAGTACTTCTCCCCTTTGAGGCCAGCTCTTGCCACTACAAATCTAGACAAAGAAAGTCAAGGTGCAGGCTGCTGTTGCCACATCCCATGGAGACAGCTAGATGAATTTTGCCCAAATTCAGAGGAAATGTTTGGGACTATGGTCTGACTTCCAGTACAGGCTGTGCAGCACGTGTGACCACTGATCAGAAGACACCTGTCATGCAGACAGCACGTGGCCTCCAAGACGGCCCAATGACCCTCTCCTCCTGAAGTCACAACTTGTGCGTCCTCTCACGCTAAGTCAGGGCTGGCCTGTGCGGCCTAAAGAATACAGTGGAAGTGATGGCATGTGGCTTCCGAGGCCGAGTCCTGAAAGGCATTACCGTTTGCCTTGGTCTCTTAGGATCGTTTGTTCTACGGGAAGCCAGCTGCCGTGCCGTGAGGACACTCAAGCGGACCCTGGAGGAGCCTGTGTAACCAAGGCCTGCCGCCAATGGCCAGCACCGAATGGTCAGCCATGTGAGCAAGCCACCTTGGAAGCAGATCCCCCAACCCTAACCCAGCCTTCAGATGACTGCAGCCTCATGAGAGACTGAGCCAGAACTGCCCTGCCAGCGCTGCTCCCCAATGTCAGACACACTGTGAGAGAAATGTGACAGAATTCTGACCTGCAAGACAGGAAAGGAAGTCTGCTGGGAGGCTTCTGGGAAAGAAGTTTTTTGGAAAGTTAGAAGGGGACACAAGAAGGGATGTGATCTCATCAGGCTTTTCGGCAGTGGCATGTAAGTATGTGATGTTTGGAGCTCCTGCGGCCATCCTGAGACCATGAGGGGTTGAGCCTCAAGACAGATGCCAACTGTATGGTCAGCAGAGTAGGAAGATGGAAAAGCTTGGGTCACTGATGAAGTGGTCGAGCCGCAGGATGAGCCAGCCCCAGGACAGCCAGCATCTGTACCTTTTGGAACGTGAGATAAATTGACCTGATTGTTCAAGCTCCTCTTCATTGTGAGAACAACAGCTATTTATTTATTTAAATTGTTAGTGATTCTCTCAAGGAATACCAGGGATTTTAGCTTATAAGGAATGGCAATGGCTACAGTTTTAGGGAGCCAGGTACATACTAGTTGCTTTGAAGACATCAGCTCATTTAATTCAACCCCTGGAAAACCCTCCAAGGTAGAAACTATCATCCCCATTTCTCAGACGAGGAAACTGAGGCTCAGAGGACTGGGACTTCTCTAAGGTCACACAGCAGGGAAGTGGCAAAGCTGGGCCTGACTGGAGTTCCTGTTTTGCCAACAGAGGGACACGACCCCAAGTTAATTTCTGGGCACTTCTCCCTACCAAGAGTATCATGCTCTAAGGTAGTGCAAATTGCATTTTACATTAAAAACAGAAAAGGTAGCTTGTTAAATAAAAAAAAAAAATTAAAGCATGCCAAGGTCAAACAGTGTTGCTATGAAAATGAGGAAACAGTGAATGCATAAGTGCTTTGTAAACAGAGGTCACCCAGACCAAAGGGGCTGCTCTGATTGGCTAGCTTTCCACCCAAATGTGCCCCTCTGCAATTACTTACCTCATTGTAAAAGAAATGGACCGTGTGGTTGTTGAGTTTTAACGAAAGCGTTTTCAGGAACGATATATAATATGCCATAATCTCCTCATCAGAAAAGTCAAACTTATGGACAATGATAGAATTTACATAGTTATTAGAGAGCAAATAATCTAGAGGGAGAAAAAAAAAAAAACACAAAAGAAAACAGGTTAGTTAATTCATGCTGGAGGAAAGGCAAGCAGAGAAAGTCCAGGAACAAGCAGATGACCAAGAGAATGTATCAGTACTTGAACCAGTCAAGCTAATAGGGAGCAGCTTAACCTTTAACCAGCAAAGAAATCAGCCACCATGTGTAGTCACTAGAAAGTTCAAGAGCAATGCCAGAGAAAAGCCGGGTCACCCTGCCTCCCACACCACAGAAAAGAACACTTGAGCATTTCCTTTCGTTGTTGGCAAAGTTCAACAAGAGAGCCGGGGGGTGGGGCAGACGAGCTGGTATTTGGGTATTTTCACAAACCACCCACGGATGAGGGTAAGCTGCACTGTATCTTATAAAAGCTGGCCCCATTTTGCCATCAAAAGTCACACTGTCACCCTCGAATGCCACAGAGGGCTCCACGTGGTTTTTTCCTTCCTATAAGGCAACATGATTTCATAAAGGCCACTTGAGGCTGAACCTCCACTACCTGCCCAGCACCAGGCTGACTGCTTTACATTATCATTCACTGTCATGACGATGCTGCAGAGTGGGCCTTGTTTTCCTCGTTTTGCAGATGAGTAAAAACTAAGGCTAATTAACCTGCCCGAGGACACAGAGACAGTAGGTCAGAGATGGAATTCAAACTCAGGTCCGATGCCCTGTGTTAATACCACGCACTAATGGGGGCCAAGGATGAAAACTGGATGACGAGGCCCTGTGGGCACTGGAGCCACAGGAGAGCAGCCACCCCTGCTAAGCTCCCAGGGCCTAGCCCCTGCAGAAGTGCAGGCCCAGCATGGTGAGAGCGTCCAACTGTGCAGAGGAAGCTGGAAAACACAGATCATAATGCTGTATCTTGGATGTTGAAATGTCAGCCACTAGATCAACTCGTTCTGAAAGCTGTGCTGGCCAGTGAAAACGGGTCTACAGACCCACTGCGACCCATGGGTCCACTGTCTGCAATCCTGGCCTTGGGCCCTGGCCAGACACGTTATCCTCTGAGTCCTTACCAGCTACCCTGCGAAGCCAGTGCTGCCATGCCCACTGTCTGCCTTTCGGGCTGCCAGCCTGTGGGCTCTGTACCATCCCAGCTGCCTCCCCACAGACGGGGAAAGGCAGGACGTGATCCACACCTGTACCATGGGCAGACGTGGTGAGGCAGGGGGAGCAGGGTGGGGCAGAGCCTTGCTTCTCAAAGTCTGGTCGTGGGACCGGCAGCACAGGAGCTTGTCAGACGTGCGGAGGCTTGGGCCCCAGCCCTGACCTCCCACTCAGATCTCTGGGAGGGCCCAGCACTCCGTGTGTTAAGAAGTCCTGCAGGGCTTCCTGTCACGCTCATATCTCAGAGGCACTGGGTTCAAAGGTAAACTTGGACCCACACTGCCTCTGCCACTTCCTAGCTGGGTGACCTTGGGCAAGACACTTACCTGCCCCACTCCCCAGCTTCCCTGTCTGAAAACAGGAATAAGAAGACCTTCCTGGTGGGGCGTTGTGAGGACTAAAGGAGATAATGCGCAAAAAGCACTGAGGACAGTGAGGAGCACAGAGGGGGCACCCGATCCCATGAGCTGCCACCCCGCATCTTCTCACGAAAGCTTGGAGATTCCTAACCTCCACCGCCAGTCCTCCGGTCACCGTGACTGTTGTTCTTGGGGGGAACAGAAATAAACCAGTAAGTTTTATTTGGTGCCAAAGAGGTACCTAACTTAGGCCAGTCACAGTATACTGAAAAGGCTAGAATCACCAAACACAACACAAAGAGCCATCCAGGAGCACGGGGCATGAGAGGGGCTGCAGCGTGGTCCTTAGAACACAGTCTCAGAGCAGGCTTTGCAGGTAGGACATCATGTCTGTAGTTTTCAAAATCTCCTAACTATAACAATTCCTGAGGTCAATCTTGGGTCCCACATTAAGAGAGGAGGCAGTAAATCTGAAGTGGGGTCCTAAGAATTTTAATATGTTTAAAAATGAGGTTACATGCACTACACAAAACCTGTGGGATGCAGCAAAAGCAGTCCTAAGAAGGAAGTTCATAGCAATACAGCCCTTCCTCAAAAAACAAGAAAAATCTCAAAAAAAAATACAAACAAAAACCAACGTAACCTACCACCTAAAAGAAAAAGAAGAAAAAACAAAACCTAAAGTCAGCAGAAGGAAGGAAATAATAAAGATCAGAGAGGAAATAAATAAAAGAGAGATAAAGAGAACAATAGAAAAAAAATCAATAAAACCAAGAGCTAGTTTTTTGAAAGGATAAACAGAATCAACAAACCTCTGGCTAGGCTCACCAAGAAGAAAAGAGAGAGAACCCAAATAAGCAAAATAAGAAATGAAAGAAGAGAAATAACAACCGATACTGCAGAAAAACAAAAAAACGTAAGAGAATACTGTGAAGAGTTATATGCCAACAAAATGGACAACCTAGAAGAAATGGACAAGTTTCTAGAAACATACAGCCCACCAAAACTGAATCAAGAAGAAATAGATAATTTGAACAGACCGATCACTAGAAGTGAAATAAAATCTGTAATTAAACAAACAAACAAAAAAACAAAAAAAACCTCCCTGCAAACAAAGGTCCAGGACCAGACGGCTTCACTGGGGAATTCTACCAAACATAAAAAGAACTTACAGTGATCCTTCTCAAACTCTTCCAAAAGACTGTAGAGAAGGGAACATTCCCAAAGTCATTCTATGATGCCACCATGACCCTGATACCAAAATCAGACAAAGACACTAACAAAAAAGAAAATTACAGGCCAGTGTCTTTGATGCATATAGATGCAAAAATCCTCAACAAACCGAATCCAACAACATATAAAAAAGATCATACACCATGATCAAGTTGGATTCATCCCAGGGTCACAAGGATGATTCAACACATGCAAATCAATCACTGTGATATACCACATCAACAAAAGAAAAGACAAAAGCCACGTAATCATCTCAATAGATGCGGAAAAAGCGTTTGATAAAATTCAACATCCATTCATGATAAAAACTCTCACCAAAGTGGGTATAGAGGGAACATATCTCAACATAATTAAAGCCATTTATGACAAACCCACAGCCAACATGATACTCAATGGTGAAAAGCTGAAAGTCTTCCCACTAAATTCTAGAACAAGACAAGGATGCCCACTCTCACCACTTCTATTCAACATAGTATTGGAAGTCTTAGCCACAACAATCAGACAAGAAAAAGAAATAAAAGGCATCCAAATTGGAAAGGAAGAAGTAAAATTGTCATTATATGCAGATGACATGATACTCTCTATAGAAAACCGTGAAGACTCCACACAAAAACTATTAAAACTGATAAACGGACTCAGCAAGGTAGCAGGATACAAGATTAACATACAGAAATCTGTTGCATTTCTTTACACTAAAATATCAGAAGGAGAAAGTTAAAAAAAAAAAAAAGACAATCACTTTTAAAATCATGTCAAAAAAAAATAAAATACCTAGGAATAAACCTGACCAAGGAGATGAAAGACTTATATGCTGAGAACTATAAAACATTGAGAAAGGAAACTGAAGATGCTTTAAAGAAATGGAAAGATATCCCATGCTCTTGGACTGGAAGAATTAGTATTGTTGAAATGGCCATACTACCCAAAGCAATCTATAGATTTAATGTGATCCCTATCAAATTACCCACAACATCTTTCACAGAACTAAAACAAATAATCCTAAAATTTATATGGAACTACAAAAGACCCAGAATTGCCAAAGTAATCCTCAGGGAAAAGAACAAAGCTGGAGGCATAACCCTCCCAGACTTCAGACAATACTACAAAGCTACAGTAATCAAAACAGTGTGGTACTGGCACAAAAACAGACATATGGATCAATGGAACAGAATAGAGATCCCAGAAATAAACTCACACACAACTACAGTCAATTAATCTTCAACAAAGGAGGCAAGAAATACAATGGAGAAAAGACAGTCTCTTCAGCAAGTGGTGTTGAGAAAGCTGGACAGCTGCATGTAAATCAGTGAAGTTAGAAAATATACAAAAATATACAAAATAATATATAAAAATAAACTCAAAATGGCTTAAACACTTACATATAAGACATGACACCATAAAACTCCTAGAAGAGATCATAGGCAAAACATTCTCTGACATAAATCTGACATAAATCGTACCAGTGTTTTCTTAGGTCAGTCTTTCAAAGCAATAGAAATAAAAGCAAAAATAAACAAATGGGACCTAACCAAACTCATAAGCTTTTGCACAGCAGAAGAAACCACAAACAAAATGAAAAGACAACCTATGGAATGGGAGAAAATATTTGCAAACAGTGTGACCAACAAGGGCTTAATTTCCAAAATATACAAACAGCTCACACAGCTCAATATCAAAAAAACAAACAACCGAATCAAAAATTGGGCAGAAGACCTAAATAGACATTTCTCCAAAGAAGACATACAGATGGCCAACAGCCACATGAAAAGATGCTCAACGTTGCTAATTAGAGAAATGCAAATCAAAACTATAATGAGGTATCACCTCACTCCAGTCAGAATGGCAATCATCAAAAAGTCTACAAATAACAAATGCTGGAGAAGGTGTGGAGAAAAGGGAACCCTCCTACACTGTTGGTGGGAATGTATATTGGTGCAGCTACTATGGAGAACAGTATGGAGGTTCTTTAACAAACTAAAAATAGAACTAGCATATGACCCAGAAATTCCACTCCTGGGCAGCATATATCTGGAAAAGATGAAAACTCTAATTCAAAAAGACACATGCACCCCAATGTTCACAGCAGCACTATTTACAAAAGCCAAGACATGGAAGCAACCTAAGTGTCCATCAACAGATGAATGGGTAAAGATGATGTGATATGTATATATATATATACACATACACACACACACACACACACACACACACACACACACACACACACAGGAATATTACTCACCCATAAAAAAGAATGAAATACTGCCATTTGTAGCAACAAGGATGGACCTAGAGATTTTCATACTAAGTGAATTAAGTCACACAGAGAAAGACAAATATCCTATGATATCACTTATATGTGGAATCTAAAAAAATGATACAAATGAACTTATTTACAAAATAGAAACAGACTCACAGACATAGAAAACAAACTTATGGTTACCAAAGGGGAAAGGGGGGTGGGGGGAGGGATAAATTAGGAGCTTGAGATTAACAGATACACACTACTATATATAAAATAAACAACAAAGACCTACTGTATAGCACAGGGAACTATATTTAATATCTTGTAAAAAAAATGAGGTTACGTATATCATAAATCTAAGTGTATAGCTTGATATATGTGAAAATGTACATATATATGAATCTTAAGTACTCGTACCTGTGTGTGTATATATATATACATATATATACACGCACACATCTCACAAACCTTAGGTGTCCAGCTTGATGAATTTTTGCAAATAAATACACCACCCAGATCAGGCACAGTGCATTTCCAGCTCCCCGAAAGGTCCCTCACACCCCTGCCCCGTCAATACTCTCTTCCCAAAGACAGCCCCTAGCCTAACTTCCAGCACCACTGACTCGCTTTGCCTGATCTTGAACTTCATATACATGGACTCATACAGGACGCTGCCTCTGGCGTCTGGCCTCTTTCACTCATCACCACATCCCAGTTATCCATGTTGCTGCATGTGTGCTAGCAGTGCATTCCTTTTTTTTTCCTTTCTGCTATATAGTATTCTGTTCTTTGAACAGTCCACAATCTACCCACCCAGAATCCACACCTGTAACAACCAGCCAGGTGATGCTGATGCCTCGAGCACTTCTTTTCATTCTGTCTTGCCAGCTGTGGTTGGCTGGGGATGAATGGGCTTGCCGGAGAAGGAATGTTAGCCCCACTGTGACTGGTTAGTGGCTGCCGGGCCACCAGGGGCACAGACGCCTATGCTGGCAGCTTGAGATGTGCAACCTCGGGCTTCTCGGCTGCACTCTTGAGGTGGAAGAGCCACACGCTCCCATCCTTCCCCAGCAGGGACTTTTCCAGGGCCTCCACGACATGACTCTGTGGTCGGTGAGGCCACCATGGGGGTGGCGGAGGTGCCTCTATTAATCGACTGGGATTTTTCTACTACTCCCTCACTGTGTGGCCAGCTTTCTGTGGTATCCTTTTATAATAAACCCAGGAGTCTACAAGTAATCTCAGGCTCTCAGGCCTTCTGTCACTTAGGTCACCAAACCCAACAGGCAACAGGTGCACTCGTGAAATGGCTGCTTGTAATAATGAAAATACGGAAACCACCTAAACGCCCATGGTCACGTTAAGTAAGTTATGGCCCAGCAAGATGCAGCTCTTAAACCAAACAAGGTAGGGATACATGAACGGACAATATGAAAAATCTAAGATACGCTAGTAAGTTGGGAAAAATAAAACAAACAGCAAAATGGTATGTGTCCACTGAACTCTTAGGGTGAGATTCTATAGAACTTTTGCTTCCTACAGTTTTTTAATGTTTGATTTTTGTTGTTGTTGTTGTTTTATAATAAGGACATTTTCTCTCTATAATTAGAAAATAAAAATAAAAGCAAATCTCACCCATCCTTCTCACCCCCATACATCCAAGTTCTGTAAAATGGGAGTAATTTCTGCTGCTTTGGCAGGGCTTATGAAAGCACTCTGATGAATTCCCTGTAAGGCCAGCAGCATCTGCCTGGGTTTTCTTATAGCACAGCACCCTTTTTAGTCCTAGTACAAGAAAGGCCATGTGATCCAGAAAGCCCAGAATTTTCAACCGCCTCTTCAATCCAGTAGCCCTGGGGTTAGCTGGGTTATCAGAGACATAAATCATACCAGTGTTTTCTTAGGTCAGTTTGGGGGAATGCTGGATTTCATGATAAAACTCTAACTGGACACTTCCACCTGCCAGACCCCATACTACACTCTGCACACCCACTGTCACACTCAATCCTCAAACCACTCTAATCACCAGGTACTAGCATTATCTCTACTTCACAGATGCAGAAACTGCAACTTGGAGAGTTCACTCCCTGGAATACACATGGGGTGTATGTGGCAGAACCAGGCCTCGGACCTGCTTGGGTCTGCGTCCCTGGCCCGTACCACTGAGCTGGGTCTTCCCCTCTCGGAGTTTTCAGAAACCACACGCAATTGATATCCAGGGTAACAAAAGCTGTTGGGAAACCACTCAGGGAGAGTGAGTCAACTCACATTTGGCAACTCACAGACATGGGGCAGCGTAAGGAGAGTCTCCTGGAACAGCAGCACCATCTAATGGCCATCAGTCAGCAGCTCTTTCCTATCCCTCCCTCCTCCCTCCTCAGGAGGAATGCCACCATCTCTACCTCTCTCCACCCATCAGAAATTTTTTAAACCTGTCGTGGGCACCTAGAGCCTGCCTGTGGCATAGACATTCTATCACTTGTCTTCTCTTCCCTGCTTCCTGCAGGCAGGGCCTGGGGCTTGGTGCAGTCACCTTGAAATAATAAAGCTCGTGATCAAGCCTGGAGGATTAGGAGCTAAACCAGGGTTTCTAACCCTTGGCACTGTTGACATTTTGGGCTAACTAATCCTTTATTGTGGGGGGCTGTCCTGTGTGTTGTGGGATGTTTAACAGCATCCCTGGTCTCTACCCACTAGATGCCAGTAGCGCCCGCCCCCCAAGGAACGTCTCCAGACACTGACAAATGTCCACTGGGAGCACAGTCACCCCTAGCTGAGGACCACTGAGCTAGCTCACCTGGGCTGAAACCCCTTCTCAACTCCTACCTCGCTAGAGCTGTCACCTGGAGCCAGTGACTCAAACTCTCTAGGTGTTAAATGAGGGCACTGACAGCACCTGCCTCGCAGGTTGGTTGTTTCAGACGAAGAGCCCGGGGCTCATCGAGGGCCGGGAAGAGGCTCTGAGTCACACCCTCGTCAGTCGGGCAGTGGGACTGAAGCAGGCAGGTCAGGGGCCAAAGCCACGCCCTTGCATGCTCCTTGGCCACGTTCCTCCTCACCTTGCTGCTTCCATGGCTTATTCTGTTGGCCTATTATTCAGCGACCCAAGCTCTTTAATAACAGGTTATAAAGAAGAAATGCAAACACTCCCAGAACGACAGCAGAGGGGAGCCCTCTCTTAGCTCTTCACAGCACCCTACCACGCAGGGGAAAAAAAATGACATTAGGGAGTGAACTGTGTGCCCCCAAAATTCATATGCTGAAACCCTAACCCTCACCATGACTGTATTTGGAGATGCAGCCTTTCAGGAGGTAATTAAGGTTAAATGAGGTCATAGGGTGGGGCCCTGATCCGAGAAGACTGGTGTCCTTCTAAGAAAAGGAAGAGACACCGGAACTCTCCCTCTCTCCACGTGCACAGAGGAAAGAACACGTGAGGACACAAAGAGAATGTGGCCATTTACAAACCAGGAAGAGAGGCCTCACCCGAAACCCTGATGGCACCATGATCTTGGACTTCCAGCCTGCAGAACTGTGAGAAAATAAATTTCTGTCATCTAAGCTGCCCAGCCTGGGGTATTTTGCTATGGCAGCCCAAGCACACCGAGACACACAGTAAGCACAGACATTCAAACAGCAACATGAACGCCACGGCAAACGACATGCAGCTGACACTCAGAGGTGCGGAGGCAAGTGTCAGGACTGTCCTTACAAAGTGAGGTCTCGTGACTGATATTCTCAAAGAGGATGTTCAAGGTCTGCAACAGCTGAACGCACACGTAGCGGCCTGACTTCTGCCGCAGGATGTTCAAGAAGAAGACGAACATGTTCTTCTCCAGGAAGAAGCTGGGGAGAGAATGGGAAAGCGTCAGTGGTCTGCTTCTACACGTGGAAATGCATGTCGTCCTCTGGTTGCACGCCCAGCACACGCGTGTGCACCCCAACAAAGGCATCCGCAGAGCAGCCAGATCATACCACCCGTGTGGCCTTGGCTTCTGCGATACCCAGCTCCCACGATGCTGTCCTCCACCAAGAAAAATGCGACCTTTCAGACTCTCTTCCCGGAATGTGAGAACAGTGCTGATTCTGGGAAGCAGTGAACTCCTAGATTTCTGACAGAGTGGGAAGGATCTTTCCCAACTAAATGATTACACAGTGACCTACCTACACTTATAAACCCAACAAGCAGCATTTTCCATCCAATATTTTATAAGCCTAGTTTTCCTCACTAAGCCTCTTTCCTTTGCTTTCATAGCTTTGAGTGCTCACCAACAACCTGGGAACCAGAGTAATTCCCTACAAAGGGGTAAGATGATGCTGAATATTAAAAGAGTTTGGGTTTCTCAATTAACAAGTCTGTCGTTTCCACATCTAGGGTATGAGAACTGGAAGGAAAGAGAAGGTGCTGATGTGGTCATGGGACCCCAGCTGGTCCCCAAGTCTGCTTTGCCTTTCTTGTCCTGGACGGGACATTTGTCTACATGCAGCCTGGGGGCACTGACTTTGGGGGCACACATTGGCTCTTTTAGTCTTGAAATGCAGACCCCCTAATGCCTGTCTTTAAAGGAAGAAAATGACGTTTCTAGTTTGGTGTTCTCTGTATTCACGCTAAGACCAGGTAATCTCTCATCTGGGATACTCAGAACAATTCCCAGCAGTCCCGTGGGTCTGCTGGTTGACTCAGTGTTTGGTCTCCCTCTTCCCTCTGCTGTCAAGTGGCAGGAACATGGGCCTGGCACTTGCTCAGTGCTGCAGATCTTCTGTTTGAATCCATGAAAGGGTAAATGAATAAATAAATATGACCTTAAAGAGACCTCTAAATTATTTTCCAACTCTGATTCTGGGAGCCCGTGTGCCTACAAATGCCATCCACGTTGATCCCCAGAATATTTCATTCATTGGACCTATCGTGTCATCCTATGCGGCAGGTTGTACAAAGCACTGACTCCCAAGTATCACCCAACAAGCTCAGCGCACCCCAAGACCGACTTGGGAACTTGTTAAAATGCTTGTACCTACACCTTGCCCAGGGGTAGATTCCGTAGGTCTAGTGTGAAATCCAGGAGCCTGGATTTTTAAAACTCCCTAGGGTAGTAAGGGGCTCCTTGGAAAAGTGGCTAATTCTAGGGCTGGGGCAGATAAAATGCAAGATGAGCCTGGAGCACCTCAGAGTACCAGAAAGTAAGGAAGTGCTCCAAAAACCAAAAGGATGGGGCTGAGTCAAAGGGACACAGGAAGCGTCCTGAAAGAGCTCCTAGTGCCTGAAGCTGGAACAATGCCAGCAAAACAATAAATAACGTAGTATTGGATTATAATCCAGAGGATAAAATAAATATCCATGAGTCCCTATTGATATACATGTGCCTTGCAGATATTGTGTTTTTCTTACAAATTGAAGGTTTGTGGTGACCTTGTGTTGAGCAAGTCTATTGGCGCCATTTTCCCAACAGCATTATTTTTTAACTGAGGTATGTACATTGTTTCTCAGACACAATGCTATTGGATACTTAACAGACTACAGTACAGTGTAAACATAACTTTTATATACATTGGGACACCAAAAAAATTCGTGTAACTCGCTTTATTGCAATATTTGCCTTATGGCGGTGGCCTGGAACCAAACCTGAAAGATCTTCAAGGGATGCATATAAATAAATGATTGAATAGACAAATAAATGAGGAGAAAAGACAAATCTTCCACGAAGAAGAATTTCAAACAGTGTATGTAGATACTCCCCCCTTTAAGAAGGTGGAGCTTAATTCCCACGCCCCCAACGTCCAGGTGGGCTGGACTTAGCGACTCACTTTCGAGACTACTGTAGGGGAGGGGGAAAGAGTAACTTTAAAGTAAAAAAGTCTGGCAGACACCACCTGAGCCAAGTGATCAGGTTAACCTCTCCAGGAATCATGTGGATATCAGGAACGTTGACATTCTGGGATGGGAAGGACACTTCCCCTCTGTGACACTCTTCCCCAAAATTCCCAGGCTAATCAGGAGAGAAACCCAGATTGGGGGACATTCTACAGAACAGCTGGTCAGTACTTCTCAAAACTATCAAGGTCATAAAAAACAAGAGAAGACTAAAAACCTGTCACAGACCACAGGACACTGGGGAGACGTGACAACTAAAATGACTGTGGGTGCCTGGATTGGGATCCTGGAGCAGAAAGAGGATGCTAATGGAAAAACGGGTAAATTCCAAATCAAGTCTGGAGTTGACGTAATGGTGATGTTTTAACAAATGCACTCTAGTCATATAAGATATTAACAGGGAAACGGCGTGAGGGGTAAATGGGAACTTTCTGTACAATCTAAATCTAAAATTATCCCCAAACTTAAAAATGGATTAAAAACAAGTTCTCTTGGGGCCTCTGTGGGGCAGTGATTTAAGAATAACTGGGCCTCTAAGAGCTCGGTGGTTTTTCTAAGATGACAGACGGACTCGTCCATTCTAGTAAAGGTGACGCGGTTTCTAATCTTTAACCCAAGGGTCTTTTCTCATTTCCATAAACAGATACCGAGCAACCAACAAATAGTAAATTCCCCATGGGTCCTGAAAGGCAACTAGTCCCGCTTATGAGCAACACCTATTTATTACTCGTGTCTTCCCTTGGGGAACCCAGCCAGTGTCACAGGTCTGCATTTTAAACAATTTGCATTTTCCACAAGTAGCTCCATATTAGCAAACCTCACTGACGAAAATATAGAGCTATCCAGAAAATCAGAACATCTAATAAGAAGCCAGGTTGGAAATGGAACACCTGTATTTGTTTTCAATGGGTTTTTTAAGTGGCCTCAACACTTATAATTGAGATTATTTTATATAAAAATAAAATCTGTGTTTGGTGGTTGTCATAACCCCAATCCTTCTGCACTCAGACGCTGGGACAGGTCTGTTGAGGAAAGTAGTTCATGGGTTACGGCCTTTGCTTTTTAACTGTCCAATAGGGACACCTTTTTTTTTTTAATAAATTTATTTAGTTATTTATATTTTATTTTTGGCTGCATTGGGTCTTCATTGCTGTGTGTGGGCTTTCTCTAGTTGCGGGAGCGGGGGCTACTCTTTGTTGTGGTGCGTGGGCTACTCAGTGAGGTGGCTTCTCTTGTTGCGGAGCACGTGCTCTAGGTGCGCGGGCTTCAGTAGCTGTGGCACGTGGGCTCAGTAGTTGCGGTGCGCGGGCTCCAGAGAGCAGGCTCAGTAGGTGTGGCTCACGGGCTTAGTTGCTCCGTGGCATGTGGCATCTTCCCGGACCAGGGCTCGAACCCGTGTCCCCTGCATTGGCAGGCGGATTCTTAACCACTGTGCCACCAGGGAAGTCCCAATAGGGACACCTTTTAAAATGATCATTTGCTAACATTTCTTGAGTGCCTAACTCTGTATCAGGCACTGGGCAGGGAACTTGCTCTCTCTCACTTAAAGATGAGCAAACTGAGGCGGGCCTGAGACTCTTCACCTAGGAAGTATGAGAGTGAGGAGAAACCCCTCCATGGGCTCTAGGTGTGAGCCGCTGCTTCTCCACTTACCAGCTGTTTGACCTTGAGCATAAAAAGGGGTGGGGATGAGGATAAGGATGGGGATGGGGATGGGGATGAAGATGGGGAAGGGGATGAAGATGGGGAAGGGGATGAAGATGCGGATGGGGAAGGGGATGGGGATAAAGATGGTGATGGTCCTCTACCCTCGGGTAGTTGGGAGACTTAGAAGGATTATCTCATCAAGAGCTCAGCACTGTGGCCACCCATCAGTAAACACAATCAATGTTAGCCCTTAGTGTCTCCACCCAGGGAAGGGTCTTTTCAGTTCAATTAGAATCTAACTACCCAAGACATTTTCTCCTTCCTTTGGGGGAGATAATCAGACATTACTTGGAAAATTATCCATGATATTTTCAGATTTTTCTAGGGACACTCTTTTCCATAACTTTCCCATTTTCAGCAGGCATTTTTACAGTGTTTCAAGGACATTTTAGAGAGGCAGAGAGAGAGGGAGAGAGAGAGATATCTGTGCAGAACCAAATTGGCATCAAATCCTGACATCATCAGGAATGACTCATGGTACACATTTAGAAAAATATTCAAAGGAAGAAGAAGAATCAAAAAACAAAAAACAGGAAACCCTTACTCAAATACAGAGCTGTCATTCTGATCCCCCCAGATCAGAATCTCGGTGATGGATCGGATGGTCTCCACCAGCAAGTTCCTGTTCTGTTCTGTGACGGTGGTGTTTTTGGTCAAAACGTGGTACAGATACCTGAGAGAAAGGAAAAAAAAAAGAGAACCAAAGGTTACCAGTTGAAATGTAAGCCAAGCTCAGTGACCATTAGCAACATTTTAGGGACAATTTGGCTGTGCTTTTTACAGACATAGTTGTTAGCACAATTCCCATTCAGAGGAGACATAACTCACCACCTGAGAAAAATGGCAGACAATGCTTCAAAGTGTTAAATAACCAAGGACACACCAACCCAAACTGAGGCAAGACTGTCAAGCTTTTGAAGACAGCCATCCTCAAACTCCAGTGTGTGCAAGAGAATGACGTGGAGAGCTGGACAAAGCGGGGCCACAGAGCCCACCAGAGACTCAGATTTAGCGGCACTGAAGGAAGACCAGGCATTGGCCTTTTTCACTCTCCTGGGTGATTCTGACGCTGACGGAGCAAGTGGAGACACACAGCTCAGTGCCAAAAGCCTAAGACCCGCTGCCTGGCTGATGCAGAGATCAGACGTGGAGTCACACAGCAGGGAGGGTGGTCCCAGAGCCAGTGGCTGGGGCACAAATCAGGTGCCGTCATGATCACCCTTGGAATGCCCTTAATCCCCCATGAAGCACAGAACTGACGGCTCAGGTGAAGTACGTGGCTTGCAGTTCAAGGGCACAGCTCTTATTTGCTGTGTACAGAGTAAAGTGAAGTGGGTCTGAGAGGCGATGGCCATGTATTCAGTACTTCCCCCACCTGAATGTGCAGGGCCAGGTGGGCACGGCCTAGTCCTCGAGGCCCTCTGCCGCTGGTGAGGGCAAAGCCAAAGCATCGCAGAGGCCACTCCCGAGCAGTGCGGGGACTAGCAGCCTGGCGATGCCCCGGGGGCGCCACCTGGTGCGGTTTTAAGAGAGTGTCTCCAGGGCCGGCAGACTGAGGCAACTTCAGCTGTCACGGCTTGGGAAGGAAAAGGGGACAGCAAGAGGGAGCGACTCAGGAAGAGTCACTTCCCGACTTCTTTTCTGGCCACCTTCAGTTTGGGGGTGGGGGACTGGCGAGAGAAAGGCAGGGAAAGACTGGATAGGTCATACCATTGAAGATCTCTAAAAATGGGTAGGATGTAAAGAGGTAGAATCTTGAAAAATGGAACCACAGGAGCCATCTGCTGCTTTAGGGGGTTTTAGTTATTAGTGCTTGTGCTGTTTGCCTAAAGACATACTATAATCAGTTTTTTAAAATCATTTAGTTAATCTAATTAATTAAAACTACATGCAACTTTTAACATGCAGTAACTAGCATAGCTCTCCCAAAACAGAACTCTCCAGCACCTGTGCCCAAATCCACCAGCAGGGCTGTGCGTGTGGGGGTGAGGCCAGTGGTCCCCTGTGATTAGGTGACTCTACGGCACTGACCCACCCTGGGATGAATCCAGGGGACCCACTCGTGAATCTATGTCTCCATCTTGCCTCGAGTGCCTCTTCCTCAAAAGGCTTAAAGAGCAGAGTTTTTCAAATTGTGGTTCACGGGCCTCCTGCATCAGAATCACCTGCTTAAGTTGCAGATCCTGGCTTCCGAGCCCGGACTCCCGGAATCTGAGCCCTGGGTGCAGGGCCCCAAATCTGCATTTTGAAGGAGCTCCCACTCACGCCATGGCCGTCAGTGACACTGCCCGTGCAGTGCACAGTGCGCCCCCCACCTGCTGTGACAGGCGTTGTTGGCAACGTGGGGAGAGGCGGATGCTCCCCACTCTGGTGTTTCCTTCTGCGTAGGGGACAACATGCATTAGCACCTCACTGGCACACTCCTGGCCCAGGAGGCAGCAGCCTGGGTAAGTGGGTCTGCTCTGAAGACCCCCCATATGGATAGGAGAGGTTAAAATCTTGACGATCAGCCCTGACTTCTATTCACTGTGCTTTCTGCCTGGAATACCCCTGCTGCCCTGACCAACCAGCAAACTCTTACTCATATGTCAAAACCCAGCTCAGGCATCTCTTGGTGAAGCCTTCTCTCTGGCACCTCTGTACCCATATGCATTTGCTGCTGCACAGACCACCCTGACTGGCAATGATCTGTCTCCTTTCCTAGACCTGAGCTCCTCAAGGTCAGGAACATCATCTTATTGATCTTGGTGACCCCAAAAGACTCCAGAATATCTGGAACACAGTAGGTGCTCAGTAAATGCTGAATGGGGGAAGGGTGGGGGACCATCTCCATGAATATAAGGTAGATCAGAGCATACAAGACCAAACATAGTCAAGGAGCCAAATGCCAAATACAGCAAGTAGTGGAACAGAGCGGTAGTGAAGAGTTCAAATATTTGGAGGCCAACAGACAGACCTGGGCTTGATTCCTGGCCCTGTCACTTCCTATGAGTGGCCTGGGACAAGGCACTTACTCTCTCTGGGCCTCAGCTTCTACAACCATCAAGGCCTCCTTGCTGGATTGTTCCAGAGATTTGATGTGATAGCACATAGAAAGAGCTGAGCATGGTGCCTGGCACACGGTAAGCGCTCAACAGATGCAGGGCTAGCTGCTACTACTATTATTATAAGGTGGTCGTTATGAGGGGGGCTGTTATTAAAATCATTATTAAATTATACAAAAAATATTCCAAGAACGTAGGAAGGAGAGATCAGGCTGGATCCAAACAGTCATGAAAAGAGGACTTCACTGCAGGAGTTACGGGAAGGTCCAGAGAAACCAGAGCAGGAAGTGGAACGTTTGGTGTTAGCTGGGTGATGTCAAGCAAATTACTTAATCTCTGTACCTCAGTTATCTCACCTGTAAAATGGGAGCGGCAATAGCACCTAAATACTTTAGTACCTACCCATCATGGTGTCGTTAGGAACAAACAAGTAAAAAGGTAGGTAACTAACCTGGCAGTTCCCATGGATGATACAAGTGCCAGCTATTACTGTTGTTATCATTGCCTTCACTAAATAACCCCTCAAAAAAAATTCTAGTAACTATGAGGAGGCCCTTACAGACAAACCCAGGGGAAGGGCAGGGTGTTAAGTCTTGAAAAGAAGATTCTAGGCACCCCCACATGCGGTGCATGGCCTACATGCCTGGCCCTGTGTGCGGGCCTTCCTGTGACCCTCATACTCGCAGTAACCTGGGGCCGTGCACATCACTAGCACGGCACAGGCCAGGACAGGAACTGAGGGACGCTCGGCAGCTCATCTGCAGCCAAAGGGCAGAGGCTGGCTCAGAGGGCTCCAGCCAATCCCCCTCCTCGGCAGGGCTTGCTGCGCTCTGCCTTTCTCAGTGGCGCCATCTGCTGGCGCGTGGTGATGCCGCGCCGGGGTTTCACCGCATGACCACGCATGAAGTTGGGTACCTTTTCACATGTTCAGAACCATTTAAATATCTACTTTTGTGAGGTGCCTGTGCTAGTTTTTTGCCCATTTTTCCTAGGTAGCGAACCTTTTTTCTTATTAATTTGATGGAGTTTATGCATTCTGAATACAAATCCTTTACTGGATATACCTATGGCAAACATTTTCTCTGAATGTGGCTTGCCTTTTCACTCTCTTTACAGTGGTCTTTTGATGAGCAAAAGTTCCTAATTTTAATGCGGTCCAGTTTATCAATCTTTCCCTTGGATAGTGTTTTTTGTATCAACCTTAAGACATCCTTACCTACCCCAAGGTCATGAAGAAATGCTGTTTTCTTCTTTTCAAAAGTTACTATTTTACCTTTCACATTTTGACTTAGAGTACATTTGAAACTCATTTTTGTGTATGGTGTAAGATACTGGCCAAAATTCATTTTTTCCATATGGCTATCTAGTTGATTCAGCATCATTCACTGAAAAGGTCCTCATTTCTCCAAAGCACACCGATGTCACCATTGCCATTAATCAGGTGACCACACATGGGACTCTTTCTGGATGCTCTAGTTCCACTGATCTATTTGTTTACCTTTGTGCCAACACCATGCTGTCTGATCACTGCAGCTTTAAAATAAATCTTGCAATGTGATAATGTAAGTCTTCCAACTTCTTTCCTTCTGGTTTTTTTTTTTTTATTATTATATTGGCTATTCTTGGTCCTTTGAATTTCCATATAAATTTAAAAATCACCTTCTCAATTTCCACAAAAATACCTGCTAAGATTTCCTTTAAGACTGCCCTAAATCTATAGCTAAATATGGATAGAACTGACATCTTTTGGAGAGTGTAACACGATGACATTTACATTTCCTTCAAGGTTTGCTGGATAGGGGACTTGCACATCTTTTGTGAGATTTATTCCTAGGTATTTGATGGGTTTTTTGATGCTGTTGTAAATGGGAGTGTTTTAAACTACTCGTTTTCTAAATGTTTGTTGTTGGTAGATGGAAACACCCGCTAGATCTCAAGCTCTGAATTCCCACCGCACTGGCCCATCTTTTCGCCCTCACGATGCCCTAGCACACTGTTTTTGGTAATCTTTTTGGAAGAGACCCTCGATATATGTTTGCTTAAATGTAGTGGGGGAAAAAAAGAAAGAAAGCTGAATGGATTAAAGATTAATATTTTAATGCTGCGTCTAACTCCAGGGCTTTGGAAGATCAAGTAATTCAACTACCTCAGAGATACTAATATAGTTTAATAACTTTTTGGTTTTAAACGTAACACTCATTTTAGAAAGGTTGGAAACCTCAACAACAACAAAAAAGAGAAATGGCAATTGTCAATCATGCCACTGCCCAGAGATGACCACTGCTGGAATTGCAATCTATTTCCTCAGGTCTTTTTCTTTGCTATGGATATTATTGGAGTTGAGCTCATGCTGTATGTCCATTACCATGCCCACCTTTTTTCCCACCTCTGGCTAAAATAAAAGCATTTTTGTTATTGGCAACTGTTCTCAAGCATCAGTAGTGACTACGCAGTACACCACTGAAAGGACGGCACAGCAGTTCCTGGGCATTAGATTCCTAATTGTTCAGGTGATCAACAAGGTTACAACAGCCATCTCTATGTGCAAGGCTGTGTTCCCTATCTAGATAAGATTCCAAGGACAGTGACAGATTTTTCTCTTACAATGATAACTGTTACAACAATAACATTTTCTCTCAAACTCTATGTGTGTACATTTTTACCATCATCATCATAAAAACAGTTGCAGCCTCCTGGGCTTTCCTGGTGGTGCAGTGGTTGGGTGCCCGTCTGCCAATGCAGGGGACACGGGTTCGAGCCCTGGTCTGGGAAGATCCCACATGCCGCGGAGCAACTAAGCCTGTGCGCCACAACTACTAAGCCTGCGCTCTAGAGCCCGCAAGCCTAGAGCCCATGCTCCACAACAAAGAGAGGTCACTGCAATGAGAAGCCCGCGCACCACAGCGAAGAGTGGCCCCCGCTTGTTGCAACTAGAGAAAGCCTGCGTGTAGCAATGAAAACCCAATGCAGCCAAAAATAAATAAATTAATTAATTTTAAAAAATAAATAAATAAAAATAAAAACAGTTGCAGTCTCCTATTGCCAGGCCCTGTTCTGAATGCTTCAGATGTGTTCACTCATTAAACCCTTACAACAATCCTGCAGGGCTGATGATCTGGGGAGCTGAGGCTCTGGGAGGCTAGGACCTGCCCAGAGTCCCAACAGAAGGACAGGGCACCAAGGCAGTAATCCCTTGCTTGTAACCATTATAGTATAGAAGATGCAAACAATGAGTTAAACACTTTTATTAGCCAAGCATTTCCATGAAGTTATGAATGCCTAGCACACAAGACAACCAAATAAACAAACTGAAAAGGCATGACAACACTATTCAGATCTCAAGATAAGTGCTTATCACTGACCCTTTTTCCACTTCATTGGAAAAGAGCCGGCATTATCATATCTCCAGAGAAAGTTCTGCAGAATGTAGAACCCCAATTTCAGACTCTTGCACATGAGCAAACTTTACTTTGAGAGACAAGCTTAGGAGTTTGAAACGCCTGGAGACAGAAAAACTGCAGCCTGTTATCAACGTGCAACGAACACATTAGAGGCTCATCACCAAGGACTACGGGCTGTAAACAAATCCCTCCTCCACAGACTCTGCTTTCTCAAGACACTCACTGATTTCACAAGTTAAACTATTACAGTTAATAATAATTATGTCCACTTCAGAGACAGACATACTAAATTCAAATTCATACAAGTTTTATGACTTGTGTCATGCCTCTTAGGATGCTCCCATTGGAAGATACTGAAACATGAGCAAGCTAGAGTGTGAGGAAGGATAGGGCCTAGGGGGGCTGGAAACCCACTCCCCCGAAGCACATCCCCCAGATAACAAGGTCTGGGGTGAGGGGACACGGAGCCTGTGTCTGTGTGGCCTCCTCAGCACAGCACCAGGGCAGACAGCTCCCAGAGGGTCCTACTCTGTGTCCTGAAAACCCCCATTTGGTCAGGATCCAGCCCTCTGGCCAGCAGGACAAGGAGAAGCTCCAAGCAGGGTGGAATCGGACTAGAAGACTAGCAGAAGGTGTTAAAGGCGGTGCTTCTCCTGATGAATCACCCCTGAAAGATGTCAAACTGGGCCAGCGGGTGAGGCCGGGACTGAGACGCTGAGATGCCGGGGAGCCTGAGATGCCGGGGAGCCGGCAATCACGGCGAGAACGTAGCAGGGCTTTCAGCCCTAGAAAAAGTCACAGCTCTGGCACAGGCGCTGTGCCCAAACTGGCAAGAGCAAACTGCTGTTAAGAAAAGTCAGGCCAGAACTCGCCTCTTTTGTTCATCCTATGACGAATTCTTGTTGATCTTTTACTGCGTGCTAGGCCCTGTACCGGCATCTGACAACTTCCACGTGAACAAGCCACCCAGGCCTCTGTCCTCACAAAGCTTACGTTCAAATCTGGGAGTAGCAAACAAACATATATTCAAGTAAGACCATTTCTGATAGCGAAAGGTCATGCCTGAGGAGCCCTGGCCAGCTTCTTGGGGATCTAACTCACAGGTGGGATAAAGCTTGACGAGCCCAGAGCACCTACCAGCTGGTCTAACTCTTTGGCTATGAGAAGACCTTATGATAACATGCTGAGTGAGACGGTGGGAGCAAGAACAGGAGAAGCTACAGATGACGGTAAAACTTCTTGTTGGCTTAAGTCACCAGGGCAATTTTTATGAAAGAATTGTTTAGGTTTGTTTTGTTTTGTTCTGTTTTTTGTGGCCATGCCACGCAGCTTGTGGGATCTTAGTTCCCGGACCACAGATTGAACCCGGGCCACCGCAGTAAAAGTGCTGAGTCCTAACCACTGGACTGCCAGGGAATTCCCAAGAATTGGTATTTTAAGGATACAGTTAGGCATCTGGAGAGAGCACAGGTGCAGACAGGTGAGGTGTGTGCAACAGTGAGGGAGAGAAGGACCATCAACGTGAAATGGCACAAGAAACACCCCGGGGTTACTGCAGGCACTACCCTCACGTACTATAAGACAGAAGCAGGCCCTGAGGGGACGGTCCTCCAATCCATTCTCCAAACTTCGGCCAGACCACAGCACACGGCTCCCCACTGCTCTCAGTCTAGTGTCCAAATTCCTCAACAGGATTTACAAGGCCCAGTGGGACCTAGGCTCTGTGACCTCTCCCGCCTCATGGCTCTGCTCTCGGGCCCTACACACCCCCTTGCCCTGTGTCTCTCTCCTGCAGGCTTCTCAAACGCTGTTTCCTCTGCCTGCAGCATCCCCCCTTCCAGCCTGCCCCCTACTGCCTGTAACAACCACTCATCCTTTATGTCTCCATGTAAATGGGTGTCTGCCTACCAAGGATGCTCCTGGCTCCCCAGCTGGGGTGAGAGGGTCTTCATCTGTGCTCCCAAGCTTAGATGGGTGGGAACAGTCTGGAGCGCTCTGATGGCCTGGGGGAACTTTAGACTTGACATGATGGATGCCTCGGACTCACTATGAGTGATACGATGAATATGATACTCTAAGAAAATGAATCTGGCGATACTGTACCCCAAGCTCTAAAACTAATCAGTGTTATCTTAGGCAAAAGTTGAATATACCAAGAGTAGGTGAATGTCTGCCTGCTGGGTATACATTCCTCTTCTCCCTAACTTTCCTACGCTGAACCATCCCTTTCTCTCATTCTCTGTCCACTAGCTTGGAAGGAGCTGATGCCACCCTGACTCCAGGGAAGGGCCACTTAGAGTACCCCATGCCCCCCTGTCACAGTGACTAGCTCAGGGGCGGGCATGAGACCCCAGGCTGGTTCAATGGTGCTCATTTCTGGACTTCTGCTGGCAATATTAAGAAAAGAAGCTCTCTTTTTCCCAGGGGTTGCTAAGCTGATACGATGTAAGCCTGGAGCATGCTGAGAATGACACCAACCCAGAAGAAAGCGGAGACAAGAACTGGAAAGAAGCACATACAGACAACTTCGTCTGAACACTGAGACTCAGCCGTGGCTTAGCTAGGACAGCCTGTTCAGTGGCAAGAGCCAATCAGTTCCATTTGGGGCTTAAGGCAATTCCAGCTGGGCTTCTGTCACTTAAAACCAAGAATCTTGACCCATACACAAAGGCGACTAGAATTAAGGCAACAACACAACCCAACACCAAGAAAGTTCTAGCAGTTTGTGGACTCGCCGTCCCTAGTGAAGGTGATGCTTCAGTGGCAATCAGGCAACTCCAGCAGTCAAGGTTTCTGCTTGTCAATGTCACAGCCTTGCCACTAGTCTGGGCAATAAACCACCCATGATGTGTAGCAAATGACCTCTTACTATTTCAATCTGCCTCAACTAAATCACTAACTCCATTCAGTAGACAGAGACCACAGTACACAGCTTTCCATTATTTAGCAAAAGTAAAACCCTGTCTTACAGGAAGATTCCTTTCCAGTTTGAAAACCAGGAATGTTATGAATAATGTGGTTCAAAAAGAGTTTCCAGCTCTCCCTACTATCTTCTCAATTGTTCTGTAAATCTCAAACTGTTCTTAACAGTAAAGTCTATATAAAAAAAAAAAAAAAAGGAAGAGGGTTCCCAGATGCTTTGTGTGCCCCCCTCCCAAAACTGTCAATTCTAAATTCGTTTAAATATCTTAATCTCTCCTCTCTACCCACACTGCCCTAGGTCAGGGCAACAGTGTATTAGGAACTGTCACTTGTCACTGGTAGAGTGACCAATTAGTACTGGCTGCCCAGGACTTTCCCAGGTTTAGCACTGAAAGTCCCACATCCTGGGAAACCCCTTAGTCCCAGGCGCCCCGCAACGGTTGGTGGCCCTCCGTATCAGAGGAAGCCCAAGCCCTGTTCTACCTCCAGCCTTGTGTCCCATAACTACCAGCCCCACTTTGACACTCCACAAACCCCAGGGCCGCCCCCACATCCCGCTGCTGCACATGGCGGCTCCTGCTCGTCCTTGACAACTCTGCTCCGGCTGCCTACCCCAGACAGCTTCCAAGAAGGGTTCCCACCGAGCCCTGAACCTACGGTGGTCCCAGCACTTGTCATACCACAGTCACTGGCTCTATGGCTATCTCCCCCACCAGCCAGCGAGCTCCCTCAGGGAATGGGCTGTTCTGTGCCCAAGCATCGGGGTGGGCACTAGCTGTTTATGGCACTCTTTCCCAAGTCGCTTTGGGGTCTTCTAAGCCCCCCTCCAACACACAAATCGCCAGGTTCTTCAGGCTACAGTATGGATTCAGCTGATCCGCCAGATCCGGGGCAGGCAGCTCTGGTTTCCAAAAAGCACCCAACAGCCGTGTGACCTAAACAATGAACCTGGGCAGTTCCCAGGCTACTTCAAAGGAACCTGAGAACCTTTACCATTCCCTGGCTGGGCAGAGGGCGAAGACGGCCATTGGGCAGTGAGACTCAGCCAAGTTGAAAGTCTTCCCAAACTGACTTTTAGGAAATTTTACTCAAAAAGACAGTGTAATGAGTGCAAACACTGAAGTCAAATCCTGGCTTTGACACTTTTCAGCTGTTGTCACATTGGACAAGTGACTGAACCTCTTTGGACCTTAATTTCCAGTCTAAAAAATGGAAACAATAATATTTCTGACAACTCCTAAGACTTGTGAGGACTAAAGGAAATAACACACAGGAATTCCTTAACAAGCACCTGGCACCGAAAATGCATTCAATAATTACTAAAGTAATTTAAAAGGGCTAGAGTCAGGCAGAGTTAGGTGAGAGCTTGCAGGTACCTGGATGCTGGCAGCAGGCCCAACCTCCTTTAGATATCCCTCCTCCCCTTCTCGGCCTCATCCACCCACTCTCTAAATTCCTGAAATCTCTAAGCCTCTCCCTTTCCCGTCCAGCTGCCCTCCCTACACAGCCCCATGCTTGCCCTAGGCCTCTCTCCTCCCCATGTCCTCTCTCATCAACACCTCCCAAACCATTCCTTATTACATAATGATCCCTCCTGCCGCCCACTCTTTGAGACCCACAAACATTTATTAAACACCTGCTCCATGCTAGAAAGGACACAGCTGAGAATTACAGCACCCCTACCCCCAGCCAAATGAGAAGCCCCCATCTAACTTCCCTCCCACCAACACTTTCCAGGGGCCCCTGTCTTCCTGCTACTGTTCCCTGCCCGCCCTCTCCATCCTTCTTTCCCATTAGTAATCCTGGGAGCTCCTTCTGGAAATCAGCCAATTTCTTACCACCAAAGGTTTGCCTACTCCCCCACTCTGTCCCCCCACCCCCCAACACTATATTTTCCTCCCTGAAGTCATTCCCTCTTCAAAGGTCTCTATTTTCCTTCACCTCCACACCCCCTCCTGCAAAAAAATCCTAGGCTCTGCCTGCATGCTCTGCACCTCTCCCCGATTCATTAATTTTTTTCATTCTTTAAGTATCTATTGAGCTCCTACTGTGTGCGAGGCTCAGAGCTAGATGCTGGGAATACAGCTTTGAGCAAAACAAGCCGTCTCTGCCCTCCTGGAAGTACCAGTTTAGTAGCAAACAGAAAAGCGGTAAAAAACAAAAACAAAACAGGATAATTGCAGATAGTGGAGATTAATCAAATGAATGAAATCAAGAGAAAGATCTAACAGAAAGGAATTGAGGCAGGGGAGGCACTTTAGGTAGGGTGGTCTGGGAAGGCCTTGCCCAGCTGATAAACAGTTACCATTATTGGCCACCAACTGTATAACAGACACTGGATCGATCTCTTTCCACGCACAATATTACTGAATCCTTGCACAATGTTCACCATCCCCATTTGCAGACAAGAAATCAGAGGCTCAGAGAGGTGAAACAATTTGTCCAAGGTCACACAGCCCTTAAATGGTGGAATCAGGATTTGAATGCCAGTCTGACTGCAAAGCCACTCTGTGTACTCCTGCTTCCCAGGACCACCTTTGCCACCTGCCTCCCTCGGAGCTCTACTTCTGACGCTTTAGACTCCCCTAAGAAACTAGTTTGTTTTTAAATTATTGTCCTTTATTGAGCACTTGTAGAAGCTTCCAGCTTTACATACATTCTCTGACCCTACCCTCAAAACAATCGTAGAAAGCAGGTGCTCTCACTATATCCATTTTACAACTGAGGAAACTGAGGCCTAAATTCATACGCTTAAGTTCAAACCCACATCTGTCTGACTCCAGGATCCAGACCTCTGACCCGTAAGCTGTCCAGCCTAAGAAGTACCACCCCGGGGAAGCTTGGTGCTCATCGTCCGGCCCCAGCAAGAACGAAGTCTGCATCCGTAAACGGAAATCTCATCCCCTTACTTTACAGATGGGGATACTGAGACTCTGAGAAGCGGAGCGACTTGCCCAAGGTCACACAGAGAGGAGCTACGGGGTCAGGGTTCGAACCCAGGCGCCCTAAGTCCAGAGCCCTAGCGCTTAACCACCGCACAGCCTTTCCCGAGCGCCTCTCTCGGCCCTCCGCCTCCGCTCTCACACTTCCCAGCGCCCCCGGCCAGGAGCTATGCGCCTCCATCCCCAAGTCCAGCCCCGCGGCCTCCCCCTTCTGCCCCCAGTACACTCACTTGAGGTGGTCCAAGGAGTGGATATTGCGGGAAGACTTGCCATGGCCCCCGCCCACCCAGCTCCGCGAGCGGCCAAACATGTCGGCGGCCCCGGCCAGTCGCTTGCCTCACGGTCTCATGCCCAAGCGGCCAAGCGGCCGGGCGCCCGCGGCGGCGGCACAAGCGGAGAAGGCAGCGGCGGAGGTGCTGGAGAGACGGCCAACCACCTTCCCCCCCGGCCCACAGTCCAGCACTGACATTCAGCCGGAACCGGCCCTTCGACCGCCGCGCTTTACGGCGCCGTCAAGAGGAACGCTGGGAAATGCAGTTCTCCCGCGAGGCCCCCGCTGACTAGACTCTGCGAAGGAACTACAAGGCCCGGTGTGCATCACGAAACTTCAGGCCAGCGGCCTTGGAAAAGAGGCGGAGCGAGAAGAGGACAGTCCGCAGTATCTTAGGGATAGGCGGGAATGGGAAACCTATGGGCGGAGCCCTGAGAAATGAATCCGTGAAGATTGGGGAATAAAAGTTACCACAATATTAACAATTATTACCTTTATGATAAGAATAAGAATAGCTGTTGCTTGGCGTATGCCGCGTGCCACTGTCCTAAGCGCTTTACATATATTGTTATTTAATTCTCACAACATCCCTGTGAGGTGAGTACTACTATTATCCCCACTTTACCCAGGAGGAAACTGAATCACAGAGGGATTGACTTGCCCAAGGTCATACAGTTAATAAGCGGCAGACCCAAGGTTCAAACCCAGGCACCCTTATTTTTATGCCCCAACAAACGAAACTTCACAAAACCGGTAACGTCCTGGTTTGTCCTCACAGCCTTTTTCTTTTTCTACTTCAATTAAAAAATAAATATTGAAAGTCCTTCAAGCAACAATGTACCAAAACTGAAAGTCCTGTACTTTCAGAGGATTTCTCTGGTCTTTGCCGAAAATCCATGCCATTTCCAAAACAACGATACTTTTAAAAATAAGGAAACACCCAGCTTCCTACACCAGCCAAGAAGATGTATCTAAATTTCTCTCCTGGATCGGGAGTGGGAAGCTCCATGGAGGCGGTACTGCCCTGTTCACCATTCATTCATCCATTCATTCATTTCTACATCTCACAGTTATCTAAGGTCTACTGTGTCCCATTAACTGTGCCCAGGACAGAATTGGGCTAAGGGTCAATATTCTCCCCAGTGCCTAGCACAAGGTTTGGCATATAATAAGTGTTCAACAAATATTGTCAGAGTGAATAAATGAATGAATGAAGATTTGTTTCACCTTCAGCAGTTGGAGGGTTAATGGTTTGCTGTGTAATTCACCTAAAGGGGCAAGAGACAGTCATGGAGAAAAAAGCGCCTGTTCTGGCCTCCAAACACACACAGGCCCAGCAGCTTCCAGAGTCCTCCTGTTTCTCTGGGCCTCAGTTTCCTCACTGCAAAAATGAGTAACATACACTTCCCCATCTGGCTCCAATTAAGCAATGCCTGTAGAGCACCCAGCTCAGCGTGGCCTGAGATTTAAAGGTCTGTGGACTGCTTTGGAAGGCACCTTGGGCAAAATCAGTCTCCTGAAGGACGTACAGGGGTTACCCCTGAGGAGGGGAATCAGCGAGTGGAAGAGACTCACTTTTCTGTATACTTCTTGGTTGTATGAATGTTTAACCACGTGCACTATTATTGTTTTAAAACGTGTTTTACAAAGGAAAAACAAGAAGCAACCCTAGTGCTGCAGGTCTGACCTGTCGGGAGTTTCTTTACTCAGGTGTCACGGAGCCCTATTAGGCAGATTTCCAGCTACCAAAACCCCCGGCCCGCCCCGCCGAGGGGGCAGACCTTCCAGCAGCCAGAGTCTGGAGAGATGAAGGGGGCACCGATTGATCTTCCCCACCGTGGAAAATTGCCACTTTAGGAAAGGCCAAAATTTTCAAGGTAAGGTCCACCGCCCCTGCCCTCCCCCCCGCCCCCTTTTTCAGCAGGTAAACTGAGTCCCCAAAAGGCGTGACGCCAGTACTCAAGTCCAGCCGGGTGCTGATGAAGCTCGCGGTTACCTTCACCTTTTGTAGCCTTAGGATGAGTCTAGGTTTGAATTGTGTTCTGACTCTTTCCCCTCCCCCTACTCTGTCGCGGATTCGCAGAGCGAATTGGATTCGAGATCGGCCCTGAATCCGGAACTAGTAAAGCAACTCAGAAGCCAGTGGCTCTAGGGGCGGAGCGAGGCGGTACCCGCCCCCGGACGGCTCGGGCCAGTGAGCTCGGACGTTGGGCAAGCCAATGAGCGAGGGCAGGGGGCGGTGGGCCAATGAGCGCGGGGCTGCTCCGGAGGCGGTGCTCGGAACGCTACCAGGAGGACGACGCGGCGGTCGCAGCAATGGGTGCTGGGCCTTCGGGGGTGCGCAGGGGGCTCGAGGAACGGCCGGGCGCGGCTGAAGAGACCGTCGCCGGGACTGGCCCTTGACGCTGAGCTGCGGTGGGGTCCCCGCAGGCGCTGCGAGGGCCCGTGAGCGGGAGCGGGGAGCATCGGAGGAGCCGGGCCGCTGCCGGCCACTTCAGGGGTGCCCGCCTGACCGCTGGGCGGATCGACAGTGCCGTGTGGGCACCTCTGGGGGTGGGGTGACCCTCCTGGCACGTTTCGGGGACCGGGGCGCCTCCGCAGGGGCCGACGCGCATCCCCGGGGGTGCACCGCCGGGGCCCAGCGCTGCCTCGGCCAGCCCCGGGGCGCCCCTGGATGGCTGAGCTGCCCTCTCGCCGGCCGCCCGGGCGCCGCAGCGGCTGAGCTCGCTGGGATCGCCGGGCCGCCGCCGCCCTCGCCGCCCCCTGCATGCCCGGCGCCCGGGTCGCGGCCCACCTGGACGCGCTGGGCCCCTTGGTCCCCTCCGTGCCGCCGCCCCTGCTGCCCTCTATGTTCTACGTGGGCCTGTTCTTCGTCAATGTGCTGATCCTATACTACGCCTTCCTCATGGAGTACATCGTCCTCAACGTGGGCCTCGTATTCCTGCCCGAGGACATGGACCAGGCGCTCGTGGACCTCGGCGTGCTCTCCGACCCCGGCTCGGGCCTCTACGATGCCGACTCGGAGCTCGACGTCTTCGATGGTTACTTGGAGTAGGCCTGACTGCTGTCCCCCGCTCTCCCCACGACCCGCAACCCTCGGCCCGGACCGGCGCACGAATTATGCCGCCGCTGCTGTTTGAGGGCACCGTCTGGCCAGGGATGGGACCCCCAGGACGAGGCCCTCTTCGGCCTCCGAGGCCTGTAAGTGCCCTCTGCGCAGGATGAGGGCGGGTTGGGGCGCTGGCGAGGAAGAGGGAGGCATCCCAAGCCGGACACCACCCCCCCCAGGCTTCTGATTTCTCCATCCACCTCTTCCAGGTCTGTTTGGATGCCAGGAATGGCTGGACTCTTCTTAGGACCTTAGTTAGGGCAGGAAAGCTTTCCCTTAGCGAAGGTGACAGCTGTTGAAGAAGGGAAGGGAGGCAGGACCTAAGTCGCTTCTTGGTTAGCTGTAGTACCAACTGTCAAAGCCTTTGCACCCAGATCCATTTGAGACAGGCCTGTCAACTCCTCCCCCCATCCTTAACCTGTCTTGATGGTGACCTTGGCTTTTGGGGGATTCTCATTAGTCCTGGAAGGATAAAGACTTGCAGTGTTAAAAGAGGTAGGAAACCAGGCACTGATCACCTTTGTCCTGTGGCCCCTTGCGGACTGGGTGGGGACTGAGAGCAAGGGCTCCAGGCTGATGCTGTGAGAGGAGAAACCCCCTTCAGCAGAGAACCCTGTACTTCCTTTGGCCTTGGCTTGGCTGCCGTTTTGGAGTCAGATTTCAGGGTGCCGCAGCTCAAATCTTCAGGGGCTGCCAGTTTCGCAGGCTGCTTTCACAGACCAGGCCAGCGGGGGGGGGTTGGTGCTGGGGTGGCTTTGCCTGCAGTGTTTGCAAGGCAAACTCAAGGGGCTCTTGGACTAGCGGAAGAAGGGACCACAGGATCATTGCACTGAGGTGTTAAAGTCCTGCCTCTGAGCTGCCACCAGGAAGCTGTATCCAGCCCCACCTTGTGTGTTTCTGGGAGGGAAATGAAGATCCAGAAAGGAGGAAGATTTGGCCAAAGTCACAGCAAGGAAGAGAGGCAGCTGGACTAGATGAGAGAGGGCCTGGTGAGGGTTCATGGGATGGGAAGGAATTCCTCGGCTCAACCCCTCAGCTGGACGGTGCTAGGCACAGGTCCTGAGTGGCAGTGGCGGGGGGATACTGAGGTGGTGGGCAAGGGCTCCTTTTACTTATTTATTTTTTTTTTTTTTTGGCCGCTCAGCATGTGGGATGTGGGATCTTAGCTCCCTGACCAGGGATCGAACCCTTGCCCCCTGCAGTGGAAGCATGGAGTCTTAACCACTGGACCACCAGGGAAGTCACAAGGGCTCCTTTTGGAAAATGGACACTGATGTCACTCACCCCAAGCATGCTACGTTTACCCCCCTCTCCTTGCCTATCTTAGCCAAGATGACCATAGTCAGAGGGTGATGCAAGGTGGGCAGGACCCACTAGCAGTGTCAACCTGAGGGGCTGACAGTGAGATTTCTTTGAAGAAAGCTTCATTTGAGCTCAGGGAGACCTTAGCCAGGGCCAAGTGCCAGGTGGAGCATGTGTCAGCTGCTCTGCATACCTAACCCGTTGGCCTGCCTGCCTGCCATCCATCCATCAATTTGTTCTTTTATTAAACAGATATTTACTGAGTACCTAATGTCCTTGGTGGGTGAACACAGTGAACAAGACAGACTCAGCGCCAGCCCTCCTGGCACTTCGTGAGAAAGATAAGCAGGTTCCCAAACACGGCAGTGAGATTTTTTGAGAGCTCTGAAGGCATGTAAGAAGGCATGGCATCCTCTATTGTGTTCATTACTATTTCGGCACTTAGAACAGCGCCTGGCATCTAGTAGGTGCTCAGTAAATGCCTGGGCAAGTGAAACAGAAGACTGGAGATGGGCTGCTTCAGACAGGGGCTTCAGAGAAGGCCTCTCTGAGGAAATGACACCTTTGAGCTGAGCCCTAAATTGATGGAAGGAGCCACATGTAAAGATGTGGAGAAAAGCTCTCCAGGCAGAGGGACCCGCTAGTGCCAAGTACGTGGAGGGGGAGGGGCAGGGGAGAGAGTTGGTTCTTCCAGCAACTAAAAGGAGGCCAGTGTGACAGGAGAGCAGCCCCAGGAGAAGTCAGTGGGGTGGGCAAGGCCAGATCATGCAGGACCTGGGAGGCCCGGCCACGAGCGATGGGAGGCCATCAGAAGGTTTTAGGCAGGGGATGACACAATTCCAGTCCACATTTTGCAAAGAGGACTGGCGGTTGTGGGCAAGATGAGCCGTAGGGGCAAGTGCGGAAATAGGGAAGCCAGTTAGGAGCTGGTTAGTTGCTCAGGCCAGAGATGATGCAGGCTTGGATGAGGCAAAGTTAGTGAAGGTGGAGAAACACACAGAGACCAAGAACACCTTTTGGAGGTAGAACCTATGGGATCTGTTCAGAACCTGTACTGAGTATTGAGCATATACCACACCTGGTTCTAGGCCCTTTGCATATTCACTCATTGGGTCATTCAACAAACGTTAGCCCTGCTCTTCTGCCAGGCCCTGGGGATTCTTAAGATGAATCCCTGCCCCCAAGCCAAGCTCTTGACTTTCAGTCAGTGTAACTTGGTGAAGAAAGTCTTATTTTATCTCTTCACCACATCAACAGAAACACTTCCCCTTCCAAATGAAAACATTGGCATACTCTGAAGCAAAAACTGAAGCCCAAATGCTTTGGCATACTTTGCAGCAAACGCTGTTGGAGCAGAAACACCAGGAAGTGTGTCTCAGGGACAACCTTGCAAAGCTCTCAAAGTGACAGGGCCTGACTCTGGCAGGTGGGGAGGCCTGGGGCTGTGGGAAATACTCGTCCCTGGAGAAATAGTGGGAACCACGCACAGCATTTGCTCGCTCAGCCCCAGATCCAAGCCACCAGATTCGGGTCGGGGAGGGGTGGCTAGCAGCAGGAAAAGCCTGTGGGAAAGATTAAAGATGATCTGACTGCACCTCCTCTCCCGGCCCCTTTGCATAAGCAGAGGAACACTGGTAGTCAAATCTCGCTCCTTCTCGCTCTTTCTCACGTAGACACAATCTGATGTTACACACAGGCCGATCCAGGAAACACTGACTAAGGGCGTGGGCACGCCAGGCACTGGGGACTGGGGTGATCTCAAGATGAAAGCTGCACTCATTTCACTCCCTCTCTTTCTGTTTTCTCTTTTTTCCACATAATTCAGTTCCTCAAACCTTTGTTGAGCACCTATTTAAGGAGGCAGTATTAGGGTCATGATGAGGAACAAAGTCCCTAGATTCAGATGACCTAGGTTCAGATCCCAATCCTTGTTGTGACCTTGGGCATGCTACGTATCTCCCCATGTGTCAGATTCCTCTTCTATAAAGCGGGGATAATGAAAATCTACCTCGTTCTGAGGATTGAATGAGATAGATGTAAAGCTCTTAGACCGTCCCGTGTATGTAAGTGATATATTAAAATTAACCACTATTATTATTAACAGTCAGACATAATGGAAAGTGTGTACACTGAGTCCCTTGTGAATGTATAAACCTGCACATACACTCATGCATGAATATTTATGTGCCACAATGAGCAAAAGAGGACTAGCTGCCTGAGTGCTGGGTGGGTCCCGGTCTGGACGACCAGGACAGACTTCCCACTCTGCCTTGCTGGCCTGGGACGCTCAAGAGACCTTTCCCACTGCCCCGTGGTCTCTAAAGGCCACCAGGCCTGGAGCCCAGGAAAGCTGCGGCTCTGTGGTCTTCCTAGAGTGTTCATCGTTGCCCAGGAGCAGGGAGTGGGGATCAGGGAATCCCACCTTCTCGGGAGAAGGGACCGCTGGGGCTGGCCCAGGAACTGGGGAGGGTCCTCACTTCCCAGTGGTTCCGGTGTGGAGGCAGCTCAGCTGGATTGATTTGTCCTGGTTCCTGATGAAAGCAGCTGGTGCCTGCCAGCCCTCTCTTGCCACGGAGGGAGGGCTTTGGGAGAGGAGCCTCTCTGTGCTGGAAATGGAGAGACTGGAAAGCGTTGCTGCCACAGTCAGCGTGGCCTGGTGGAGGCCAGATTTGGAGCTAAGGGTAACCAGACTAGTCTACTTACTACAGGGTTTCCCTGGCGTCAGGGTCCCGACTGGGCGCTACAGCTGCTCCTTCCTGATCTGCCTGCCCTGGTCCCTTGGTGCCAATCTGTGGCCTGTGCCATCAGCCGAACACCCAGGTTCGGCATATGGCTTCCCTGCTCAGAAACCCAAACCTCCCTTGGAGACAGTGGAGCTCCGGGGGGGGTGGGGTCAGGGGAGCCAGGTGGGAGGCTGTGGCTGTCGTCCAGGTGAAAGACATGGTGGTAACGAGGGGAGGCACGTGCACCCCCAGGCCCAGCTGACTCTCCACCTCTGTCCTGACGTGAGGCTCCCTTGGAAGTGTGCTGGGTGCCGTTTTAGAAAGGAGGAGACCCCAATCTGTGTCTCAAGACAACTGAGATGCCAGGGCTCCTGCTCCCTTGTGCCTGAGTTATGCAAACTGGAGATTTCATCCAAGGCAAACGCTCACAGCCCTTGCATCTGTTTTATTGAACGAAGAAATGAAGGGCTCCTATCAACTTGACCGTTTGTATTCCTGGTTTATCTGCTGTTGTCCGCCCCGGGACTCCTGAAAGCATAGTTTGCTTTTGGGAAACCAAGATCACAATAAAAGGGACAGGCATCCTCATCCCCATCTCTCAAATAAAGGAACTGAGGCTCAGAAAGGGACAGTGAGGGGCCAGGGGTACAAAGCGAGTGAGACAGCTGAGCCTTCTGACCCAGTGCTGAGGGAGGGTGCAGGGGGCCTCCAGAGAGGGACTCCCAACCTCCATCCTTGGAATACCACTCACCTGGCTCTGCCAGGCCTGCCTCATATGTACTCTCACTCCTTTTTCTGAGGTTTTTTTTTTTTAAACTTTATTTTGAGATAATTTCATAATTACACAAAAGTTGCAAAGAATTCCCTTATACACTTCGCAAAAAATGCACCAATTGCGTCAATTCACATTTGCCACATTTGCTCATGTATGCAAAATGCTCACTCTGTGCGTACATGTATATATATTTTTCTGAACCATTTTTGAAAATGGATTGCAGACATTATGTTCCTTTTCTCCTAAATATTTCAGTGTGTATTGCCTTAGAACAAGGACATTCACTTACATAATCACAATACAACTGTCAAAATCAGCAAATGTAACGTTGATACAATCGTATGACCAATCTAAGCTATGACTATTCAGATTGCATCAATTGTCCCAATAGTGTCCTTTCACAATAAAAAGGGGTGGGCGGGGGCGGGGGGGAGTTGAGGTCCAGGATCCAACCCCAGATCACACTTTGTATCACTTGTCACGTCTCTTGTGCCGTCTTCAGTCTGAACAGTCCCTCAG